>NW_017306419.1:1162822-1324000 GCF_000935625.1 Nanorana parkeri
AGCGCCCCCCACATTCCGCCCGCCCCCCCCCCCCCCCCCGAGACCAGCAGTGCCCACCAGAATTCCTTCACAGTCCACCTGAGACCCCCGCAGAGCCCACCACAGATCCTGTAAAGCCCACCTGAGGCCCTGCAGCGCCCACCTGAGACCCCAGCTTTCCTGCTAATAGCGGAACATGTCAAAAGCTGAATACAATGTGTGCACTGTATCCAGCAACTGACAGGTTATGCAAAAAAATCAAAAGTAGGAAGGGGTGGGGCAAATTTAGTGGGGGGGGAGGGGCTGAGTTTTGTCTTGCCTAGGGCAGCCCCAAACCAGAATATACCACTGGTCATAGGGACAGGAAGTAAGCTAAAAATGTCCACAATGGTGCTCATGGACAGCAATAAAACTTGACATAAACTCTTCTCAAGTCTATTCAAACTGGGGCTGAGCTTTATTCAAAAAGTACAATTATAACTTATAAAAGCTGATATAGGAAAGACTAATACTATGTAACTAAAGTGTCAAAGTTTTGAGCGTTCTGCAAAGAACCTTGCTGCATAAAAAATTCATTTTTATTTTGACACTCATGTCTAGAGTCACAATGTTAAAATAGTAACCCACAGTAAAGTAGAAAAAAAGGTTAAATACCCCCACATCTGTATCACATTTTACCGTCAGTAAAAGAAAAAAAAGCATCATCTAAAGAATACATTCGATTTCTGTCATCTCAAAGATCTTTTTTAATGTTCCCTGCTACTTATCTTTATATCTTTCATGACAATTGCTAAGTAAATGATTAATGCTAATTGTACAAACTAAGTATGCTCTAATGAATCAAGCACATTACAAATACCCTGGGAGTATGTGAATATTATTTTCTAATAGTAGAGAAGATGCCTCATTACCATTACAGTCAGCAGCAACGTTCCCCCTAAAGACACAGACAAAAAGTCAGTGCTGTTATGTTGCATTTTAGATAATGTTCTTATTTTTCTATGATGACTATTGTCAATGATTCTAGGTCAATGGGACCCTAAACTAATCATTGTTAATGGAGCTTCCTAATGCATAGTAAACAAAAAAATAGTATATACCAATAGGATGCTTTATACGGCAGAGAATAAACAGTGACAGATTTGCTAATGGTTGTTGCTTCATAATAGATGCACAATTATTTAATATTTCATAGAACTCAGAGAGACTGTGTAATGTGTATACAGATAAAGTTTACCCGCCAGATGCAGAATATTGTGCTAATGTATCAGAATACTACGCTTTGCAAACACAAGGTTTGGGAAACTTTATAGAACACTCCTTTTTTTTCCTAAAGGTGGCTAAAGATGGGTAGTAAGAGTGAAAAGCTGGCTCATCCCCCAAGCCCTCAGGACCTGTTGTGCTGAAATTTACATCTTGGCCAGTGAGAAGATGGAAGGATTGGGCCGTGCACAGAGATTTCCCTAGTTGGAAAAGAATGGTTGAAAGGCCTCTTAAACACCCTCTAGGGTAGCCCTTGAATTAGGCCATCATTTTTGGGGCTGAGAATGTCCACAGAGAGTTTTCAATAAATCAGCTAACAGCCAGATTTACTGCAAAAGGGTCATCATGATACCAAAGCACCAGCTACATCCTTATAGTATAAAACTGTTATGGAAACAAGGCATATTAAGCCTGTTATTATGGCTCCTTATTCTGCTCCTCTGGCAACGGTAGAATCTATTGAATATGCACATTTAGAGTATTTGCATCACTGAAGTATAAGATCGCGCCTGCAATTTGGATGAATGTTAAAGTGACATTAAACCCTCAGATTTTTTAACATAAACCAATACTGTAATGTGTGCCTTACTGTAATCCATGGTTGTTTCCCTTCTCTTTGCTGCTCTTCCTTTTAAATCCTCATGTCTTCTCATGCTTGGGGAGAACTTCCCTTTTCAGCTCAGTAGTGCTGGTTCAGGTTACAAGCCTATACAAACCTTTACACAGACACCGTGTATCCATTCCTGAGACAAGGCAGTCTGCTGCAAAACAGAAGTTCTGCAGAGCATGAGAAGAGATACAATTTAAAAGGAAGAGCAGCAAAGAGAAGGGAAACAACCATGGATTACAGTAAGGCACACATTACAGTATTGGTTTATGTTAAAAAATCTGAGGGTTTGATGTCACTTTAAGCAAGTTCTAAAACATTTTTATTGCTTTAATCATCAATGAATAAAGAAAAGAAAATAAGGACCGGTCACTTTACCATAGCATCTCCTAGTTTCTATTACCCAGGGCTGATTGAATTGGTTTGGTTGACTTGATTGTGTTTTAATAGTTTTGAAAAACAAGTCTCAGGATTAATTTTTCTAAAGGTGACTCATCTGAGCCCATTAATTATAAGTGATACAGATGAGTTCACAGATGCCAATGGTCCATAATTTGCCTTTAAATCAATCCCAATTGTAAACATGCAATTTAGTGGTAAATTTAAAAAAGTGAGGAGTATTTAGAATCTCTGTCAGACTTTTATTGCAGAATGTGACCCCTATTGGAGACACTTCCCTTCACTTCCTGACCACTATCTCTTCGACAAAGACACATCTTCCTAATAGAAATATGTATAGGAATACAAAAGCCTGAAAGAGGCTCAATCCTTTCTCCCTCTATTAGGGACAATATTAGGAGTGCAATGGCATTCATTTGCCGCAGGCTAAATGAAAGAAATATATCATGTATATATCTATTGGCAGCTTAAAGTGACATTAAAGTCACAAATCCCCCCCATGCTGCTTTAAAGACTTACATTAAATTATGTCTCTTGATCTGATCATCTTCTTCCTTCCACTTGTATTTAGCAATCACTCCAATGCCGGTGCCAGTCTCAGATCCAGCTCAGACTCCTCGTGACCCACAGTGTCTGTCTGACGTACATGCCAGTGACGTCCGGTACCTCTTGCTCCGGGTGAGGCATTCCGAAGCCCCGCCCCTTCCAGATGAAGCTCCACCCCCCACCCGACAAAGCCCCAACCTGTCCCCAAGCTAGTGTAAAGGAGACAGGGAGGAGCCTCCCTGTCCCTCACTTGCTCCTCACTGCTGAGGCGCTCCGTCCATGACAGGTAACACAGCGGGGAGGATTTTCCTGCTGTGTAACCTGTTAGATGCCGATCTGAATGGAGAAAAAGCTTTTCCCTCCATAATTCTAGTTGAGGCTCGGCCTCACCTGCCTCCCCTGACCGCACATCCCTGGTACACGCTCCCGGGTGCGTGCATTCACTTCCACTGTGTCTCTCCTCTTCTCTCCGCCTATGATCTCTACTGCTCATGCACCTGCTCTCATCCTCCTGCACTGCTGCTCGAAAAGCTTCAGATCTTCAAATGGGAGCGAGCGGCCGAGACACAAGCACGTTTTTACCTTTTTGGTAACTTTTTTATTTTTTTTAATGTTTTTGCATATATCTACTGCCTGCTAGAAGTGAATATATGCAAAAAAAGGAGAGTTTAATTCTACTTTAAGGGAACTACTCCCCAGGTGTAGCATAACAATATATACCTGACACATATACTACAACTTCTCCTCACTATCCAAGACTAAAAAAAAGGGTTTGACCGGAGTTTTAGTTTAAAGAAGAACTGCAGGCAAAAATTTTATTAACCGTTGCAGTGAGGCTACTCCCCACACTGCAAGGGCTACCTGCTCATTTTTGTCTAGGTGCTAAAAAAAAAAAAAGTTATACTTAGCCGAACTGCTGAGCCGGTCATGGAAGCCTGTCTCCGCCTACTCTGCAGCATTGTAATGTTCCTCAGCATCTTTATGTCTATACACTGTGTATATAATGTGATGACCTTAGACCATTGCAGAGGAGGGGGAGAGAGGATGGAAGGACCGGTCTAAGAGGAAGGAGGCTCCACAGTTCAGGTGAGTATAACTTCCCAGATAGCAAGCAATTGAGCTGCAAGTCTCCAGACTCTTGCTAAAGGTGCCCATACACTGTACAATTCTCGTACGGGAATCACGGGAAATCCCGCGATCGTACGAGAATCGTACAGTGTATGGAAGGCGTGCGACCGTTTCTACTGTACGGTCGCACGTCTTCCGTAGAACAAGCAGGCTTGAAAAGCCGCCGAGAATCGTACGATTGTTGGCGGGTTAGTGGCCTGCTTGTTCGACAACTGCCAAACGGGCCGGTGTGCGCACGCGCACACTGCCCGTTTGCAGTGATCGGAAGCCCGCCCCTCACTGCAGTCATCGGAAGCCCTTTCGATGATCGCAAGTACGATCTGCCCATCCAAGATGGGCAGATCGTACGAGCTTTCAATGAGCTTACGACCATCGCAAGACAAAGGTCTTGCGATGGTCGTAAGGTGTATGGGCACCTTAAGACCTGCAGGACTCTTGCTGTAGACTTGCCAAGCAAATTTGCTACAAATTCAAAAAGTGTCAACTAGAACTTGTGCTGCAAGTGTTCTGCAAGTCTACAACTTGCCAGGAATATGTGCAGCAAGTTAACAAAATTACAATTTCCCCCCGCCACAAGTTTGTAGCAAGTTATCCTTGCTATCTGGGTTTGACATAAATGAGAAGTTAACTCTTGCCGTGCGGGGGTAGCCCCACTGCATGGGTTAATAAAAGTTTTGCCTGGAGTCCTTATGTAGTTGGAATGTAGGCTAGAAGCAGGGGACGTTCTTATTTACCTATATTTCATTTGTAAATACTCTACTAGCAGCTCAGTAAAACATGAAAATCTTATGCCATTTGATGCTGGCATGTGAAGAATCTTTTCTCGGGCTGAGATTTTTGTTATGCTGCTAGTAAATCCTTACAGCAACGGTTGTGAATGGAGTTGACAAGCTCTGTTATTGTATGTGTGCTGGAAAGTGTCCCTGTATGTTTTAAATTCTGTTTGTAAAACTGAAATTTCTTGGACATGGCAGATGGTGTTTGTGATAAATCTGCCTGTAGCACAATAACAGCAACCAACAAGTTATCCGTGGGGAGAGAAGAAAACCTGATTCTAAAGAAAACAATACTTGTTTACTATTAAAGGTAAAGGAACTTGATCAAAGATTTGGTTTTCCCGTGTTTCTATTCAGTTAAACATTAGTATGTTTGTGTGTATGTTTATTTTGGTATACAATGAAATGTTGGTGTACATTTGTATTTATTTATCCCACTTTTCCCCAAATAAATATACAGAAGGGATAACTTACAAAACTTTTTTCTGCAGCCCTGCAGGTTACATTTAAATGATGTGTAATGAGGTCTAAAGCTGGACATACAATTGTAGTTGTTGTTCATTTAGTCCTAAAGTGTATCCATTTTTTTTTCAGTTTTGGATAGAGTCGGGAAAGATTGAAATAGTATTAAACTTTCATTACAAAACAAAAATCTTCATTTAAATGCATAAAGTAATATTATAAATAAAATTTGTTATCATGTTTGCCCTTTATAAATGTCTCCCCCCTTACCGTCTGTCACCAGCAGAGGAGCGGCCGTGGATGACAGCCCGGCCACTCACACTGTATCCTAGCAACAAGGAGACGACGTGGGCGGATCTGCGGCCTCCGGCGCATGCGCAGTTCATTGCTGTGTCCCGACGGGGAACAGACACTGCTCTCCACGCTACATTGGTGACCATGGCAACCGGGGACACTGCGGCATCGACAACAGGTAGATCTAATGACAGGGATCCTTACACACATGTAGCCTTTGAAGAAAACAGAGTTCTTGTTTACCTTTTTTTTGCACTTAATGCTAATAGAATTCTTCTGTGTTGATGTGGGTGTGTCAATCTTTTTGAATTTTGGCGGGAATTACGTCGTTATGATGTCATGGGCTGTCTGTTTGCACCTGGATTGATGTGTATTTATACCTGCATGTTCCCCTATGCATTGTGTCACTGTCGCTCTGATGAAGGATCCCTGTGCAGACCCGAAACGTTAGCACCGTATGACAGTATGTGACATTGGGTATTGAATAAACATATCAATACTTTAAAAACCCTTCAAGTGTGTGGCGGTGAATTACTTTTATTCCCTTTATAAATGTGTCATTTACTCTTATTTAAGTTACACAATTATGTCCACCAGATGCAGTGATCCCCCCAACTTTTGGTCACTGAGTAGACTTGTGCGCCGTCAAAAAATTAGTTCCGTTTCGTTTCGGAATATCCGTTATTTCGTATTACGTAATTCGTATCCGAAACTCAATTCGGATTCGTACGAAATACGAATTTTCGTTAGTTTCGACACATTTTCGTAACTTTACGAACATTTGTTATGATGATGAAGTTAAAAAGCAAAAATACATTTGTTAATATTGGAGTCGATGTGGTAGTTGTTTTTTTATCCGAAATACGAATTCCGTTAACGGATTCCGTATCCGAATTTCGTATTTCGGACTTTAAAAAAAAACTACCATCAACTCCAATATAAATGTACTTTGCTTTTTAACTTCAATATAATGAATGTTCGTAACGGAACGAAAATACGTCAACGGAATTTCGTATTTCCTGCCTGTATTGTAATGCAACTCTCAGCAGCAGAAGAGAAAACCTCTGATTGGTCAACCAAAACGAAATACGAATTCCGTTAATGGATTCCGTATGCGAATTTCGTATATATCGGACTTAAAAAAAAAACTACCATCAACTCTAATATAAATGTACTTTGCTTTTTAACTTCAATATAACAAATGTTCGTAATGGATCGAAATTCCGTCAACGGAATTTCGTATTTCCTGCCTGTGTATTATAATGCAAACCTCAGCAGCAGCGGATCCGTATTTCGGATTTAAAAAAAAATCTTGTCATGTTGTTCAACCTCATTTACAGGGGTAATATTAGTTCCTGTTTCAAAGAAATTTGGATCCGAAATTCATTAACGGAATTTCGTATTTCGGATATAATTCGGAAACTGCAATTCGGATTTCGGATGCTTCGATTCGTAACGAAACAAATCGCACATGTCTATCACGGAGCATGTACCTTCTCTTTCCTGGATAGCTGTTGGTGAGACTACATGTCTCATGAGTGCTCATGTGCACATTGGTATTGTCCATATGCAAGAAAACTCATATAGGGGATTTTATGAAAACTGGGGTAGATACAATCTGGAGCAGCTGTGCATGGCAACCAATCAGCTTCTACCTTTCATTTTCAAACCGTAACAAAACAGACTGAAGAGAGAAGCTGATTGGTTGCCATGTGCAACTGCTCCAGATTCTGTCTGCTCCAGTTTACGTAAATCCCCCCTAGAGTGATTCTGTTGGTCTGCTGTCTGATGGAGGCATCTATGTAGTCTACAGGATGGGGAGCCTGCAGACAATGATGGTTCTATACAGCTCCACAGAGCCACTGCAGTTTATAGCAACCACTGCAAATACATCAATGTTGCAAGCTAAAACAAAATGATCTTGTGAAGAATGGAAGTGATGTCGATTATATAAACTATCAAACCAGACTACATGTAAGCGATGTTAGAAATGCAACTTCATATGCTAATGTACTGATATGTCTTTTGATCTGTAGATGCTGCTGTAGTGCAATGTTAGTTTTCTATATGCATGTTTATCTATGATACACAGGAAGTTTTCCTATCTATTTGTTCCTTCATAATGCTGTATTCTGATGTAATGTTCTTATAAGCAAATAAAACTTAATTCAGCATTCCTCAAGATCTCAGTGCTTCATCTTGTTGCCTTCCCCTGACTGAGTCCTGTGACCTTTACCCTGCAACCTGAGACCCGTTACCTGAACCTGTTACCCGTATGCTATCCTGAAGCCTTCTTTGTCAGTTCCTGGATCCTGAGCCCTGATACCTGCTTTGCAGTTCCCAGCCCTGTTCCCGTTTACTGTTCCCTCTTGCTGCAGAATTATAAAGAAAGTCCCCATTACAAGCTGACTAAATGATACAGTAGTGTTCTATGAAATATTTTTGATAATGTGCAGTCTCCCGCTCCCGGCCGCCAATGAGAGAAACACTGCTTTTTTTTTTTAATTCTGACACAGAGCCGTGTCAGAATAGAAAAAAAAATGTTTTTTTGCCCATTGGAATGCATTGCTAGATTCCTATTGGCTATTTTAATTTGCAATAGCCAATAGTAAACTAGCATTGCACCCGCCCTCTGCTGATGGACCTGATGGAGAATTGCAGCAGAGGACGGGTGCAATGCTAGTTTACTATTGGCTATTGCAGATTGAAATAGCCAATAGGAATCTAGCAATGCATTCCAATGGGCAAAAAAAAAAATGTTTTCTATTCTGACACGGCTCCGTGTCAGAATAAAGAAAAGAAAAGGCAGTGTTTCTCTCCTGGGCGGCCGGGAGCGGGAGGCTCCCAGAGCGCCCTGGAGAGTTTTTTTTTTGTTTTTTTTTTTACAGCAGCAGAATTGCCGGCCAATAGAAAACTATTGGGCAGAGATAGCTGTCACTGCTAGCTCCGCACATTGGTTTTCTATTTATTTTTTGGGACTTTTTAAACTATTTTTCTGTTCTGCTCGGTCCCTCTGAGGCACCGTGCAGAACAGCCGAGCCGAATGCCGCTCAGCGGCATTTGGCTATTCACTCACTGCTGTTCGGCATCTATAAGAATAGACCAAACAGCAGCGAGTAGCCTGCCGGAGGTTCGGCTTAGCTGATCCAGATGTTGGATCGGCTGAGTCGAACTCCTCCTGCACTTCGGGTCGGCCAAACATGCTGAGCATGTTCGGCTGACCCAAAGCCACGTGAAGCTACCCGATGTACGGCTGATTTCAGCCGATATACGGCTGAAATCAGCCGTACCAGCCTGAAGTGAATAGCCAAACAGTGTTCGGCTCACTTCCCTTCAGGTCGGTCTTTCACTCGGCTGCCCTCGGCAGCTTAGTGAATAGACCCCATAAAGTAGAATTATTTTAAAAAGTCCCCATTACAAGCTGACTAAATGATACAGTAGTGATTTCTATTAAATATTTTTGATAATGTGCAGTAAATGATAAGAAAAAAAGAGAAGGCGAGAAAAGGAATGTATTGTTAAAAAGTGATGCATGCTGGGAATGTAGGGATTGCCTAAAAGCCCATCCTAGAGCCATTTTATTGAAACATAAAAGATGAAGTACACAAGCTAAATTAATTTTTTCAAGGTAAGCAGAACAACAAAAGGAAAACTTATTCTAACAATTAAGGTACTTCAAAGCAGATTTTCACATAATTAAAGATGCTATGCTGATTTGAGAAATAATAATTAACAACTTGAAAGGTATCAATGTGTGTTCTCCAGTCATACAAAATGCACATTATTACCGAATCGAAGAGCACTAATTAAAATAGACGCACAATATCAGCATCAAGAATACCAATCTGTTATCATATAAGTGTATAAAACATGGCATAATGGAGTGTGTGTGCTGACCAATACAAAATAGTCAAAGCAAACTAATAGGTGTATTCACTATGGCAATGTGCCTCTTAACGGACTAGGCTCCAGTAAAATTAAAGCAGATTGCTTGCTATGGGTTATTGCACATTGCACATCACCTGGGCCTTCCTGTCTTGAAATCCTTAGCCTGTTGAATTAGACTAGTGAAAGGTAGATTCAAGCAGAAACAAAGATCCTTTAAGTAGAACCAATAAACTAAAATTTCATATAAGTTTTAACATGTTAAAATAATTTCACAAGTCAGTTTTAATATTTTTTCATCTACAGTTTTTATTAAAGAATGTCATGCCTGTGATGTCAAACTGCTCCTTAGGCTTTACATGGAGTCTAAAAGTGCACATTATGCAGACATTGTTCACTGACACCATCATCACAGTGTCTTGGACAATTAACATCTGCCTTGACATATTCCATGGTGACTGGATTAAGGTGAATGTGCTACCTGTTGGGCTATATCTTCTGGATTATATCCTGTCACTTAGAAGTAAAGAAGAGGCGTGGATAAGCTGTGCATTGTCTTCAACATTACAGAACATGCCCAGTTGAATGTGACTAAATACTACTGGCTATAACATGACCAGGATACAAAAAAGAACCTTCACAGACAAAAATTAATAGCCACCTAACAAATAGCTTTAAAAAACAGCTTTTGCTGCAATATTCATCTATAGAAAAAAGATTTCTCTACGGAGTGCTTTTTTATTCTACTAGATGTCCTCAGTCTGATGGCCATTATCATTCAATCCACTTTCTCTGAGTCCAAGTCATCTTATACTTGGCCCAGCCTGTGACTAGATAGTGAAAGGAGAAGCAGCAAATGATCAGCTCATCTCTCTGTCACTCTGATTTGTCATTACATGAACAGATTGTCTCCTTATACTGCTGCTTTCTCTCAGTTGCCAGCTTTGGTATACAGGGACTACAAGAGGCTGATATCAGATCATATTCAAACTCAAAATTAAAAAAGGCCAGGTGACCCATACGAACCCGTTGAAGAAGACACATTCGGGAGCGGATGTTGTGCAATAAAGGTTTTTTTTTTGTTTTTTGGGGGGAGAAGACTATCAAAATTTACTATGGGGCCCTGTGATTTCTAGTTACACATTTGATAGACAGATAGATAGATAGATAGATAGATAGATAGATAGATAGATAGATAGATAGATAGATAGATAGATAGATAGATAGAATTAAAAGTCTTCTAGCAGAAATACTGAGTGGTCACATGCATTTGAATGTAAAAGCTTGTCCTGAATTAGAACTTTAACTGATATTCCTCAGGGAAGGTTACAATAGCTGCACATTTCCATTCAGCTTCTATTCAGGCTGCTGCATTAACGACACTTTTTTAATGTTTTAAAACAGGACCGCTTTACATTTCACAAGTGATATATTGCTCTCGGTAATGCTGTTTATCCTCACTCTTAGCAGGCTATTTTATCATAAATAATTTAATTACCATTTAATGATGTTCCTAATATTGTGTCAGTTATCCTTGAGAGCTTGCAGAATTGATATTTCTTCTAAGTGCAAATCATTTATTATATGTTTGTGCTTCAGGAATAAAGGAAAATAACATATTCATTAGGCATTTGCACTAATATGTGCATAGGTCTTTAAATTAAAGGATGACTTAACTGGTTCCAATTAAAAAATTAAGCAAGATGAAGTTTGGGGATGTTTGTGCATTAGTTTAAATTATTAAATTGTTTAATTATTAAATTCAAGTGAACATATCTGAAAGTTCTTTATATGCATCTGCACAAAGCCATATCAATAAAAACCTGCTAGTTTTTGATGTAAAACACTGGACAGTCTATTTCAATTTTTGAAACAAGGAGTATAGTGGCTTTGTTAGCTACAAAAAGAAAAACCCCGTGCTTAGAATTTTACAAACTCAAACAGCAGATAAGAAAAGTAAAGAGGGAATGTAAAGGTGAAAGAAACAATGCACTATTGCTGTACATACTATAAAGTGATAAAATGGGGGTTAAAATAGGATAAAAGGGTGTAGCAGTTTAATTCTGTGGCATTATGGTCCAGTCACAGATGCAACTTTTTAAAGAGTATCTATAGCCAAACGCTAAAAACAAAAATGTATTTCTATATTGAATTTCCATCTATTCTATCCCACTCCTAATAACCATATCAATCTAGAAGCTTCTAAACGTATTTATTGAAGATGCCCATAGGATGTACTTCCTCAATGGACTGACACAATTTCAGTCAGCCCTGTGAATATTCACTTCCTTGTGTCACCAGTCTTATAGAGCCTGCCTTCTGAACCACGTCTGAACAATGTAACATCACTGTTTGCTGAAAAGCAATGCATTATAAAATATGTAGTCTTGAGATATCAAGATTGCATCACATCAAGCAGTAGGGAAAGAGACGCAAAGCACACTGAGAATCCAGGAAGTTGATGAAAGTGATGAGCAGACAGAAGGCAGCACGTACTACATAAAAAGGATTATTCAAGTGAGGTTTGATTGCATTATCAAAAACAATTATAGTATGTATTCCTATTACAATGCTGATGTTATGCCAGGATATGCTGGGACTTTACATCTCCTTTAACCTTAAAGCAAAGTCTGCATAGATAATCAACTGCCTTGTTACAAAATAGAGCAACAGTATCAAAAATATACCTTTTATCATTAACACTTTCTCTACCAGGCTGTTTTTTGCCATACATGTGCACATTTTATGCCTGAAGATTAATCTCCACCCAAAAATATATAGTTTCTGAAAGCAGAGACTGTGTAGAAAAACATGGTGATGGTTGTATTTTTTTGGTCACATGATATTAGTGCGACAGTTTATTAAATCAATATTTTCAGTAAAAATACGCTAAAGTTAACTTTAGTGCAGACAAACACAACATATTATCCAATTTTTGGTCCAATATAAAAGAACCCAACCATGCCAAGACTTTCAATTGTGCACACTCGGGAAATGATGACAAACTAAGGTATTCAAAATTGTCCATAGGTGATGCTTTAAAACCCGCTACAGGTCGTCAATTTAAAGTTAACAGTGAATGATGGCCTGGAGAATTCTAGCATGCATGGAAATACCTTACAAGTGTGGCACAATCGTTGTTTTCCATCCAACAACCTGACAAGCCCCCTATGTGATAGCACAGCGGAAGTGACAGGTTATCAAGTCTATTAAAACTCTAATTTCACCTATCCATTGATGCTAATCAGACAGATCAACAGACTGTGCTTGGTTAGTTTCTTCCTCAGCCACAGCTGGAACCCAAAGTGACGAAAAGCTTGCTGCTTCATGCACCCCAGGGATGATCAGTGAACAAATGACCACTCTTACTGTTGACACACCCCATGGTGGTCATGGGTTCCCAGGAGGGACAGCAGAGCCCAGGATATATGACAGTGGGAGGGGTTGTGGGAGGGGGGAGGACTTCAGCAGACTGTAAAATTGATCTAGCAGCTTTACAGCCACCCAAATCACTTCTAGCAAAAGTCAACAGCCTGCAGAAGGAATGTTAACAATCTCCAGGCTGCTACATCAACTGGGAGTCTCTTTACAGGTCTTTGCTGCGCCAACATAAGCCTTATGTCAGTAGCAGCAAAAGTATTTAAAAGCAATCCTTGGGCCCCAGGCAAGGCATTTTACGAGTGAA
Source organism: Nanorana parkeri (assembly GCF_000935625.1). Classification (NCBI taxonomy): domain Eukaryota; kingdom Metazoa; phylum Chordata; class Amphibia; order Anura; family Dicroglossidae; genus Nanorana; species Nanorana parkeri. Next base: position 1,175,847 of record NW_017306419.1, read on the forward strand.
AGTGCCTGAGGGGTGCGAAAAGTAAGAATTATGTAATCAATCGGCTGCACAAAGGAGGAAGCATGCCTTCAGACTTTACTCCCTTGTGATCATTATGTTGCATCGCCTTGTGATCATTATATTGCAGTGTTGTGTACTGGTAGGTCACAGTATAAGAGGCAGCAGGAGAGCTGGTCTGTTTGAGACTGTAATGGATGATTACAGTGGCTGGTCTGAGGGTGAGAGGTATCAAAAGACTAAGCTGTGTGATGGATTTTACACTGGCTGGTTATAGACGGTGAGGCAGCACCAAAAGGGCTGAACAACATGAGGCCTTCTCCTGAAAAGTCTAACTGCCTGGCTGTCTCTTTTCTGAATACTTTCTGAGACACTGGCCCAAAACATTTACATGTTCTCAGATCTCCAAGTCTGTGGCATCGGAATTCTCATCCAAGCATCCGATAGCTTGCTTCCCGATCTCTCTACCTATTCGAGGCCTAAAAAAATCTAGGCCAAAATCTTTGTCACTTGGGAGGAGAGCTGAGCAGGACCTAGTTCCCATGATCCATACTCTAATGTTTAGGGCCTATGCACACTTTAATGCACATAAATATGTTCTTATTTTTAGTTCAGCTTAGTTAGTGAAATGTTGTAAATAGAGTTTTTAATCAAAATGCATGTTAGATAGAAATTTATGGTAATTCACAAAACAAATGGTAACAGGAAATTATTTCATAAAAGCAGGAAAATATTGTTTTTTAAAAATGGCAATACATGTCAAACGCACCTGTAACATGTTAAAAAACGAATTAAAAGTACAGCGCTTAACAATGACACATAAGACACACGTGCAAATGTCTGTTAGAATGCACATATTTTCAAGCACACCTGTGGAAATGGAACAAAAAAGAAAACAAAGTGTTGTTGAATCTCTGTTTTAGAATAAACCCCGATGAGTAATTAACAGTGAGAGAAGGGCTAAATATCTGAAACAGGAATATCCTACAGCACCCATAGCCTAACTCCTATTAAACTGATCACTAATGAATTTTCATATGGAGCCAGCCCTGGTTTCTGCAGATTGTCCCTGGCATTAAACACCAAAGTGTAGGAGGAGGATGTTGTGTATTTCAATGTCATTTTGCCGAGCCGTTCAGTCTCCTACAAATATTTTGGAAAACAAAAATGCATGATGAAAAAAAGAAGAAATCAAACAAAAACAGATGTAACTACAGAAACTGAGACTATTAATGGAGCAATTTAAATTCCTGTCCTGTGTTAATCAGAGTGAACAACACAGAGTGAAAAATACAACTCTCAATAAAGACCTCTGACTGTTCAGACAAATAAGATGCATACCAGAGGCCATGTACAATCGTATAAGTATAGCCTGTAATTATTTTTTTTTGCAAGTATATTTTGATTTTATTCAAAATAAAAAGTTGTTTACAACAGTTATCACATAGATAGTAATACGGTTAGATGTGATATACAATAAAGTCTACAATCATAAACTATAACGCTACATAACGTTCTGCCAGGTAAGTATTCGTGAGATGAAGCGAGGCATACAGTGGTTTGCGACACAATTAAGGCATGTATGGTATTTGTCACTGCAGTCACATTATGCATTACCAGAACATCTAATCATCAGATTAACATGTTAACAGGTTAACAGTTTAACAATTAAACATTTTGTGGTTGCCTGTAGGACTGAGACTGTAACAGACGATAAGTAGTCTGTGGCCAATTATACTAGTGGATTGGAACTGAGCAATAATAGCACGGAAAAGACTGGAGACTAAGAAGGAAATGATCTACGGTAAAATGTGAAGAGTAAGGGTTGCTTAAGACATGGGGAATAGGTCCCAACTATGTAGGTGTGGAGCGAAGAATAGAGATTAAGGAACGCTGGTCTAGTTTTCGAAATAGCATTGCACAGTAAATCTCAGAACATCCAATTTGCCTAGAGAGCCTTCTGAGGATGCTAGAAGGTACCATCCTGAGTTTTGAAAAGCTAGCATAATATCTTTCAATTGGTCAATAGTACATTTAGATGTCAAAAAGCGGTTCCACGTATTGAAACATTTTCCAGTGTTGGATAAGTTGTGTTTGGTATCTAGTTTGTGGATTAACATAATTTGGTGAAGTATGTTTTTGACGTCCTTCAGTGTAGGGAGTTGAGGATTAAGCCAGTTATGTAAGATGTGCTTTTTAGTAGCCAAAAGGCAGTAGTGATCCCATTGGGTTAAAGCTTCTACCCTGCCAGGCGCAGAAGCAACCGGGGAGTGGAATAGGCAGATTGCTGGGGAGCATTCTCTAGATTTGCCCAAGAGTGAATTCATAAAGTCAATTGTCAATCGCCAAAAGGGTTGAAGGTACGGGCATTGCCAAAGAAGGTGTGTCAAATTAGGGCGGGGCATGTGGCATTTGGGACAGTCAGTTATCCACGTGGCGTTGGGCGAGGTGGGAGTAAAATTCAGTGCATAATTGGCCCTATGGATAATTTTAAGTTGCATTTCCCTCCATTTCTCATTAGTCATGGATTTAAGTAAACCCGACCATCCCCTGAGCAGTAGTTGGTATGTGTCCTCAGGTGTGAGTTGCAGTAATGGAGCCCTTTTGTTAGCAAACCCAGGAATCAAAGGTAATGAGTCCCTGTGGGTCGTACCAAGGGTACAATAATGCTGTGATAGAGATACTCTAGTGGAGGGAGTATTAAATAGTTGGAGTAAGGATGTTGATGAGCCCTTGTCCTTTGCAGTGGGAGGTGGGAGATGGGATCTTATAAAGTGGGACACCTGAGCATATTGCAGAAAATGGTTATGGGGTATATGATAAACCTGCGATAGCTCCGTGAAAGAGAAGCAATTCCCCTGGGGGTTTAGCAAATTGTGTAGTGTGTGTATACCTTTCTTACGCCATTGTTGGAAAACTCAGGAAGTAGAGCCCACAGGAAAGAGAGGGGTACAAGTTATGGGTAAACGTGGTGAGACGGTGCCCTGAAGACCATATAGTTTCCTAACCTCCCGCCACGTGATAATACTGAAACTTAGTAGTATGTTTTGTTTGATGTGGCACGGTAGAGCATGCAGGGGGGTATGGACAAATCCTGAGAGTGTCCACGGGTGGACCAGATGTTGTTCAATTTCCGTGTTATTGTAGTGACTGGAGTCATTAAGCCAGTCACAGACATGTAGAAGAATGCATGCCAGATTGTACAGGTGTATATTTGGCACATTGGCCCCCATGTGAGATCTCGGGAGTTGAAGTTTCGCTAGCGCTATTCTATGTTTTTTTCCCATCCAAATAAATTTGGTGAAGGATTGATTAAGGAGTAGTATGTCTTTGTGTCGGAGGAGAAAGGGAATAGTTTGAAGAGGGTATAGGAGACGCGCAGAGCTGACCATTCTGATCAGGTGGCATCTCCTCAAGCTGTAAGAGGTAGGTTCTGCCAAGTGTTAAGTTCCTGTACAATATGCTTTATAATGGGGGAGTAATTTAGGTTATACATTTCTCATGCCGTTTTGGGTATGTATATTCCTAAATAGCGGATAGATTGGGATTGAATACGAATGGGGTAGCTAGATAACCATGGTGGGTCTCATACATGTTGGGTGCGGGAAATGTATAGCTTTTATCAATATTGATTCGGAGGCCCGAAAAGGTGCCAAAGTGTTTTATATGATCAAAGATAAGTGGTATTTTGGTGTCAGGCTCAGAAAGGAAGAGAAGTATGTCATCCGCAAAGAGCATCGATTGTACCTATTTTAATGCCAGTGAATAGCTTGGTAGATGACAAGGAGCGTGTTAAGGGTTCTATGGCCAAATTGAAAAGAAGAGGGGATAGGGGGCATCCTTGACATGTGACTCAAGTTGAAAGGGGGTGGATAAAAATGTTGATGTGAATATCTGTGCTTTATCTGTGCTGTGTTGTTTCACACAGCAACTTTTGTTGTGTGGAAGTGTTCACTTTAAAGAATCAGACAGGGGATCTGTAAAATGGATGCATATGTTTAATGCATGTTTAATGCAAGTTTTAAAATAAAATGTGTTATCAAAGGCTCCAGCTTGTTGTTTCTAATTAGCTAAATACACTCTGGGCTCATGTCAAAGTGTTAAGAGAGGAGGTGTTGAAGTGATGCTTTCTAAAATGTACATTAAAAAAAAAGAGAAGAATCTGTGTGTTTGGAAATTTAATTTAGGTCTTAGCACATGCTATACATATCATTCACCTTTGCATGCTACTGGCAGCCATTCTGTAGGCTAAATTAAGGTAACATGCCAAAAGGCTTTGAAATTTAACGAGAGCCAATAACCAAGATTGATAACCCTAACACATCTTAACAGACTCTATATGACAATGAGATCTGCACTGTCACCATAAGTGATTTTTTAAAATAAAATACAATATATTTGAAGAGGCCCTTTTAGCAGAAAAAACAAACAGGCAGGTAACATTTGTACGCACAAATATCTGGATCTACCTACAGCAGTCTCCAAAACCCTTCCAGAATCCCTGGTCAATTTGTCAGGTAAAGCCCTGGTGATTTCTCAAAAGCAAATGCTTGTCCACCAATCCCTGCCTCCTGCACATTCCTATTGGTCAATGAGACAATATACCACAGATATGAGAGCATAGGCAGGGGGCGGACGGTAGCAGCAAGCTCCAACATCAACAGAAGTATATGATCTTTGCCTTGCAAATTGGCTAAGGAATTGGGCAGGGTTTTGGAGGAAGCTGAAGGTATGAGCAGGCACCTCAACTGTTATTGAGATTCCACAATGATATTTGCAGCCACAAGATGGTGGGCATTAAATTAAGTCTAATGAATCCTCCGCATGGCCATATAACTGGAAAGAAATATGAGGTTATGTTACAGGATCAGATGCATCCTGGGTAAAAACACTGTCCACAGTGATCTCATCCTTCCAGCCTTGCTTCCCATTTGCTCCAGCGGTGTAAGGATCTGTAAGTCATCACATCCAATACACTGTGTTTAGGATATGAGGATTCTGAGGGACATACCATCACTGGAGAGTAGGAGAGGAGGGGCTGGAGTGAGCGCTGTAACAGCCAGTCGGCTCCAGGGATCAGGTGAGTATAACTTGTTATATTTGCACCTAGACCAAAATGAGCAGTTAACCCTTGCAGTGCGGGGGTAGTCTAGGCCTAACACATTGTTCACACCTCTGGGATACAACATTGCAAAGGTGCTGAAAGTTCCACTTATGGGAAAACACCCTCATGGTACAGTATCACATCCAACATTGCAACATGTAGTTCAAGATCAATTGCGGCAGCACATGCACTCCTGCATCGCCTATATGTAAACAAAGTCTTAAATATCACAGAACCTTTATGTGGTGTACACAGTGCAAAGTACATTTTCATATGCCTTACCCCGCAAAGAGCTTAAGAGTTTTCCTTCGATGAAGGGTAAAAATCCTACTATACACAGTTAAAGACTTGTAGGCAAGATTACAACTTGGATAGAAGCTGCTCTGAAGCTAACCCAACTTCTCCATGACCTTCATATTAATATCTTGTTTGGTGTTTCCTTTATTTTATGTACACATTGTAACTTTAATCTTGATTAGAAAATGAGCAGTTTCATTGAAAGACTCACAACAGATTGCATGAAACCACAAGAGCAAATTAAATTTCGTAAACATAATTAGAAGCATAATGTACAGTAATTATGATTGTAGAAATAGCACACCCAAATAAAAAATAAAAAAAGTTTGTGTGGTATGCAAACATATCCATATAAAACAATGCAGCAGGAATAAATAATTAAGAATATTCTTTTTTTTTAAGGAAGATCAAATGAAGCAATATAAAATGCAGTGATGATTTATAAATCATAGTAAACCAAAGCAACAGATTAGATTCTATTTAACTCTAAGGGGTCTATTTATACATGTTTTCACACAACTTTCACCTAGGATTCACACATTATTCAAATTGAATCCAATTAGATAAATGTGTGAAAGAATGAATCTTGTGTGGAAACATTTATTAATAGACCTTTTTTTTATGTTTAGTTTTGGAAGGACTGGAGAAGGTTTAGAACTAGATTTTACTGCTGTCAGAGAGATTATTCTCTCTGTCCTGGTGACAACGTGTCATGAGACAGGAAGTGAGGAAAAATCTATTACAGTGACACAATGCCACAAAGGAATTTGGTGCTGGCAGATTTTACTCTGCAAGCAGCTGTGACTGCAGGTTTGAATGGGACGTAGGTAGCTATATAATTCCCACCATGAGTCACTGACTGCAGGGCTGCTCTGATCGATGTCAGGATGGTGAAGTATCTCAGGCTACTAGCCTAGCATATCTTATCATTACTGCCCCTCTACCTCCGAGCACTGTCCTCCCCTGAACCCCTGCCAGCATTTTTATTGCCGCCAGTGTCCCTGTTGTCTCTGTTGCAGATTTTCCCTCACAGAGCCCCATATAGCAATAGAAAACACAACGAGATGGCTGGGCTTACGCTAAGGACCCCGTTCACACATCTGAGATGCAGCATTGCAAGTGCGCTGTGGCAGAGCAGCCCATTCATTTAAATGGGCTGCCTATCACAGCTAAATCACACTCAAAGAAGTGCATAGCCCTTTTTTAAAAAAAATTGCACCACAACACATGGTAACAGGTTATCATGCGATGGGGTGCCATTAAGAAAAACTGGTACTACAGTACACCTAACGCTGCAACATGCGATCTCATGTGATACAGGATCATCACACATACTCCTGCATTGCAGAAATGTGAAAAAAGGCATAGGTCATAAGTCAAAGTCATATGAGTGAAAGGTGGATACTCATTGGATACTAATCATTACAGCTCGTTTTTTTTTCTTGAGTGAGCCCAATAACATTGAAACACATCAATAGGACAAAAATAGAACAGTGGTACTACAGACCCCGTTTTGTGAGACTTCTACTGAACATGCCCCCTGTTCATTGTTTTCACATATGTTACACATTTCCCTGGCTGTATTTAATATCTGACTCAGTATGCTATCTTTCTTTACCATTATCATTATTACCATTGAATTTAATAATGCAATGTATTATCAAGGTAAAGAAGAAAACATGTCTGAAGCAATATCTTCCTTTGATGTAAAGACATTGGATTTCTGTTTGATCATAGTTTCTACAGAAGAATCCCATGGATCTTGCATAATTAAGCCTGCAGTCAGCACAAACATGACGGTGAAGCTGAAGATTTGGGAGTCATGATGTGAAACGTTATCACAGTACAAAAGATCTTTCTTAATACTGTGTGACCCAAATGACCTTTAGGCTATGTTTGCAAAGTGGCAACTGGGAGATAAAACAGACTAACATGAAATAGTAATGATTTTTTGATAGTTCTCTTTCCATATAACCAGGCAAGAAGGTAAATACCTGAAAAGGGATGTGTATCTCAAAATGATATTCAAAATCTATATGAGGCCTATCAGACTAAGTTACACACTGCCTTCTTATATCTCTTGGTGGCTTCATTGTGAAGTCTCATCACCGTATTTCAAGGTTATGTTAATGCACACATTGGCATTGTACCCCTGTTGCTACATCAGAAGTGTTCCAACTCTCTCTGTTCGATTGTCAAGAATATAAAATAAATGTAAGTAGGGCGACCCCCTAAAAAAAGGGCCGCATTAGGTGTGCAGTTCTAGGGACTGAGGGTCAGCACCAGCCATCTTGGGGATGGACACCAGCAGAGATAGGAGGGGACGTTCACCCGGCCGGGCCCCCTCCTCTCATCTGACACTGTCGGGCTCTCAGTCCATGACCGAGTGCCAGACTTTTTAGAGGGGGTGACACCAAAATGACTGTCAGTCATTTTGGTGTCACCCCCTCTAAAAAGTCTGGCACTCGGTCATGCTGACTGTCAGTCATTTTGGTGTCACCCGTCTAATGGTGTCACCCGTGTGACACCACTGTATGGTGTCCAGGAATGGGTTCCTGGGAGAAATTAAACTGTTAAGCGTTTTAACTCTCAAGCATCTACTAAAAATACAAATATCACTTTTGGACACACTCACAATTTAACTCAAAGGAATAAAAAATAGAAACTGACCTAAACTATAACCCAAACCGATTCTCACATTTGCACTATTGACCTATTTATTAGCCATTGATGTTGTCATTGCTTATTAAACTAACGTGAAATATCCACATTTACAGTTCTATATGTTTTAAAAGGTAAAAGAACAGTGGTCCTGTAGATATAAAGTGCCATATGTCCTATTTATCAGAGTACATTGAGGGGTATTGTAGATGTGACCTAAATCCTTAACCCTGCAGGGTTTAACTAGTATTTTCTTGGTCCAAAATGGTATAAACCCCTTCAGATCTGGATGATAGGCTAGGTTCTTATGCCTTCTTATTACTTGGTGTTTGACCAAGAAGCAAACAAATCTAAGATTGGTTATTTTAGTTAAGTAATGTTGGAGATATTAGAGCACTAACAACCATCTCATATATCCTATGTGAAGACAACTATTCATGGAGTAAGTTACTAGTAAATACCAATCACATGGTGGTACAACTTTTCATTAGAACAAAATATAAATATACTTGGAAGAGAAACACTTCTTATCAAAAGAGAAAGTGACAAGCATATCAACCTAGACCACGTGTCTTTTTAGCAATACACTGCAAAGACACAAAACATTAAGAGGCCATGCTAGTCATATACTTGTTTGTTCATTGTTAATTCAGTCAAAATAAGAAAACAGCATAATTACATCAAAGCAATATATATTTACTATACCCTTCCATGTTCTATGGAAAAATACAGAATTAGCGTGTGCAGAACTTGCCAGCAGAGATACTATGCCCAATTTTGTAACTGCTAGGGATGAAGAGAAGGCAACTAGCCCTTGGTCTGTTAGGGATGGGGTTCAAACATTGCTGCTGCTCCACCTTATTTACCAGCTGTGTCAATTAGGGCTGGGGGTCAAATATGGTTGCTGCTCCACTATATTTGCCAGTTTGGTGTTTTCATTATATTTCATACAGTAAAATTATGGGCCTCTAAGAGCATTATATGTATTTAAGAAAGGTGAATTTTTACACAAATGTATTAAAAGTTAGAAACTCACAAGTTAACTGGAAGATTGATAGGGTGCAATATGAGATATGACTGGGCCCCAGTTTACATGTGGCACTGGAGCCTATGCCTTTCAGTTGCATTTCTGTCTACCCGGAACTTAAGAGCCCAGACTCCTTCACAATGGCTAGCAGTCTTTCACCCTATGCCTTCCATTGACATTCTTTATGATGTTCTTGAACAATGACAGTAGCCCAGGATTAAGCTGGTCAAAGATATATGAGGGCAGCTGGATATTAGGAAACCAGCTGAGTGCCAAAAGTTCTCTTTTCCTTGGATGTCAACATCCTCACACTGGTCTGAAACAAATTACAGTGACTAAATGGTTAGCACAGTGCCCTTACAGCCTTTAAGTCCTAGGATCGATTCCCAACAAGAATATGATCTAAAATAAAGTCTGCATGTTCTCCCTGTGTTTTCATGGGTTTCCACTAGATGATCCAGTTTTCTCTCAAATATAAAAATAAAATGTGCAAACAGACACTTATGTGTTTGTGGACGTATGAGCGCTGTATAAAAGCATATGTCTAAGTGTCTTTGGAGCAGGAACTGATGTAAATAATGTATGAACTCTGGAAATCAATGCAAAATTAGTTTTTTAGTTAAAATTAGGGATGCACTGATACCCGTTTTTCGGTATCGAGTACGAGTAACAATATTTATCTTTTGGTACTCGCAAATTCCCCAAAAAACAGCTTCCCAGCCAATCAGCATCGAGCCAGCTTCCCAGCCAATCAAGCCAAGCCGGCTTCATGTTCCTTCACAGCACTATCACAGGATCACAGGATATCGCCCTCTGAACGGTAGTTCTGGCATCAGGGGTAAGTATTGGAGCATTTGGGCGAATATGAGTACTCGCCCAAATATCGGAACATTTGGGCGAGTACAAATACTCACCCACATATTCGGTATCGGCACTGATGCCGATACTAGTATCGGCATAACCCTAGTTAAAATAAATATAATATATTGTTGGGAGCACAATAGTCTATCAGCTAAACATTTCTATCAGTAGCCATTCTTATAGTCCTAGACATTTTGAACCTGTTGAAATTACTGGTAGTATCTAATGGGTTTTGGTATTAAATTAGTGGGCCTTTCTAAACTACATACCTGAGACATTACAGAGAGCCAGGGGAGGGAAAACAAAAATAACAATCTCAAGAAAAATATGAATCAGATTTCATATCACCTATAATTATTTAAGGAAAATTCTAAGTCTGGAATCATTGATAGACTTATTTTAGATAACTTGGAGAGTTTTTTTTCTATTTAATGTTAAAATGCAAACAAAAAACAGGTCTTCAGAATGACTCCATCCCGGGAGATGGCATCATTAACATTTTGCTGCAAAGAAACAAACCTATATGTATATTTCAATCTAAAATAAAGACAAAGGCATAAAATTAAGTCTTATACTCCAGAGTCTTAGTAATTATCTTCATAATGACAAAAGTGTCTGAATGAAACACATGGCTAAAAGAGATGGAAAAATGGTGATGCACAATAATCATGTATGTCCATTATATGTGGGGGAAAAGACCCATTTTTAGTTGTTCTGAATGCGAACTAAACCTGCATATTTTTAAGCTGTGTCATGGATCCATTTTACATAACACATTACCGTGACTTTTTTGAGGGATGTAGGCGGGATGTAACAATGAAATTCATAATGAGAGATACATTCACTATGAAATAAGTATGCCACTGAGTCACTCGAACTCGGCTCAGTTTGTTAAGATTCCCCATGGAGAACAGCAGCGTGGAGCGTCAATAAGAAATGGAGGGAAGGTGACACATTCATAATGCATTTCTTCGGGCCTCATGGAATAGTGAATATGCGTGATAATAGAAAAGAGTCTAAATTACAGATTGGAAATCTCAGTTTGACATATGTAAAACCAAGCTGTACAGCGATTTATTTTCAAAACTTGCATTTGCGCTAATTTATTGTACTGTAAAGACAGATTCATGCAGATTTTAATAATTAAAGCTTTAGAAATGATAATGCTTCTAAGACATATTCACCTCTGAGCCCTTTGGAGGAATAAGATTCACTATAACAGTGTTACAGGAATAAGCTACAGGGAATGCAGAGGGTGACAGAATTCAAGGCACATGAAATCAGGAGGAACAGTGTAACCCAGCTACTGTTTATATACCACCTGTGTGCTGACACTGAATCCTCTAAAGAGTAATAATCTAACCTGCCTCTAGGATTGTATGCAATTCCCGATTTAACCATAGATTCAAAATGCTTGTGCCTATAAGGGAAGTTGTCTGATATTCTAAACCATTGGGTACTCTTGGACACCACCAAGGTTTTCACATACTATTCAGTGTATATAATGATACAGAAAACTATTAGATAATGTGGACATGCTAGAGCAGATGGCCAGAAACGACATGCTACAGGAGATGGTCAGAGACTGCAAGCATGCTACAGAACTTGATTGGAGAAAAGAAAGGAAATTAACTAATTTAGCTTGAAGAAGCCAGTCCAATGAATAGTTTCCATCACTGGCCCTCAGTAAGTACCTAGGCAACAAAATGGTGGGCCTGAGGGCCACACATTAAGTATCAATGGAATGTAGGTTAGGCACTAGGGTTCTAAACCGTCTAAGAACCAGCAAAACAATAACATTTTCCTTGAAACAGGGGTGATGTTCAGGCTAGATTCACACCTAGGCGACACCTCACCGTGCAGCAATCGTGCACGATTCCGCATGGATTGCCATGCGGACAGGAGTCCCCAAGGTGTGAACCAATCGTGCTGTGGGTGCCATTATTTTCTAATGGCACCCCAGTCGCGCCGGGCGGATCGCACGGTTTCCTGCCACGATTACGCCCGTGCTTCTGAACACGATCGCAGCTAAAGCCGCCGTGCGTCATGTATCGCAAAAAAAAGGTACATGTATCTTTTTTCTGCGATTGCCGTGCTGATGTCACCCCATTGAAATCAATGGGGCAGCGCAGCAATCGCTGCCTGCATTGCGATGCCGCTGTCAGGACCGTGCGATCCCGGGACAGTGAGGTGTAGTGCAGGTGTGAACCTAGCCTAACACAAATCATGACTTGAAGCAGCAGATGTTGTGTGCCTACAGACTACAGTGAGGGAAATCTGGCCCTACTTGTATGTAATGAAAATATACAATTATATCTAATTTTTTTGGGGAAAAAAGAGTAAACGGGACTATCAATGGTTTTTGTATGACATGTAGGCCACCCAGTTTAAAGCTTGTACCAGGACTCTTTAGCTTCAAAATAAGATAATATAATCAGTTTTAGAAAATGGGAGAGTGGGTATTTGAGATATTACAGGAACCCTGTAATGAGAAAGTATAAAGTCTGCCATTGCTCACCCCTATTCTGAAAATGCCAATTCCATTACTATCATGTAAATCAAATGGCTTACGTTTTTAAGTCATTGACTCAGAACAAGTATTCTGATTATGACCTGCCTGATCTGTATGCTTATCCCAGGTCAGTGGCTCAAAGTATTGAAGGCAGACAAAGCCAGGTGACTAGCAGGTTCAGAAGGAGGTTAGTACAGGTTTACTTTAAGATACCAAGACCGAGTACTTTTGTGCAATTACTTAAAACCTTACTTTTTGTTCATGTTATATTCAATGAACATTTGCTCAAATAATTTTGAACTTCAGTGTCTATAATTATCCTTACATAATCCTTCTCAATATGAAATTTACATCTGAAAATTTAAACTAAGGCTGACTGCAAGCGTTCCTGCACTAATTGCTCAAACTGGAAAGTAGTTGTAAAGGAAGAATGACTGACACAAATCATATAAGCTGTTTCTCCTCTACAGTGATGGTTTCATGCACTGATGTGGTGTGGGACAAGTTTATTGACAGCATGAAAAGGTCACATAGAGTTCAGTTATGTTTCAAGAGGTAGTGCTGAGCAGCGCTGAAGCTAGGGGGCCTGGGGGGGCATATGCCACTTTAGGAGGGGGTGCCATTGGGTGTATGGATGGAGAACTTCTCCGGGGTGGGGAGCAACTTTGATCCTTTGCCCCAGGTGACAGAATGTCTATCTTCCCCACTGGTGCTGAGACTGCCTAGGAATTAACTACAGTTACTTAAAATGGGAGTCTGTCTCCAGTGTAGCCATATTAACTTGGGACAATAGGAAATCAATGTGTAAATAAAAATATTTTTTATGGATGGGATGTTAGCACAGTCTTAAGAAAATACAAAGCAGTGAAAGATGTTACTTCCCAAGATCACCTTTTGTTTTTTTAAATAATATCTTAATATGTCTCAGTAGTTTGGGTAGTTATTAACATAGGGTATGATGCCCTAATTAAAGCTCCTCCCCACACTAAATCTTCCTGTAACCCTAACACTAACCCCCTCTATAACCAAAATAATAATTCTCTGTAACCCTAATTCTAACCCTCTCTATAATCCTAATAATATCTCTCCCTGTAACCCTAATTCTAACCCTTCCTGTACCCTTAACACTTACCCTATCTGTTACCCTAAAACTAACCATCACACTAACATTGGCTGTAACCCTAACCATAACAATAATACTCACATTAACCTTATTGGTACCCCTTACACTAACGCACTCTGTAACCCTAACATTAAAGCAGACCTCAACCCCCTTTCAATAAAAAAATCACATAAGCATGCAGCTCTGCATGCTGACATGAAATCATTGTACATTCATTACTTAAATAAACTTTTTTTGTCTTTACTCACAATTACTGTTTTTCCACTTCCTGGTTCTCTTGGGCAATAGTGATGTAATGTGCCCGAGCAATGCATCCTGGGAAGGTTACATCAGCAGTGCATTGCTAGGAAATCTCATCTGTAATCACACGAGATCTCAGGGAAAGGCATTTTCCTCCCGAAAGGATGTGTGTGGTCACATGTCCTAGTCACATGTGCCAAAGTTCCAGGTAGTAAAGTCAGATGGATTAATCTGCCCTTAGTGTAAATGGCCACCGTTAGAAGGATGGGAAGGAAAAGAGAAATAAGGTATGCAAAGAATAAAAAGCCTGCAATTATCTATACACATGTGTTTGTAGATTGCCATTGCTAAATATTTACAAAAGTGCCTTTGTTGGCATTTTTAAGATAAGGGTAAAGTTCCTATTTAACCCTCATGCGCTCTCTGTGTAAGTAAGAGGTCAATTTTAATTGGAGAGCAGGCATTACTGTTGAGAGAAGGTATTGATCTTTGTTACAGTCCACTAGGACACATGCTCTGTGACAAACATTTATGGCCCAATAATAAATTCCCATGGCTCATGTTGAACAGCATATTCATGAATTCCCATTGTGAAGTCTGTGTTGCCTCATGAACTGCTCACTGCCTAAGGCATCTCTGTTATTGGAGAAGAGCCTTGTGGCTTTGACAGGGTTTTCCTTGTGACCGGGCTAAACTTCTGGCTTTTCTTTGTCTTTTTTTGTTTGCCCCTATTATTTTTTTGCACTCTGGCAACTTTGGACTGCGGAAGCCAGCAAAGCACATTGCACAATTGTAAATCGTAGCACTGTATTGTTTTTTTTTTAAAGCAGCAGTATTGCTATTTTGCTTATTTTTAAATGGCTAACTCTCACCCTAATCCTCATTGTAACACCAAGACCTTGTTCATTGGAGTTTCAATTTGTATAAGAGCAGTATGAGGCTTTTACAAAAGTTAGCAGACTTTCAAAAAGTTTCAAGTAATGCTGAAACTTTCGTAAAACCTGATGAAGCCTGCTAGCAGCTTGTTTAATGTGACACCCAGCAATTTCTCCAAGATCTGTATTTAAAGAGAAAGTTCACTGTTCCCCATAAAAATACCGTTTTTGTGCCCTTTATTTCTCATCTTCTTTTTATGCTGCATAAATATATTTACAAGCCCTGCAAATCCAGAGTTGTCCTCTTCTGTTGCACTGCTCTCTTGCTACAGGTTCCATTTCATGCTGCCATCTTCCTCTTGTACGTCACCAGTGGGCTGGCTGTCTCTTGCCATTTCTTGCAGCTGGCCCCCTGTTGATACACCATGGTGCATATGCAACTTTTGCAGGTGACCCTAAAGCCTCCTGGATGCATAACATGTGTAATAAAGGAGGCTGCAGACAGCTGGGGCTACATCATTCTATCTTGGGCAAGAAAAGCGGAAGCCCCAGCTTGTTACCAAAAAAAAGATATTTACAAATATATTTTGATTGTGTGAAAGGAGTGGGATGGAGCAGTATTAGGCATAGTATATAAAAACAACCCAAACTGGAGCTTAAAAGAAGTCCAGGAAATGTTTTTAATAGCCGTTGCAGTGGGCTAACCTCGTACTGCAGAGGTTAAGTGCACATTTATTCTTAGGCTCAATAATAATAAAGTTATACTCACCAGAAGCTCTGAGGTGGATTCTGCTTAGACCGGTCCTTCCAGTATCTCTCTCCATCCTCTGCAGCAGTTTAACGTCCCATAAATCATCACGTCTCCACACAGTGTATAGACGGGAGGACGCTGAGGAAGATTACAATGCTGCAGGGAGGGGGAGACAGGCTGGAGGGAGCACCATGACAGCTGGCCAGCTTGGAGCTTTGAGTGAGTATATATTTGTTATTTAGCATCTAGGCACAAACAAGCACTTAACCCTGGAGTTCATGGAGTTTTTCTTGAAAACCTAATTGAACTTTCAGATAAAAAAGCCAAATACATTCCATGTGCATCATAACAAAAGGTGTGCTGCAGCATGAGACCCTTGCTCTCTGTGAGGAAGCAGTAATCTCTTTGCAAAGGTCCAACACTCTACCTGCTGAGTCAGAGCTCTGAACAAGAACTTTGCTGATTGCAGAGCTATAGGTCTTACTCAGACCACTGTCTCTACACAGAGAACAAGGATCCTAGCAGCTGATGTTGGCAGGCTTTTCCACTTTAGAAAACAAACTGTAAGACGTCGAACACCTTTTGTTTTGATGCACCTGATATGTTTTTAACTGAAGGTTCAGTTGCACTTTAAGCTTGCTTTAAAGGCTTTAGAAAAAGCTGTCCGACGCTGTCTGAAAACATTTAAAACACTTAAAAATCTAAAATGTAGTTGTACATACTGCTTTTTAATGTATATAAAGTGAAGCCTGTATGTAAAAGGCCTAACACTACCCTCTTGTACCAACAGGACGGGTGAATAAATTGATATAATTTGTGTTGAACCAACCTTCATCTACCATGAGTTACTATCTTTCACCAAAAAAGTTGGTCCGAGCCTCCTGCTTTGTTGTTTCTTCTGGGACCAAGATCTGTTACATGTAGGGTCACCTGCTGAGAACATTTAGTATTTTTGTGCAATGGTAAATCACAAACAAATAGCACTGTAACCAACGGCCCAGTGTGGTTTACACGAGTTCTACCAGAGGTGGTGACCTCTATATATTACTAGTACTAAAGACAGGTATGTTCATCAGCTCAGTTTTTCCATGTTTTTGGACCTATTTAATAATGGAACAAGCCTGACAGCCAGAAATCATTATTGAATAAAACTTTAGACTGCAGCATTGGCTCACACTGATAAAGATTTGAAGACATGAAAATCTATAACATGTTTAAATATACTGTGTATGATTATTCAGCTACAGTTATGTCTTTTTATACAAATCACGCGTTTCGTTCTTACTCTTAGCCCTGATTTACAGCACCCTTATCTTATAACAAGCCATTGCCCCCACACGTGTGTATGTAGTATTACTTTGTTTAGTGATAACATAGTGTATTAGCCTTGTGTGGGTTAATATTTGCCTAGGTAAGTAATGCCATCCACAAACATGACTAATAAATAGCCGGACTACAGAATAACAGAAATCTATTACTAATCATTTGAAAGCCAAAAGCGGAACATAAGGTGAATAAAACCTTATGTTTTTATGTGTACACTGTGCACATAAAGGATTATGGTCTGGAGAGCTTTTCAAAATAGCAGTTTTTCCCTTATAGATTACAATGCAATTTTCTAGGCAACTAATTTCACTAAGTGGATAATGGCCGATGCAAAATACTAATCAACTGCCAGTCATTCTTTTTAGGAAGAACAATATTTGAAATATGTGTAAAATGTATAACTGGTGGACAAGGCCACCGATGATTTTGTCTGTATGTAAAAAGGAAGAATAAGCACTCCTGAATACTAAAACACCATTTTATCTTCACCATTGTCAGCATAAAATAGATGTTAAAAGCTGAACTCCAGGCAAACAGCTGAAGTTAAGGTCACAGGTCCTGTCCCACCCAAACCTCTGACCGGACAGTGAAAAAGAAAGTGGAAGACTGATTAGCTTAACCTCCTTCTCTCTCCTTCTATGAGCATACTTCTTGCATGGCTTCTTATTGATTGGCCCCTTGAGCTACTTCTCTTTCACTCATGGTGAGCTCTGCTGTACAGGGACTGCAAGCAGCTGATATCAAATCAACCTCAAGTTCTGTAATAGGATTGCTCGTATCCGGCATTTTGGGCCGCGGGCCGGCCTCTCGATGCAGCGGCATGACGTCACTAGGAGACGCGGCCGCGGTCGGCGCTCGTGACTCCGCCCACCTTATGTTTCCGATCTTGTTAAAACCACACGAGTTGCAGTTGCTCGGCGTTCTAGTATTGCGAACGTCGAGCCACTGCAACTCGACGGCGAACCACAGTACAGGAACATTGCTCCTCGAGGTTCAACCCTCTGCAGTACAACCCTGCTACCACGGCACAGCCTCATTCCGGGATCCCTCCCTGCAACCTCCTGCCTTCCTCTCTCATATGCTGGACACTCTTCCGCTGCCTGGATCACTCCTTCATCCCGGGGACTTGCTGTGCAGCTGGACTGTGACCATTCAGTGGAAGTAACCACTTCAAAGCGCAAGTAACCCTGCCTGATTCAGGCTATTACTAGAAATTGTCAGCTGGGGGTTTAATGTGTCTGTGCATACAATACTGCCAATTCTAGACTGCTTACAGTGTATGTGGAGAGTTAGAGGTACTGCAAGAGTCCATCAACTTAGTATCATCCTTCTCTCCTCGCAATTGTAATTAACCTATCTGTTGCTTATCACCTTCCTCCTAAATCTATCCTGGGAGAGCAGAACCAATCCCTTCTGGAGAGGCATACCTCTCTCTAACTCTGATTCCCCTCCTTGTATCCTGGGATTGGCAGATGATGTTATAGAGGGTTCCACCATCACTCCAAAACCATACAGAGTGCGAAAGTGAACCCTCACGCTGAGCCAGTTCTACAACAGGTGTCACTCTAACTCTGCAGCTGAAATCCCTCGATAGAACCGGCCTGACCGTTACAAGTACTTACACTACTTGCATTTTTTTTTTAAACAAACATTTTGTAATATATATTTATTTGTTTAATTTACACTTACTCATTGGATACTCTTCACTCTTATTTATATATTCCCCACTCCAGTAATTAAGCTTTCACTAATTAGTTATTTTTTAATTATTGGTTATACGTTGTTATATATACTTCAGTATACTCACCTCACGACCAATCGGTATTAGGGTCTAACATAACTCTGGTGAGTACCCACCCGAGAGGGACAGTTCGGAACAATTCGAAGCACATTGCTGTTTTTGCACATTTGTACATTTGCACACGGAACTTACCGTTCACCTGTTACCCTAGAGGGACAGTTTGGATCAATCTCAAGTACACTGCTATTTTTGCACATTTTTATTTGCACATGGAAACCACCTTTCACTTGGATTTTTTAAGCATTGGACACTGATTTTGACGTTTTAAATATTGTTTGTTTATTTATTCCATCGGAATGAATTTTAGTGGTTCTAATTGATTTTTGTATTTTGGTTAGACTGGTTTTATCTATACTTGTTTATGAAGCTAGTCCTGTTTTATACTTATATATTAGCTTCCATACTGACCTCGCCAGAATCAATTATAGCTTATTCTTTTGCTCATACAGCTACCTTTAGCGCTTTGTTTTTTTTTGATCAAACATTTTGTAATGTATTTACGGACACCGATCTCCATTATTGTGTTTTTATACCTGCCCGGTGTTCCGCTTTAAGAAATATGGGAGCTACTGTACAGCAATTCTTAAGAGTTTAATCCCCCTGGGTTGCATACCTTTGATTTAGTGGGTTTGATCACACCTTCACTGCACCCCCACCCATCGCACAAATGTAAACTAGCCCCAATCAAAACAATGTGTACATACAGTAGTAAATGCAGTATATGCAGGGGAGGAGTGCAGGGGGTATGACAGTAAGCAGTATGTGCAGGACAGGAGTGTCGAGGGTCTGATAGTAGACAGTATGTGCAGGAGAGGAATGAGGAGGATAAGACAGCATTCAGTGTATGCAGGAGAGGAGTGCGGACGGTATGACAGTAGGCAGTATGTGCAGGACAGGAGTGTCGAGGGTATGACAGTAGGTAGTATATACAGGAGAGGCGGGCAGATGGGTATGACAGCAGGCAGTATGTGCAGAAGAAGAGTGTGCAAAGTATAATGATGGACAGTGTTTAAAGAAAAGGAGTATGGAGGGTGTGGGAGCAGGCTGTATGTAAGGAGATGAGTGCACAGAGTATGACAGTAGACAGTATTTCCAGAATAGGAATATGGGGGTTATGGCAGGGAGCAGTTATACAGACTCATCTAATTAAATGGGCTTTCACCCATCATTTGTGCACCCCTCTGTTCCTGGTTTCACTTTGTTACTTAGTCCTTGACATTTTCAACTTGGTGTTAAGCCTGACCCACTAGTCATTTCGCTATAATTGCTACAATTCTTTTGTGGACTTATGTAGGTGGGACCTTTAGTAGACATGATGTCCTTTGAAGTTTATTCCAATCAATTTACTGTTTCATTTGAATCTGATATTGCTTCTCTTGAAGGTCATCCATCACTAACAATGCTCAGATCAGAATCTTTGTTTGTGATTATTGGGCCATTTAGGGCTAACCCTGGTTCACAGTTCATTTATTTTGCTTGTTGCTTCATTTTTAATTAGACAGAGGAAGCTGATAATATAAAATAGAGCTCAAGGCCCAGGGGCCGAATCCAGCCCACCAGGCCATTTCCTAGACTTCTGCTTTCAGATCTAGGTATTAAGTTATTACTAAAACCAGTGATAACCGAATGCAGAGGCAATTATGATAAAGATTAGATACATTTATATAGTCTTATAGGCCCTTTGAGGGTAACCATAATGTTGATGCGGCCCTCGATTAAATTGAGTTTGACACCCCTGAAATAGAGCATTTGTCACTTGGCTGGCCAAACCATGTGACAATTTTTGTCTGGGTACACTATATGGCAGCCTAAACATATTTGTAGGTCTGGAATCCTAACAAAGGGAGACATACCTCTTAAAAGAAAATCCTTTATGCAAGAATCATTTGGAGATATTATCGTACAGTTTCCTTGAAAGTAATTTTTCAAATGACCTTCACATTTCTCTGGTTACCATATTATCACAGCTATATTTTATACACAGATTTGCAGATTATTCCTGTTGCGTCTTTTTGTATGTCAGGCAGTGCAATCAGATGCCTGAGCTATAAATTAGCTAAATTGCTGCTGAGAAAAAAATAACAAGAAATGGTACCTAAATAGTATTTTAATCAGCCAGAGCTGACCCATTGACTTGCAATAAGATAAAAAAGAAAAAAAGCTGTGCAGCACAATCACTATTCGGTACTCCTACATAAGGAGAACAGTTTGCAAATTATTATTATTATTATTACTATTATACAGGATTTATATAGCGCCAACAGCTTCCGCAACGCTTTACAATATAAGGAAGACATTACAATCACATTCAAGACAAGATGGAACGGAGGCCCCTGCCCCTGAGGGCTTACAATCTAAAAGATCTAAACTTTGAAAGTGTATTTTCACTCCTGCAGCCAAATCGAGTTACACACTTTTTTATATCTGTTGCATGTTCCAGCATAAGCTAAAAAAAAAAAAGAAGCTTCTTGCAGTTAAATTTCTTAATTGTATCAAGCCTTTTACTATTATTATGATGCTTAAAATTGAACAATTTATCTAAAAGAAAGTTGCCACTGTGGAATGGCAAAGTACATATTTGCCATTTATTTACAGCTTGACTATTCTTTTTTTTTTTTTAGTAAACATTTGCACCTTTCCAGATCATAGGATTCTGTTACAATGTTTCCGACTACAAATAAAGTAATAATAATGAGTCATGGTGGCAGGCAATCTGTTGCTGAAATCTATCTATTAAATAAACACATAGCTTGCTTTCATTACTTCTTGAACGAAGGGGAATGCAGAATCCAGGGGGCGATGCTTTCCGTTTTCAAAATAGAACAGAGCAGCAATGTATGATAAACTAGTAAGGGGTCTAAAGTACCCTTCTAATAGTTCATATTCATATTCAATAGTAAATAATACAGTATAAAAATGTTAATACACTTTAACAAGCAGTGGCTTTAAATTCACAGCCTGATGCCAGCTTTACAATAATTTGGACAGTCCTGGCACAATACTGATTCTCATTGAAACCTCAGATGAAGGCATTTAGGAGGAAAGTTAGCGCAGAGTCTGCTCTGACTCATTAAACTGTATGTGTTAATTGCAACTTGAGCTACTGAGCTGCATAAACAACAGATGTGGTAAGGATGTAAGAAGTAGTAAGGAGAGGAGTAAAACTAGTGGAAAATGGCCTAAAGTTCCCCATGCCGGCTTTAGAGGAGAATAAATCATACCAGTATGCAATATCACATATTTATGAGACAAAAAAATATAAACATAAAAAATATTTGTTATAAATGTATCTTTTTCTGTCTTACAAATATGTACAAAACCACTACCTACCATTCCTATTAAGTTCAAGGATAATGATTACAAGGGATAGAGATAATCTTTATTTATAAGGGTGTCCTATTCCTGAATTTTTGCACAGGGCTCCATATAATCTAACGTCAGTCCTGTCCCTGTGCACCATACATTTCAGAAGAAGGAGACATCTACTGCCATCAAGCTGTCAGGTAGGCATGATTGATTTTATCTAAAACAAGATCAGATGCTTTGACACTAACAACTGAATGCTTCCAAATGACTGTTCTAGCAAGCTGGACAGGATAAATCACTTTTTCGCTTTGCTTTTAATGCTTGTTCACTCTCAGACATGTATTATACAATTAGGATGCTTTTGTTTTCTGAAAATATTGCCAGGACAGGAAAAAACATTTTGGTTTTTATTTTTCCCCATTGGACTATTTCCCCTTTATTCCTGTTCCAGTGACAGATTAACGTTTTGGATTTCCTATCACTTTCTCTCAAGGACAAATAGGGTGTATCTTCCCAAAAAACTGACCATGGTTTCAGCATTTCCCCATTATAAGGATTCAGTACTTTGAAGCACTAGCCTCACACATGTGTTCAGATCTTCCCAAGCATACAAAAGACTCAACAGAGGTCCTGGCTACTGACTGAGTGGTTCCTGGGTGAATCGGTAATACTGGACATTCGGCATGAGGTGCAACTTATTTAGAGGAGGTGTTTCTGTTGAATGCGAGTGCAGCCTAGTAGTCGTGAAGCTGCAGCGTTCCAGTGACTCTAGGTTTTTGGGATTGGATTCATCCATAGTGGTGCGAGACTTCCCCCCACTCTGTCATTGAAATATAAATATGCCAAGTAATTTCCAGGGTTGTCTTTCATTGGTAAGTTTGTCAGCAATCTCTAGGTCAGTCAGTTGCTGCAGAAACGTGGCCTATGTTTTTAGAACTGTTGTACTGGGGCAAAATTTCTGATAAGGCATTTTGCAGCAGTAGAAATGCATACACTTAGAAAATGGAGGAGAGCATGTGTGAAGCTTGTCCATCTTCTTGGGAACATGGCCAGTCCAGCAGCAGACACCTTCTGCCCCTTTACCTGTTCTATCAAAAACAATTAATTTGAGATTTTCCTGCTGTCTTTTATTGTTTCCCCCGAAATAAGGCCCACAATGCTTTTTGTCTTTTTCTTCCATTATATTATAATGCAAGCTTGTCCAAATGCCATCTAACATCTACAGGTAGGATAATTTATGTAAAAAAAGAATGAGATGTACTACGGTAGTACATGAATTGGATTAAAGCAGCATCTAGTCTCTCATTTTCTATCAGTGCTAGTCTCTGGGGTGCGCTGAAAGACAGTGTGTTGGCTTTCTGCATCTCTTCTTGAGCTTGTCATATTGCTGTTTCCTCTATAGGGATGTAAAAGCTATACATATATTGTATGCCAATTTTACTCAGTAGTTTAAATGTTTTATTATATAGTTTAACGTGTTGGGCTCAAGGTTAAGGTGACTTTTTTACTGTGCAGAAGTGATTGAGCCATACATGATTTGCTAAGGAAAACTGCAACCAACTCTAAAACCTGCCCTTTCAAATAAATTATAAGACAAAGAACTAATGTAGTGTTAGAGCCAATTAAAACAAATAAACACTTTGGCCTTTACTTTATACCATGATGCACAGAGCATTGAAGTGATAATGAAGTCATAATCCGTACCAAGCAATCTAGTTTAGGTTTTAGATGGTTTAGTGTACTTAGGCTATTGAACATGCAGGACTTGCAATTACTTTTTTCCTCAACTCCAGTGGCATTTGATGGTCCTTTTTAAAGTGTTTATTACTGTTGGCAGTGTTGTTATTACTCAGAAGTCATTGCTACGCAGCCTAATTACTGCAATTAGTTGTTAAATCATCCTTCTCAACTGTGAAGACTTTGCTATATGGTAACCCCTAGAGATTGTACACACACACATGCCAAAAACTGGGGGCACCCAATATTACTTCTTGCACCCCTATGAGAACTTCTTGTTGTCAGTTCTAAAAATGTATATTAGTCAAAGACCCAGCAAACACAATGTGTTGAATAAAGCATTTTCTTTGCTAAAGAGATCCTGCAGAAATTAAATCAATGTTTTCATACTCTCTCAGTTTCAGCAGAATCAGGTGATACTAGGAATGCCTAACACAGTGTCACGGCCTGCAGCGATCCAGTATGAACCACAACTGCGGAGGATTGGGTGGTAGAATTTAAAGTGGTGTATTACTCTAAGAATGGCAGTCAGTAGAGAACCCCAGGCGTCACTCTTAATCTTGAACGAAGAGTTTGGAGTTCGTTACAGTGGGCCATTTTGGTGAGCATATCGACTGTTACCATTATCATGTTGAACCCGCTGGACGGAGGTAGTTCCACGATAAAATCGAGGGAAACTGCTTCCCAGGGTTTGTTGGGGATTGGTAAGGACATTAAGAAGGTTCTTGTATTATGTCACGGCCTGCAGCGATCCAGTATGAACCACAACTGTGGAGGATTGGGTGGTAGTAGTTAAAGTGGTGTATTACTCTAAGAATGGCACTCAGTAGAGAACCCCAGGCGTCACTCTTAATCTTGAACGAAGAGTTTGGAGTTCGTTACATCATCTGCCAGAAATAGGTTGGGAACTTTTTAGGGAGGAGGAACCTGGGAAGGTATTACTGCATACCCCCACCGGGAATTTAAAGAGAGGACTGTTATGTGCAAAAAGGTTAAATAGAATTCTTCTCTAAACAAAAGGTTCAACTGAGAATCAAAGTCGGGCAATTTATGCAGCCAGGGAGCTTTCTCCCTTATCAGAGAAAATCAAAGTCACATGAGTGAAGTAACAGCAAACAAGGAGTTATCCTCAGTACTAAACTAAATCAAGGTCAAGAGAATGAAGTATGCATCCAGGGAATTATCTCAGGCACATAAGTAACTTAAAGTCATATTCAAGCAATAAATGCATCCTTGGAATCATATAAGGCACATAAGTATTATAAAGCGGCAGGGTACTTATCCGGATCCTTTGATGCTCCTTGGCTCTCTTGGTAGCTGTAGTATCACAGGGTCCTTGCTTCCAGTGGGGGTTTTTTTGCAGTAAGTGGTATTGGGGGTTTTGCAGGCGTTCACACTCCAATACAAGAACGCCATGCATTTCCCCCAGCCTGTCTTTTATAATGTGAAGCCGTGCAAGTGGGCGGAGCCGCACGATCTGTCCCGGACTTCCCCATTCCAGCCTGGAACGCAGCGGCGCCGAACAGCTGCGTCATCGCGCCGATGCCGAGTGCGTTCCAAGCTGGAACGCATCGGCATATGCGGTGGACGCCGCTTACACACAGGCAAATATGGAGGCCGACACTGCTGAACTCAATATTAAAGCCCATCACTGGGCAAAACATGAACTTCCTCCCACCCTTTCCTCTCACCCCTCTCTCATTGATCAATAGCCATCTCTCTTTATGTGGTCACATTATGTGGGCACTCCAGCCTCGACTCTTCTCACCTGCTGTTTCAATGAGGTGGAAGTCCTTCTGTCAAGGAGCGGTGGGCATGGGCACATCTGCAGTGCTGAATTTGTGGTCCCTGCCTCTGGAAATTGTGCTGGCAAGGGATCCAGATGGCAGATTTAAGTATGTAAATCTTGCGTCATAAGGTAAGTAACAAAAAAAGTAGGATTGTTTAGATGAAGGTAGGGGCGAGAGATTCTTGTTTTGCCGATTCAAACAGGTGTGTGTACAGGTAAGTAAATGTCATTACACATTATCACTGCCAACTCAGACCGGATTTACTTAATATAGCATTGCAACCCTTTAGAGGTGTCATAACCAACAGATGTATATTGAACTGGCCATAAAGCAGACTCTCTCAGAAATAAAACAGAGGCTGCAGACAATAAAAAGAGGATATTTATAGAAAAATATCTGCATTTGTGTGGAAGGAGGGAGCAAGGAATAAGAATACGGAAAGTTGGAAAAAAGAGCAAAAGTAATTCAGTCCTGTATTTGTGCTTGTTTGTGTAACATGTTTTAAAAATCTTTACTGACCTTTTAGGAGATACAGCGCTTTTAAAGTGTCTGGTCTTTTGAAATATTACCTGCAGGTATCCACCATCCATCAAACCGGTGTATAGGCAAGGAGATGACTGGTCACAGGAATAATATGTGTCTTTGCTCCAAAGGTTATCAAACAATGTTTTAGTATGAGAACTATTAATATTAGAACCCAGGTTCACAAACAAATGCATTGGGCTTTGCTTGTTTGACCAATGGCAGACCAGGCAGCTAGTCTGAATAGGATCCTTTACTAGATTGGTATCCCCTGGATTAATCTGGGTAGACTTTGGGTAGAGCTAATTTTGGCTATAATAGCATATTCTCTGTAGCCTCTGGTCTGCATTTACAGCATGTTTTCATGCACAGACCATGCTCTGATTATTCCCTCATTTGTTTCAGTTCTCTTCATAGATTTAAAGCCTTAACTCCATGCCCCCCGCCCCTTCCCCAGTGGCCCCTCCTCTCCTTGAGACCTCCACCAGCTGTATTTTATGCTTGTTCTTACTTCCCTTTTTCAGTCTTACAATTTTTCTCAGCATCCTGGCTTAAGTGAGACAGAGCATCTTGTGGCTAGAAGTTGTACTGTGGGACAAATCTGGATTGAAATGTACCCAGGGCTGCTTTTTTTTAAACATCCAGGAGGACATAAAAATAGGCTGTAAAGAATGGATAACCAATGCTATCCTCCTACATAGTTAATAATTAATGCAACAATATCTTTACCCAGGGCCGGTGCAAGGATTTTTGCCTACGCAGGCGTATTTATCTGATTCTCTTTCACTTTTTTATTTGTTATATATTTTTTTTCTAATTATTTGTTAATTTCTTTTTTTTTTGAATCTTACTATCTTTTATTTTTTATCATTTTAATTATTATTTTATAATTTTGTATTTTTTTAATTTATTTATTTTTTTCACTTAACTTTATTGCCGTCACACAGGAGCTAGCTAACAAGCCCCTGTGTGATAGCATTTGGAGGTGGCAGGTTGAACCTGTCACCATGCATTCCCCCCCCCCACTGGCGCCGTCAAGCAGTTGCTTGAACTGCCTATATGGTAGCGCCGGGCCTGTCTCTACCTGATAATGGAAAAAACATGTATCCATAGGGTGTGCTCATACTGGTGACCGGTCGGTGTTTGCCATACATTTTGCTGTGCTTGCCACATGTTCCTTCACAGGCAATTAATCTCTACTGTGAATGCAGATACTGTACACTCATGTTCAAGTCAAGTGCAACCTACAGAAAGCACACTCCGAGGATCACTGGCCTACCTTAACCTATAACCTTATTAAGGGAAAGCCTACTCGCTGTTATTTGGCCAATATCCTATCCTTCTTCTGAAGTAAGGAGGTGCAACCTTCTTAGTGCAACCAATACAACAATTACATGATGTTAATGAATATGACTACTTCCTTGACTTTAAATAAGCACAAACTGCTAAGTTAATGTGTGTTGCTGTCAGGGGTGTACGGCTGGGCCATGAGTGGAACCCCTTGGCAGGGACAAAGAGTCGAAAAACAAGGTATAGAGGGGAAATCCAAAAGCGTAGTCAGGTCCAAGTCCGGGTCGAGGCAGGCAGCGAGGTTCAGAAGCGAGGCCGATAACGGGGGTTCAGGCAAGGGTTCAGGAAGCAACAGGTTCACACACAGAGAGCTGCCGATCACACCATAGAGGTAGAATAACTCAGCAACAAGCCAAGGCTCTGACTGGGAAACCCAGGACCACCCCCTGGTTGCCGAGGCAACCAGGAAGCTTCCCTAACCAGAATCCAATAGCAGGGCTGACGTGGCAGATGGTGTGCGCTGGGGACCTCCCCCAGCCAGGCTAGCACCTGAAAGCGCTAAGTGGCCCCAGTGCACGGGCGCGCAGCCTGTGTACCGTGCACGCCCGCCACGTATTTCGCACATTCGCGCTGGCGGCCCCGACACCAGGAGTCCTGCCAGGAGGAGGGGAACTCTGTGCCCTGTGCCACCACTGGCGAGCCTGGTAAGGAGCGGCACTCCTGGTTCCCTGACAGTTGCCTCTGCAGTTCTATTCCTTACTATAAATCTCCTAATCATAAAGTTATAGACACCAGTTAATTTACATAGCGTTGGATTGTGTGAACCAGTTGGGTTTTTTCTGTCTGTGAGACACAGTACTTTTTTAATTGGACCTAACCAGAGTTATTATTTAAAAACCATTTAGAAAATGACCATGTAGTGCTCTTTTCTATTAATGCTTACATAAAAGGCTCTGACTTTTATATTAATTTATATTAAAATCCTGGTCCACTAGACCGAGCATGGATAGTGCTTTTTAGCCCTGCTGAGAATTAAATGCTTGATAAATGAGGAGCTTGACAATTTGTGCTTAACTTGTTTCCCCTAGGCAATTAAACATCTGGCTAGATAATTTACACCTAAAGCTCTATACACAACATACAATAGTCAACAAATGTAGCCTGTGCTTTTGGGTTAACGTAAACGAAATTCTACAATTTGACAAATTAGAATAAAAAGGAACTGTAGAATTTCACAGACAATTAAACCTGGTTGAGAGTGATCTAATAATTGGGCTGGCTCTTGTTGCATCTTAAGTTGGTAATGACAATACACTGACTGGGACTGAGCTTCCATCTGTCCATAATTCCCTAATGCTACCCATACGCAAAATATGACGGGCTGCTTACCAGGCCTAAACCACAGCTTTTTAATCATTTGCTAGCTTGAGAATAACCCCTTGTGGGCAAATGTCTCATTCCAGTACATCAGAATCAATGCGCAACAAAAATCTATTCACAACTGAAGGTTAATCTGGAACTACAGAGGCAATACAAGTATCCTTTGTCATTTAGGCCTTATAAAACAGAGAGGTCTTTTAAGTATAACTAAAGGCAAAACTTTTTTTATAGATTTGGACAGAATGGTGATAGTATAAACCCCTGTCAGTTTTTTGTTATTGTTGTCTGTTAGGGACATTTGCTCTCTATAATTGTCCTAATCCCCATTGTCACCTGAACATTTAAAAAAAGAAATGGGTATTATATTGTGTTTGTGTACACTGAAATTGTTTTTTTTTACTGAAAATACGGGTTTGTTAAATAGTTCAATGAAAAGCAACAATAATATCATGTGACATAAAAAATTGCAACTGCCACTACTTTATTCTACTTTATTCTGACAGTGCAGACCCATGCCATACCCGTGAAGGAATCTACCCCAGCTGTACCAACTTCCAAGTAAACAAGATAAAAGACTAAATCCGATTAATGGAATAGGGAGGGGTTAAATCCCCTGTAATGTTTTTTATTGTTTTTTTTACCATATATGTTTCATTATGATGATTTACCTTTACTTGCTGTCCCAAAGACACAGCTGTCACTGTGACAAGTGTCTTTACTGGAAGACTTCCCCACTATTCTTGTTTCAGTGGTAATTAAAAAATTAGGATTTTTCCTAACTTTCCGTGACAATGGTTACAATGGTGACTAAACAAAAACAAAGGATGCATCACCTCAGAAGGAACACACACAGCATAAAACACCTAACAAGATTGATTGCTACTTCCTAATATATTCCAAACTAAAAAAGAAAGAAAATGTGTTTAGATACACGTTAATTGATTCCTTTGTTGTCAACTAATTTGGTTGATATAGTGCAGCTTTTCTCAACAAATTTTTACCTGGAGGAACCCTTGAAAAACTTTAGAGGTCTCAGGGAGCCTCTGAAATAACTTTCTAATCCATAGATCACAATTCATTTGCAATGAGTTGTAAATATAATACTAAAGAATAGACACTCTAGAATCCACTTAGTGGCTGCCACAAACTCAAGCATGAAGAACTGCAGGATTCCTGGAAAAAAGTCACCCTTTACTTAGGTGGAGTGACATTGCTAAGGGGTGATGTCAAGTGCAGATTTTCTCTCCAGTTTGTACTAGAGACAAATCGCTCCTCTACTTTGACGGCTCACAACGGTGATGTCAGTTGTCAGGACTAAAAGAGTACCATTAGGTTTATATCAATCTGCCCAGTGAGGTCAGTGCTGTATCATTCAGGAGGAAGACTGAAGCCCCCATTGGGCAAATATGTCTGCTGCAATGGTGACCAGCAACAGAACCCCCCGGGGGCTTCACATGGATCCCTATAGTTTTGCAGATCCCCAGTTGAGAACCCCTGGCTTAGTGAGATTAAGAACAGTACTAGTAACAATGAGTTTAAATTGGTTTAAACTTCATTTTCACCACATGTATTTGTTTTCATTTACACTATATATCAATAATATAGTTAGTAAGAATAGAAATACATTTGCAGAGGTCCTTTCCCTTTGCAAATGGACTTGTTTTTATACTTTTCTATGTTTGACCTTCACCTGAATGGTCTTTAAGTTTGGTTTGGGCTTTAGTAAGGTTTTTAATTATAATTTTTCTTTTAAGAGTTACTGTTATGTTGAAGACTTACAGTAAGTTATGGTTGATCAATTCCAGAAGACTGGATTACATACCACACAGGGATAAGGGGTGTACGGCTGGGCCATGAGTGGAACCCCTTGGCAGGGACAAAGAGTCGAAAAACAAGGTATAGAGGGGAAATCCAAAAGCGTAGTCAGGTCCAAGTCCGGGTCGAGGCAGGCAGCGAGGTTCAGAAGCGAGGCCGATAACGGGGGTTCAGGCAAGGGTTCAGGAAGCAACAGGTTCACACACAGAGAGCTGCCGATCACACCATAGAGGTAGAATAACTCAGCAACAAGCCAAGGCTCTGACTGGGAAACCCAGGACCACCCCCTGGTTGCCGAGGCAACCAGGAAGCTTCCCTAACCAGAATCCAATAGCAGGGCTGACGTGGCAGATGGTGTGCGCTGGGGACCTCCCCCAGCCAGGCTAGCACCTGAAAGCGCTAAGTGGCCCCAGTGCACGGGCGCGCAGCCTGTGTACCGTGCACGCCCGCCACGTATTTCGCACATTCGCGCTGGCGGCCCCGACACCAGGAGTCCTGCCAGGAGGAGGGGAACTCTGTGCCCTGTGCCACCACTGGCGAGCCTGGTAAGGAGCGGCACTCCTGGTTCCCTGACAGTTGCCTCTGCAGTTCTATTCCTTACTATAAATCTCCTAATCATAAAGTTATAGACACCAGTTAATTTACATAGCGTTGGATTGTGTGAACCAGTTGGGTTTTTTCTGTCTGTGAGACACAGTACTTTTTTAATTGGACCTAACCAGAGTTATTATTTAAAAACCATTTAGAAAATGACCATGTAGTGCTCTTTTCTATTAATGCTTACATAAAAGGCTCTGACTTTTATATTAATTTATATTAAAATCCTGGTCCACTAGACCGAGCATGGATAGTGCTTTTTAGCCCTGCTGAGAATTAAATGCTTGATAAATGAGGAGCTTGACAATTTGTGCTTAACTTGTTTCCCCTAGGCAATTAAACATCTGGCTAGATAATTTACACCTAAAGCTCTATACACAACATACAATAGTCAACAAATGTAGCCTGTGCTTTTGGGTTAACGTAAACGAAATTCTACAATTTGACAAATTAGAATAAAAAGGAACTGTAGAATTTCACAGACAATTAAACCTGGTTGAGAGTGATCTAATAATTGGGCTGGCTCTTGTTGCATCTTAAGTTGGTAATGACAATACACTGACTGGGACTGAGCTTCCATCTGTCCATAATTCCCTAATGCTACCCATACGCAAAATATGACGGGCTGCTTACCAGGCCTAAACCACAGCTTTTTAATCATTTGCTAGCTTGAGAATAACCCCTTGTGGGCAAATGTCTCATTCCAGTACATCAGAATCAATGCGCAACAAAAATCTATTCACAACTGAAGGTTAATCTGGAACTACAGAGGCAATACAAGTATCCTTTGTCATTTAGGCCTTATAAAACAGAGAGGTCTTTTAAGTATAACTAAAGGCAAAACTTTTTTTATAGATTTGGACAGAATGGTGATAGTATAAACCCCTGTCAGTTTTTTGTTATTGTTGTCTGTTAGGGACATTTGCTCTCTATAATTGTCCTAATCCCCATTGTCACCTGAACATTTAAAAAAAGAAATGGGTATTATATTGTGTTTGTGTACACTGAAATTGTTTTTTTTTACTGAAAATACGGGTTTGTTAAATAGTTCAATGAAAAGCAACAATAATATCATGTGACATAAAAAATTGCAACTGCCACTACTTTATTCTACTTTATTCTGACAGTGCAGACCCATGCCATACCCGTGAAGGAATCTACCCCAGCTGTACCAACTTCCAAGTAAACAAGATAAAAGACTAAATCCGATTAATGGAATAGGGAGGGGTTAAATCCCCTGTAATGTTTTTTATTGTTTTTTTTACCATATATGTTTCATTATGATGATTTACCTTTACTTGCTGTCCCAAAGACACAGCTGTCACTGTGACAAGTGTCTTTACTGGAAGACTTCCCCACTATTCTTGTTTCAGTGGTAATTAAAAAATTAGGATTTTTCCTAACTTTCCGTGACAATGGTTACAATGGTGACTAAACAAAAACAAAGGATGCATCACCTCAGAAGGAACACACACAGCATAAAACACCTAACAAGATTGATTGCTACTTCCTAATATATTCCAAACTAAAAAAGAAAGAAAATGTGTTTAGATACACGTTAATTGATTCCTTTGTTGTCAACTAATTTGGTTGATATAGTGCAGCTTTTCTCAACAAATTTTTACCTGGAGGAACCCTTGAAAAACTTTAGAGGTCTCAGGGAGCCTCTGAAATAACTTTCTAATCCATAGATCACAATTCATTTGCAATGAGTTGTAAATATAATACTAAAGAATAGACACTCTAGAATCCACTTAGTGGCTGCCACAAACTCAAGCATGAAGAACTGCAGGATTCCTGGAAAAAAGTCACCCTTTACTTAGGTGGAGTGACATTGCTAAGGGGTGATGTCAAGTGCAGATTTTCTCTCCAGTTTGTACTAGAGACAAATCGCTCCTCTACTTTGACGGCTCACAACGGTGATGTCAGTTGTCAGGACTAAAAGAGTACCATTAGGTTTATATCAATCTGCCCAGTGAGGTCAGTGCTGTATCATTCAGGAGGAAGACTGAAGCCCCCATTGGGCAAATATGTCTGCTGCAATGGTGACCAGCAACAGAACCCCCCGGGGGCTTCACATGGATCCCTATAGTTTTGCAGATCCCCAGTTGAGAACCCCTGGCTTAGTGAGATTAAGAACAGTACTAGTAACAATGAGTTTAAATTGGTTTAAACTTCATTTTCACCACATGTATTTGTTTTCATTTACACTATATATCAATAATATAGTTAGTAAGAATAGAAATACATTTGCAGAGGTCCTTTCCCTTTGCAAATGGACTTGTTTTTATACTTTTCTATGTTTGACCTTCACCTGAATGGTCTTTAAGTTTGGTTTGGGCTTTAGTAAGGTTTTTAATTATAATTTTTCTTTTAAGAGTTACTGTTATGTTGAAGACTTACAGTAAGTTATGGTTGATCAATTCCAGAAGACTGGATTACATACCACACAGGGATCTCTCCGAACCACACCATTCTAGCTTCCTCTGATTAAACACTTTAACAGACCACTCCATAGTAGCTATGACCATCAGATGACTGGTGGAACTCCAGCCAAACACGTAGTTGAAATACGTTCACATACCTTTGCCACTATCCTAGGGCAATGACTAAAATATTTTCTAGTTCAGTTTCACATTTTTGCTTCCAGTGTGCCCATTAGAAAAAAAAATAGCATCAATACACTGTTGATTCATTGTCCAGTGAAAAACCACGAGAAGATGAAAGTTGTACCAGTAAGTACTAGAGTTGTATTGCTGGTTATGCAGTAGAGCATGGCAATGAATCACAAAAGTGACTGAAGAGAATAACAGTCCCATGGCAGGCGATACAGTTTACATATATGTTTTCGCTTCTGTATTTCGCCATTTGCCTGCTGTGCTGCTTTAAGCAATGGCATCTGGGATAAGCCATTTTATCACTGTTCCATTTTAAACAGCAGAACAAAGGAGAATAAAGTAATGCCACAAAATAGGCTAACTATGCCATTTGAAAATATGTTTTGTGCCCTAGTGCCTATAATGTAAGTAAATAAGTGACGGAAGGCATTTTGCAGATTTGAAATTAGTTGTGAAAGCTTTCTGATTAGTTGATAATCAAATCTCTCCATTTTAGCTGTACGCAATCAGGTTTTCTCAAAACTACAATTTGTTTTATAAGCAAATGCCACAGCTGCACTAAACACATAATGGATGAATCTGATCTAGCTGTGAATAATTTGATTAAGGGAAGACTGCTGTTTCCAAATATTAGATTTAGCTTAATTTACCTATGTCTGTACAGTTCACATTACCCAGAAGCACAATTAATCCGTGCCTGGACAACAGGGTCTTTCATTAAAAGATTCTACCCCATTTATAAACATGATCCTGAAATGAAGCTGATGATTGCCAGGCATGAACCATGTGTTCCTTTTATATGACACTGGCAATAATTCAGGGTAGGGTATTCACTAGATACAAGGACTGTCTGAAGGGAGATGATATCTTACTGCTATAGTGGAAAGGCAGCCAACCAACTAAACTGATATGCTTTATGTAGAAAATTGGCATATAAAGTCATTGTCAAAAGTGTGAGAAAGACAGATGAGTGACCTACAACAACCTTTGAAGGCCATAACTTAAATATGTCTCAAATGAACTGGCATATAAAGTAACTGTAATAAGTATAAGAAAGAGATGAGTGACCTACAACAACTTTAAATATGTCACAAACAATTAAAATTGAAAATGGGATAAAAAAACCCACAAACAAAACAGAGATTACCTTCAGTGTTAAACACTGCCAAAACAATCAGTAAATCCAGAGATGTAGGCAGCTGAAGTTATACTCAAATCTTGATTTTTTTTTTCCTGTCATTTGATCTATTAACTGATCTGACAGTCAGTGGCGTAACTAAGGCCATGGCAGCCCAGACAGCTGCTATGAGGCCTGGTGGTGGAAGGGGACCCCATTATGTTATTGAGGCAAATAAAATCTAGAAAATGTGAAGATAATACAGTACTGTATCATTAAGGGTTGGATTTGTTGCAGTTGATAACAGCTTTAATTTCCTGTAAATACATCAGTATAGAGATGACTTTTGATGCATAAGAGGAGTCTTTGGGATCTTGGCATCGTTACTTAAAGCTCAGAGAGAGGTCGTCAGGGGGGCCACCATCACATTTTTGCTATGTGAACTGTAGTTACAGCCCTGCTGACAGTAATGATAGTCTCTGCATTTAAAAAAAATATATGCTCCATTTAAATTGCTTTGGTGTGTGACACATTAGGTAGGCAGGAAGGATAATTGGAATTTCTGAATGTGCACCTGTACTTCTAACAAAGATGGTAAGAAAATAAGAGTAAAGCAGCCATAAGAATTTAGTTATTAAGGTAGCCAGTTTGCAAAGCTGAATACCAGGATGAAAACTTCAACCAGTAATGTGGTATTCTGTAGCCTTAATCTGCCCAGGGTGATGTTTAATTTAATAATCTCCTGGATGTTTTCTATATTTTGCCTACACAGCCTGTTGGCACAATATTCAGTTACCCACATCTCACCGCCTGCCCAATACTCCCACTTTTCTTCAAACTTAGGGCATATTCACACCAGCCCACACACTAAAACGCATGCACGCTGGTGTATGTTGTAGGGGTTGGTGTGATGCATTGCTACAAGATATTTCACTTCTTACTGTTCTTTTTTAACTTTATTAAAGTGTTAAAAAATAACACTTTATGCAACGCAGCATGTTGTGACACGCTGTGGTGCAGTTGCACTGCATGGAAATTCATACATGCTGCATTTTTACACTACACATACCACCACACATGTGTGATGTGAAAAATGCACATACAAATCAGTTGCCGCTTGCATTGAAAATGTGTTACTCTGCATATTCATAGTCACCAACACACCATCTACATCAACAGACAGGGTGCGAATGAGCGCTTACAATGGACTGAAATAACTGATAACATAAGATAGTAGATTGCAATAAGCAGCTCAGTAAGTCAGTAAAGAAATTCTAAATTACTTTATTTCTGTCATGTGTGTTTAAGAATATCTTTTTTTTTTATTAGTTTGTCTTTTAGATTTATTGGCTCTTTAAATTATGTAAAAGATTTTATGGAAACATAAAACTGTGGAGACATAAAACCATCTCCTTGTTGGACAAAAACATATACTAGTACAGCATGCCCTAAAGTGTCCTTAAACCACCATGAAAAATGAAAAATGTATCTATATATACATGTAGCTGCATACCTTACATCACCATCACTTCCTGTTCCCTTTTTTGTGCAGTCTTTACAACAAAATCCAACTTCTGAAAGTAGTTGTGTGGGGTTTTTGCCTACACGGTGACTCCTACTACGCATGCATGTCTGCAATGCCTGCTATGGTGCACTATAGTGCTGTGTTCGCCCAATGCATGTACAGTACGGACAGTGCAAAAGGCATCATAGTATATGTAGTCCCAAAAAATGTGACCTTAGCCACAACTGGAAGTACAGGGACAACTCAATAGCACCTGTTAAGTATTTGGGGCACAAGGAAGAAATTAACACTATATAAGCTGCTGGTTGGGTAGAGCTTATTGTAAAGAGCTACATAACAGTGAGGGTTTAATACTGCTTCAAGTGTGCAAAGTGTATTAATGGTAGTACACTGATTAGAAGCCCAATGTTAGTCTATGGGCAGCTGGATGTGCATCAGTCTATATCGAATTTACCTGGCTCCGTCTAGGTCCAGAAGAAAGAACAGAACAGAATTCTACTTTGGAGGAACTGATCGTGATGGATTGGAGGTAATCTGACGTGGTCCAGTGACACATGTCCATTTACGTCTGATTACCCATAGTCCTAACGTGGGTCTGGCAAGTTCATTTTTGTCACCATGGCAAGATGGAGGAAAGAAACTGGATGGATATGGATGTCACAAAAGGGACATCCATTCTGAAATGTTCTGATCAGCAGAAAATCCGTGCATGGATCCCCTGCTGATAGAAACTGACCCATGTGAAAGGGGCATAAAAGCAGTACTGTAACAATGTAAGAAAGTTGTTTGCTCACATTTAACAGCACACGCAATACTTTGCACACTGCACAAGAACTACCGAAATTTTTTAAACTCTGTGCTATAGAATGTTTTGGAAATTCTGCTTTGTCCTGCAGCATAAAAGAAAACCATGAAATTCCTACTTTTGCATAAAGAAAATTTATTTCCTTCATTGGAATAGAAGTAGTTTTGACCAGCAGCAGTTTAGGCACGACCACAGGTATGGTACTTCAAGGTGTCTGAGCTTAAAGGATACATGCATTTTTATAAATAGTACCCCTGTGAAGGTCTACTTGTTCGTCTTCTTAGACCATATAGAGCATAACAAGCAAATCATTTTATTTTCTCTTTTTGTGCACCAGCAAGAGCAGTCTCCTTTATCGCTTTCCTTTTGCCCGTCTGTATAATATAAGACTTTGCAACCTAGTGAGATGGCACTAAAGTACTTTGATAAAATCATGAAATACAACAGAAATGGTGAACAGGCGAGTATGTTTTAGGTGCCGTTGACTGCAGCATTTACTGAAAATCAATGAGACTATGGGAATATAAGTACCCAAGTGACACATTTAATAACTTGTAAAGTGATGTAACCAACTTCCCAAGAATTATGTGAAAATGAGTACATCATTATGCTTCACTGTGCTGAAATGCAATGTAAGGAACATGAAAAAGAGAACTGGGCTTTGAAGTTTATGCACAGCTTTACGGAGCACTGAAATAATTGAACATGGTATAAATAGAAATGGCTATGCTTTAGTTACAGTGGGCAAATTAATCCAATAACTACATTTAATGCATTATCTAATCATGAAGCCCTAAAGTTTGAAGAGAAAAGAGTTCTAGATTAAAAGTGGAAAAACAATGTGTACCATAGTATTCCAGTGAAATGACTTCTTGTGAAAGTTCTTGGTCCGTAGAAAACATGACTTATAGTTTATATTGCACAGCGGTTTAGAGTTCTAAATATAGCATGTCATGTATACTCTGTGCCTACATGTTGTGTAATAAATCACATTCCTTTACATTGCTATAGTGTCTATATATGTATCAGCAATTGTCAGATTCCTCACATCAATAGTCAAATTTGTAGAGAGTCCTAAAGCTGGCCATAGAGTGACTAACAGAAGTAGACTCATAGAGATCTGATATTGTTATTGGCATAACTATGAATTTTTCCAAGCAAGATACCACAACTAGGCTCAAGGCTGAATTAGGACTCATGTACAACTCTTTTAAAAGATCCACATACTTTTTACTGTGGTCATGATGCCCCTGCCATAATGAACCCTTCAGAAACCTCCCTTTGTACAGAAATGATGTGTGTAAACGCTCATTGTTCCTGAACAAATACAGTTAGGTTGATTTACTAAAGAACTAATACTAAAACAAAAGGCTGCTCCCTTAGCTAGGGACTGTTCCCTTAGTTTATTGAATGAGGTGAAGCTCTGCTGACTTCCAACAGCCAATCATGTGCAAACAAAAATACAGTTTTCTTTTTATTTCCCTTGTATGTGATTGGCTATTCTTTGCAGAGTGAAGTTTCACCTATCTTCCTATAGAGAACAAGAGTCAAACTGAGCCAACCTAGCCAACTGCTATGTCCCGCAAAATTAGGCAACCATGCATGTTTAGCAGTTTCTAAAAGTACCCATATGAATAATATTTGTGTATGACCAGAGGAATGGCACATTCATTTAATGTATATGGCCATTTTTGGAATTGCATAGTGTTACTGAATTCCTTGGACAGAAGACTACATTTAAAAAAATACATTAAGTTTAATCAACTTAATATCATCTTTCATCAAACAACATGTTTGGCTACTATTACTACTTTGTGTGGCTACCATCTACTGCATGCTATGCTGATCTGAGTACTGTAATGAATTGATTGGCCCATCAGATATACCCTGTTTCCCCGAAAATAAGACCTACCCTGATAATAAGACCTAGTACTATTTTTGGGCATTTGCTAAAATATAAGACCTACCCCGAAAATAAGACCTAGTTGTGACCTTTCCCAGGGCCGGTGGTTGCATAAGGGGGAACTTGAAGAGCCGGAGGAGAGAATCAGCGGTGCCAACGAAGCCAGCGCTAGAGGAAGCAAGGCGGCACTGGAGGGAGCAGAGCCGCATAAGCCGATGCTTCCTCCTGTCACAAGCGGAGTGATACCAAACTCACTCCGCCTGTGAGGAATACTAGTGAAAGCGCGATTGGTTACCAAATTGCTCTTTGAAAGGTACGGCACCCCTGATTTCCCTGATCACCCTATTCTTAACTTTGCCGTTTTGGATTATTTAATTTGGATTTGGATTTGCATTAACTTTGGATTGTTGTACATTAAAAAAAAAAATAAGACCTACCCTGAAAATAAGACCTAGTGTGTTTTTTTGAGCCAAAAAAATATATAAGACAGTGTCTTATTTTCGGGGAAACACGGTAAATAGCCCATTTATACTCCAAAGATACAAGGCATTCTATCAATTGCCAGCAAGTCCAGGCCTGCTACTAATGGAACCTTTGCTTATTTTTAACACAAATGAGTGATAATAATATCAAATGTAAAAAAAAAAGAGTCAGGTTCTCCATTACCACACTGATGTACGATTCCCAACAGCCTTTAGAAGACTTTCCAACAAAGATTTACCTGCTTTGCAAACATATTTCTAATGCATAAGAATTATACACTAGACCACAACTTTAAATCACCTCTATGTAAAATAACCAGACAATTCCAAGAGCGTAGGAAGAAAATGTGCCGCTGAAAGTTGGCTGCTACTATAATTTACAGCTGTTTCCCAGGATATATAATAAATCTTGCTAATTATTTCACTGAATCCCAATGAAATCCACAAGTTTGTTTTATCCACAGGCAGTTGTAGAATTAACCACAATGCATTACTTACAAAGGTCAGTCAATTGCCATTAGCTTAGATTTGAAAAACAAAAACATAATATAAACTGTCTCTGTAGAATATGCAGAATATGCGGGGTAAAGCTGCCTGCTTGCACATGGATCTTTCAAAAAATTCAACAAAAACTGAATTTAAAATACGGGAAGCCAAACGCCTTAGTTAAACAACTGATGTTTTCAACAATGATGTTTCAGTCTGTTGGAAAATGTGCAGAAACAACACAGGGCAGATCAGACCGCCTGCTAGGTATAAACTTAAAAAGTGCTGCAGATACCACAGCTAAATCTCAATGTTAATTAAACGAAAGGGGAATAAGCATTAGTTTTAGGTGGGTTTCAAATACAGTCCCTTTTCTATAGTTGGAGTGTGTCTAAACCCAAGAACAAAAATGTAATATATTGCAGCTTACCACAATTTAAATGTTGTGGCTGATTTAGTTTGCTGTTTTCAGGATTTAGTTTTCTTTATTTTCACCTGGTAACCCTGCCAGTAACATACTTTCAGATTCCTAAGGTGACAACGCTCTCCCACTGTACTGTATCTATAAAGAAGCGTTATCATCCTAGAAAAGGATATGTGTTAGGACCACAGAACACCACTCTCTCTCCTTTCTATGCCACAGGGGGAGGTGATCTGTAGTTTGAGCACACTTCTGGATACCATTGTTTCAGATACACTGCAGAGTGCACAGGATAGCTCTAGATTTCTGGCAGGATGAATATTTTTTTTATCAAACAGATACAAGAAAACTCACAGCAAACACTGCACAGACTCCTAAACTGGCACACAGCGTGATTGCGCCCCAGGTGCAGGAAAACAAGCGCACCGCTGCCTCTAATGACTACATAGAAAAATAGTCGCAATCTAAGGGTCTTTACCAAAAATAAGTCTTTATTTATGGAGCGGATACACACTGTAAGGTTCCTTCCCATGTATGCTCAACCTCTAGGGTGTTTAAGCATTCCAGCTTACTCATAGAGTAAGCTTACTGAGTAAGCCGGAATGGTCAAATGCGGTAGAGGTTGAACATACATGGGGAGGAACCTTACAGTGTGTGTCTGCTCCATAAATAAAGACTAATTTTTGGTGAAGACCCTTAGGGTGCCCCCTATTTTTGGATGAAGATGCAAGAAGACATTTGCAATACTATCTTTAACAGACCAAAAGGGAGCAAATAAGAAGGTTAAGTGAACCTTCACTCTGTCTTTTACCTTAATCTCCCTGTAGCCACTCTAGCCACTCCCCCATCCCTAACCAGCCCCCTGCCTTTGTTTTGGGGTGGGCTAACATTTTATTTCTTTGGTCTCTCCCCCCAGCCATCAGGGACATGTCATTCTCACTGTCTAGGAGGACGGATGTGGGGAAACAGAGCAGCTAGGGGGTTGACCTGGAGGTGGGTCAGGGGCTGGCTGCCTGATCCCAGAAAAGACTGCCAACTTCCTATGAATGAGCAGCAGCTCCCAGCAGGGCAATGCTGGACTTGCTGGGCAGGGAATTATGTTTTCTCAGGAGAACCCAGCCTCACAGGTAGGAGGGGATAGAAAAAGAAAGACTGGGGGAGAGAGAAGTGACCAAAGTTAGTCATGTATTATATTTTTTACCACCGGACTTTATCTCAGATAAAATAACATTGGCAAATTAATCTGCCTCCCTCATACCCCCGAAGCCTCCTTATGGGTTCTTTATTGTGACAATCACCTCACTGACCAATAGAGAGACTTGGGAGGGGGGAAGGCACTGGGTGAGTTCAAATTATGCAGAAATACCTGAGATTTGCATGTAACTGCACTTGTCTCTATCTCTGGAGCTACTGATCATTTTGAAATGCAGCTTTCACTGAAAGTTTTGTTTTATCAGAAACTGATTTAAAGCGGCACAGGTTTGTGACAGGTTTACTTTGAATCCTAATGCAATAAAACCTGTAATAAGAAATAACTTAACTATACTTTTTTGACATTGTTATCTGTCATTTGTTATCATCACACTTTAATACAAGTATCCAGAAGCCAGAGAATCAGAGTTAGAGCAAAAAGATGGGCTGCTTTTAAACTTCTGTAGCTCATGAATTATGCAGCCATCTCTTTCCCCATGGGCACTGTATTGGTGGACTGTAAAGCCCAGTGGATGCTTTGCATGAATCGTACAATTACATTTTCTGAAACAGGGAAAGAAGTCAGATATTTGTACCACTGTTGACTTATATACCCATGGGTTATTCGAGCAACCAACTAGAATCAAAACCATGCCCAAACATACCTGGCATGTTGCCATTAAACCCACAGCGCTTCCTCGAAGTCCAAAGTCCCAATTCATAAATACTCATATGTTTGCAAAAAAAAAAAAAAATGCTCCATCACATTTCTGTCACAAAGATGGACAATTCAAACTGAGCAAAATATGAATAACTGTATATGCAGCAGTTTCTTCCAAACCAAAAACAAAGATGCAATATATTACAGCCTACCAGGCCATGGGCCTGGTGGCTGCATTAATTTTCTCTCTTTATGTTTTATCTCTTTATTTTCACCTAGTAATTTTGAGAACAAGATACTTCCTGCCTAGGCTGGCTATGCTCACTCCACTGTATCTATGGAGGGTGCCATGGGTATCACATTAGCTGCTCGGCCTATATGGACGACAGACTCGTCTTCGTCTCTTCATCTCCATTACATGCAGAGTGGGGGGCAGGGAATATGTAGTTTACAGAAGATAGCTTGGAAGGACAATAACATCAGTTGTAATTTCAGAGGCAAAGAACTTGTCATCAGTATTGCCTGTAGTCAACATGCAGCTAAATATTCCCTATTACTGACTTACAATGTCTTGTTCTGCACTGTGTCTCTGTGTGCAGGTGGCCATCTTGGCAGAGTTTTGCTTGCTCATGTCAGAGTATCCAGTAAGAACAACAGTGAGCAGCACAGTGGTGACACCGAATCTCCCTCCAAATCTCCTGAGACTAGCAGTCAGAGGCAGAAGTGTCTGAGATCTCACACTACAGATATACAGCTATAAGTCTGTAGGTACAGGAGTGCCTAGGCACACTCATACATCCACACTCACACTAGGAAGTGCACTGCTATTGTTTGATGAATGATGAATTCCAGACAAAAGGCTGAGTTTAGTTTCACCTAAAGGACTAATAGGGTGGCTGAGGGCAACAGAGGGGCACAATCAAGTTCAAGTTTTACAGGAAAGTTTGAGATTTGCATTCAACAAAGTGTCTATATCTTCAAATCTAAAGCTTGTTTTGATATGCTTTTTTTCACTTAACCACTTCCAGCGTGTTCACGCAAATGTACGTCCTCCGCTGGAAGTAGTTATACCAAGAACACGGCTGCTGCTGCATGTCTCCTCTAAATTGGTATCTGGCTATTATGAGGAACTTATGGCCCTAGATCTTCGAGATTTGATAAACGTAAACCTAAGTTGCAGGCACACCTCCCGGACTTAGACCTGGATGATTGGTGTGATTTTGAAGATACGTATATGTCTTCTGTGATAGCCTCCAGAGATAGAACATTGCAGATTAAGTTTTTTATCAGGTCTGTTATACCCCTTCCCTTTTATGTACCTTAGGTCTCTGGCCCACTCCACAGTGCTTTAAGCACTGTTGTCAGAGAGCAGATTTTTTTTTTACTCCTTTTGGTCCTGTCCATGCATACATGACTTTTGGTCTGAGGTTACTTCTTTTATGGAGACTGGCCTGAGTTTTCCCAACATACGTAACCCCTCGTTTTGCCTCTTGGGTCTCTTTGGTGAGCTAATGTTGCATTCTGGGGCTCAGGCTCTGATCCGGCTGCT
Organism: Nanorana parkeri; assembly: GCF_000935625.1. Classification (NCBI taxonomy): domain Eukaryota; kingdom Metazoa; phylum Chordata; class Amphibia; order Anura; family Dicroglossidae; genus Nanorana; species Nanorana parkeri. Next base: position 1,219,617 of record NW_017306419.1, read on the forward strand.
TTTATTTTTATGCCATAAAGGCCATCCTTCTTCCAGCAACTCCCTCCCTGAGTTGCTAGAAGCGTTTGGTTGATCAAGCGTTACCACTTTATAAGCTTACCTATGAACAGTGAGGCAACCCGCAGCACTTTGATTGCATCTGGGGCCCATGGATATCTTCTACTACTACAACTGTTGATCCCTCATGAGTGTAACTTGTAATTTGGCATAGTATCCTGGAGTTCTTATACCCCTTGCTGATTCTATTATATGGAGAGCAATTGAAGCTTTACCCGTCACTTTGTGTACTGAGACTGTAACCTACATGTGAATGTATGTCTTATGGCTGTATGTTTGTTGATTGTTACTGGGTTATGTTGACCTGGCTTTCTTACTTTTGGTATGACTGTTTTGTACAAAAATTTATAATACTAATAAAAAGTATCTTTAAAAAAAATGGTTAAGTATGTGAATGCATGTTTAAGATTTATTGTTGGAGGGGGAAAGGCCCCCTTAAGAATTATTTGTACCACATGCTTGCTTTAAATTAACCTGGTTGTGACAGGTTCACTTTACTGATGCAAGCTCTGGTGATGCTAATCAGATATGGGTCCATGCAGGCAAACCTTCTCATCACAAATATTTCCAGAGATACATGTGTTAATTTGTATTAGAAAGATTCCTGAGGCATGTACACATTTATCTATAATCTTAAGTGTCCCAACTCAGTGATTCAGAATGTTGTGTGGTATGAATTTATGGATGTAACTGTACTGTACATTATGTTAAGCTCATTATCTCGGTTGGTGTAAACACACTAATTGACACTGATGAGATTACCATGTATCTTCGGCAAATCTCATATTGCTTTCATAATTAAGATTTATTTGTAAGCCGAAATGTACAGTTATGCGATGAAGAATTTGCCTTGTGGTACCAAAATCATGCATAAATAATGTTATGTTTGATGAGTGGCAAGTGTTCTTCAGAAGTAGTTCAACTGTAACTTCAGGGAAACAGCTAAATACACAGTTTAAATGCATATAGGTTTACTGTTTTACCTGCCAAAAGATTGGTAAATCTGTGAAGCCCGCCAGGTGATGTACATAAATCTGGGAAAAAAAGCCTGGTAGGGGCACAATTATTTCCTGTTGACCATCATGCTATAAATGAGTGTCAGAAGGTGTAAGAATTTCTTATCTTAAAGCTTGTTCCTGTCAGGGAGAATTGACTCCAAAGTATCTGCGTGATAGCCAGGAAGATAGCAGTTTCAGAAGGGTTATCAATGACAGCCTTCAGGATTCTCTCATGACAGGTTTCCATTAAAGTGATATTAAGGTCAAAGGTTTTTTTTATCTATTTGAAATGCTGATACAATCACTTACAATGGATGCTGCTCCTTGATGTTTAAACAATTTAGTTTCCTGCAGAATCAATTGGTTCCCTGAGCACTGGCCCTGACATCCTGTTTGAGGGTGGCTCCTTTCCCTTGCAGGGTCCTATGGGGCCACCTTTGTGTGTGCTAGTAAGCTGTGTGTGTCTCCACAAACACCCAGGCACAGAAAGACAAGCCACTGCCCTCCCCATGCGCACCTCTCCTAAAGTATAGCGCCGGGTCCCCTCCTCTCTCCTGACACTGTCGGGCTCTTGGTCCATGACCGAGTGCACAACTTTTTAGAGGTCTTCCTTTCTCCCTTCTCCAAACTAGTAGATGGACAGTTGCTGGAGGCTGCTCTTCCCTTGTGATCTTATACTGGGCCGTGAATTCAGGGAAGCCAAGATGACAAAGTTGGAGGTTTGGAAACATGATGACTGTAAGTGCTTGGCCAAAAATGTAAAGTAATATGTTGCTGTGTAATGTATGTTTGTTTGATATGGATTCATTATTGGAAAAAAAGTTTGAGAGTTTAACACTACTTAAAATAAAGTTCACATGGTCCCTTACTACCATGGTCATTGTTGGTGTTACACTGCAGCACAGACTGTAGAGAATCTACTTCTTTCAGTCAGAGGGACCCTGTGAGGCAAGATCACCAGGGCAAAGGGTTTGCTTTTGGAAAATCAGTAGGCAAAGCCTACACATAGTCGTCCGCTGTCTTTTTTGGAGTCACTGTCACTCTCATGGAATTCAGTTTCTCTGTAGCTCTTTCCTCCTCAGTTGTACATCTTTTTGGTCTGTGTATAGACCTCTAAAACAGAAATGTATTGTTTAACTGCCAAAACTGTTATACCACACTAAACCCAACATTCATCCAAACAATGATTGCATGTATTATTCTGAAAAGCCAGCATAAAGGAAAAGCAGTGTTCAAAAATTGTTTGTCCAATCATTTTCTTTATGGTGTACCTTGCCTACATACTTTGTACTAATAGATGTCCCTCTTTCAGATTTTAAAAAGTAAGTATGCCTATAAATTTAATAAGGAAGTATGGCCACCTTCAGGTACCTATATAATTACAAACTTTAAGCAGAAATAAGGTTTTTAAAATGGTAAATATGATAAGAGTATTTACCTTTATTCAATCCCTTTTACACACACTGTATATCTAAAATTATTTAGGTATATTACATTTTCAGCCTCAGGGTTATTACTAATCAAAATACCCGGACATATCTAACTGTCTCTATGCTATATTGCCTAAACCATCAATGTATACTGGGAAGGAACCAACTTCAATAAGCTGACACAATCGAGGTCTGTATGCATACCCTAACAGTTGTTAACGGGTTCTCCCATGCGTATCCAAATTCAGCAAGTAAATTGGCCATATGCATCTCATCTTGCATATTCACTGGACATTGGTGGGTAAATCTTATGAAAAACCCTCACATTTATACCTAGTCTTAGTTAGGCAGTTGACAATCTGAGTCCATCATGGATGATTTAAAATTATTAGCAAAGTTCAAAAAAAGCAGCTTTAAATGTCTTTATAGACTATATTATATCTTCAAATGTCTCACTGCTATAACATTAACTTTATACTGTTTACATTTTTATGAGCTCCGAGAGCTGATGTGCAAACCTGTCCATGGCAGTAAAAATGTATGGAAGCTCCATTGTTGAGAGAGCAGCCCTAAACCAGGGTCAAGTACTGGGACAGACACTATTTAGTTACAGTAGCCATTCGATACAAGAGTTTATTGCTCTCTGTATTTTCTTTGAAACAAGACCTGTAGGGATGCCATTTGCTTTCTGTTAGAAGATTCATTATAAGAGTAAGTTGTCCAGAAGGAATCTAGATTCTGACAATACATGTCTCCACGGTAAATCACTACAATTTCTTTCACTAGGCTGCATAAACAAATGCAGCTCTAATAGTCTTGCATTTAATACTGTGACTAATGGGGTGTTTTCACTGATCTTTAATTGGTTAAAGACGGGAACATGAAATGTATAATTTTATCAATACACAAAAAAACTTTCTTGGAATGCTGAAATGTAGAGGTATAGCCAAAAAGACCATCATTTTCTCATCCACTAAAGAGGTAAAAGAGTATTCTTTAGATTATGCATCATAAACTTTGGTAATAACAAATGTAAAAATAAAAACTGTGGCAGAAATAAATTCATACTTCAAAATAAGTTGCTCAAAAACAGACCATTTTGGGTCTGATTTATTCAAAATACCCTAATACCACAGATAGTGACCTACAGCAATACCTCCTCAAAACAATGCCATAAACCAGTGTTTATCAAGTCAATGAAAGAATAAGCTATCAACCCAAAAATGTTATTGTAGTTAGAGGTGGTGTCTGATGGGTCACCCACTGGCTTCTTATTTATATCTTAGGGAGTACAGTGACATTATTTCCCTACTACAGACCTAGCTTTGTTCCCACATATATTTTGGTTTGGGTGTTTTTCTCTACCTTGGTTGTTTACATTTCTTCTTTTGCATTCTCCGCAACGTAATCTAAAAACCCAAAAATTAAAGTCACAATATTTTTGCAGATTAGGGAGCTCAATACATGGAGTTCAATACTGGAGTCCCTGAGATACAGTTGGTTATCGCTTTAGTCTCTAACATTTACCAAAAAAATAAGATAACTGACTTTTTAAATAAATCCTGAACACGGGACATGTTGGAGGGGTTGTGGTAATCAAAGAGCAGAGGAGAGATAAACTAGCAGTTTTGGATGTATTGGTGGCCAAATGAGCATGGAAGAATTCATGCCCATCACCCTCAAATAACTTCTGTTTCAACAAGAACTGACACCCTCAAATAACTTCTGTTTCAACAGAGCCTGTATTGCTCTCTGCATGGTATGGTTCAGCAGAATGCCTGATCTGACAAATGTGGACAAACACCTGTATGGCAGAAATGTGGCTATAATTTATGTAGGTGCATTTGGCCAGATTTCATAAGGAAGGCTGCAAGGGGTTGTAGTTGGAATTATGGTGACGTGACAGTCATTAGAGCAATGGATTTAATTAAATATCCATGGGTGTAGTCACCATGCACTTATTTTCCAAGGTAGAAAAATAAATAAAAGTTTGTTCCTGCTGCAAAAAAAAAAACATGTCACAATGTGTAAAATAAAACACACAGAACTAACTGGTTTAACAATTATAAAACTTATCATAACTGCAGACTACCCAGTCTCATTAGATTCAGCATGTCCTAATCATTTTACTTATGTAAATCTTTAGGGAGCCGAACTAATAATGAATTTTACATTTCATCACAGTAGAAGAGAATTTTATTATGTGAAGTGTTTATACCTATTCAGTGACAAAGATCTGTGATCAGAGACTGCATCAAGAAAAGGCACATAACTGAAACCTGGCCCGAGAAAAGATGCACAAACTATTAAAGGTAGTGAACAGTAGATAAAACAACAATACTCATAATAATATATTTATGTTTCACATTGGGATGAGTTAATATGAAATCCAAAATCTTTAATTATTTTCTAGACTACTATGCATATTAGTATTTGCACAGATGGTAATAGACAACAAAAATTTCTAGATCTCAATTTTGTTTTTTAATTGTCTCCCTATATGCACGGTGGCATAGTGACATATGAAGCAAAAATGATGTATCATTTGCGACAGATCCCATGGCTTCTGTTGCAGTACCCCCAGATCTGACCTGGTTTTAGGAAAGCTTGACTCCTATCATTGCATCAATGGAAACAACATCATGACATTTATCAGTTGAAAAAGGCTTTCGTGCTTATAAAGTTTGCTACACCAAGTGGTGGAAATGGGTTCACATGTTACACTAGGGCCCAGAGGGGTTTTCTTATTCCTCTGAAAGAACAATATTAATGATGACTGTTGGACTGAGTCAGATGGTCAGGTTTGGGATTGACAAACATCGGGGAAATTATGTGAAAGCTGTTCAGCAATTCCTCTGTCATCATGTCTCCCCTTTAAATGCTTCCAGGACAAGTCTGCACCGGAGGCAAATTTATGAATGAAAAGATTTGTCACATAAACTTGTAGCCTAGAATTTACCTTTATGTCCAAAACCTTACCATGCTTTTCATCAAGTTTTTAACCCTAGACCAAGTGATGCTTCCTGAGATAAAGTACCTTTCAGTAACTTTGCAAGTCGACAAGAAAAACAATGTCTGGCATGCCACAATATACAGCAACAGTAAAACAAAGCTGCACATTTTATCATTAGAACCATTCCTTGAGCTCCAGTCAGTGAATCTGCCTAGACTGAGATGATGTAATCGGTCTGCTGCAGGCAAAAGGAAGCATTTCCCCATACTCCTCTCCCTCAGGCCGAAACATTGTAACTGCATAGCAAATCAGAAGGTGAGAGGTTGCAGCAGGGGGTTATCTATGTAAGAGATTTCAGAATACAGCCACGAACTGCACAGGCTCTAGGAATTACATACGTTTTTATCAACTCTAAATCCACATCTGAGTCCAGTAAGGAAAAAAATAGAATTCTGTGCGTCCGGGATCTGATTGGAGTCTCTAAACACATGTAAGTGCACTTACACGTGGCTAAACCCACCAAAAGACAGGTCCATCTAAAAGTTGGAAAAAGTGATCTGGAAAGCATAAAGATTGGTTATAATAGTTTATCCTGGGTTTAAATAACTTAAACACAGGAGTGCTAGTGTGTATGTAGTCTATTTACCCATTCACATTTGCAGCCCACGTAAATACGCACAAAATCACTCAAAACACGCAAAAAGCATGTGGCATGCTTGTGGTGGCATTATTTGTTAATGGCACCCAAATGCAGCAAGCAAGATGCACATGTTGGCGTCACGTTAGTGCATGACATATGCGCAAAACTCACAGCTCTAATTGCTGCATGAGCTTATTTGCCACATATGTCATATGTAGGGTAGCCCAATGACATGAATGCAAACAAACACGGCAAAATGTGCCAGGCATTTATGCGCAATGTGTGAATGAGGCCTAAAAGGTCAAGTTAAGTTTACAAGGTCTCAAAAGAGATAAAGAACATTTACCAAAGTGGATTTCGTCTCAAAGGCACAAAAAATATCAGCCAGGAAAGCCTAAATCAAGCCACTGAATTTTCCCCTGAAGGATGAGTCTACCTTTGACACAAAACCCATATGGTAAGGCTTTCACCCTCCTCATCAGAACTGTAACATTAGGGACCTTTTCAGTGCCACAGATTGGCCAGCAAAATAAATTACTCAGTGTTTTCTGTAAAGTTATGGGCTCCCTTCTACCTGGCTGCTGGGAGGGATTTAGGCGCACACAGGGGGACTGTCATCACCGACTACTGGTAATTAATTAGGTTTATTTACTTTTTGGTCAGGGGCCCCACTAGCAATCAATACTTATCTTTATTTTTTTCTTTTCTTTGTTTTTTTTTATTGTTAGCAACAGAAGAATTTTATATGATGACGGTCACCCTGCATGCTCATACTTTTAGTTGACAATTAACAAATATTTAAAATGTCCTATTGGAGGTTGAGAATTTGGGGATCACAGTGGTGTGTTTTTGCGCCCGCCCACACAGCCAGTTTAATGTGGCATGTTTTGAATAGATGGTTCCCTGCATGATTAACACTCTGATTCAAGTAAGACCAAAATATATGTGTGTTCTGCAACCTATTGTATTTTGTAAAGATCGAGTGATATTCAAAATGTATTTGATAAATTCTAGTACTCCTCAAACTGCGCCTGATAAATCGGATTTGTCCTAGAAACGCATAGAGCTAAATCCCTTCGAACACCCAGACTGTACTGAGATTGATCAATATATGCTCCAATGTATTGCATGACTACCCTATTTATTAAGAGGAAATTGTATTCATTATTATTATTATTACATAGTATTTATATAGCGCCAACAGTTTGTGCAGCGCTTTACAATGTAAGGAAGACATTACAATTACAATACAATTAGGGACAAGATGGTAAGGAACCATGCTGGGAGGGAACACACTACAGAGGTGTATACTTGTTCGTGGCGTGTTTATAAGGTTATTAAATTAACCCCAAGGTCTGAGATATATCCGGGGGCAGAGTTGTGGCAGAGTTGTATTAAGAGAATAACCACAGGGTGTTTTAAGTTGGGATAAACATATGAGTCATGATACTGCCTTATAGGAGCCAATTTTAGTGATGTGTTTTTATGTTTTTATGAAATAATCAACTTGAATCAATAAATAATGTTGTATATTGATCTATTTGGCCTCAGTGGGTGCTTTAAAAGTCTGTCTTTGTATATATAATTTGTTTAATCATTTTGCCTCGGATATGGCACCCCTCCCTTCCTCCCCAGTTTACTTTAAAAGTAGATATGACCAGGCCCAAATACAGATGAGATGAGAAGATGCAAATGCTGCCCTAACCTGGCCATTACTTCTATGGACAATTTTGAGGAGGGGAGCAGAATGTGATCTTTATAAGATTCAATTAACTCAATTACATTTGCAAGGCCCTTAAAGACCAATATCTTTCATTTAGATATTGGTATAGTTGGGTGACAATTATGTGAACTATGTTTAGTTCTATGAGGATCTTTAAAGTTCTAGTACAACCAGGCCAAGTTAGAGCACCTTTGGCAACTAATTTATCCTAAATAAACAGTCATCACCTGAAACCAAGTGTACTCAAGAAAAGTCAGGAGCAGAAAAACATCTTCTGGAAGTGGGTCATGACGTCTATGTCAATGTCAATGCATATTAGTACTTATAAAGAAAGTAGACCATTCTTTAAAAAGAAAGATGGATTTTCTCTAAGCAGATAAGAAAACTTAGAAGTGGAAATCAGTGTTTGCGATACAGACTCATTCTGTTTGATTCAATGATTTTCTCAGGGCTGATTTGTTTTACCACCAGAAACCTGTTAATTAAACTGGTTACACTCCGGAACTCAAGTTGTAAATGATTTTCCCCTTATTCTTTCCCCTTTCATTATGTACTTAATTCACACTGCATATAAACAGCATCTAATTACTCATCTTCTACTGCTGTTGTGTATGTAGAAGGGCACAAAACAAACCCTTTGTAAAGGCCTGTACAGCTTTTTAGCAGATGGCACAAGTGCACAGACCAGAACTCAAATATCCCAATATGCTTCAACCTTTTCTCCGGATGTCAAGCTATAAAATGAGCACATTATGATTATTGCATCTAGTTTCGTAAAGATAAAGGGATTTCTTTATGAGGGAAAGAATTACAAGCATGTAAATAGTGGGAAGATAATGTTCAAGGTTAGGCGCAGTCACTCAAAATATGCTCTGTAATCGGCTGCAGTGTCAGAAGTTTATACACCCAAAATGTCATTGATGAAAGGGTAAAAGAAGTGGCCACAAGTCAAAGAGATGAAGTAATGCTGTTTTTTTGTATGAGACTAGTTTATCCTATACCCACTATAAAAAAGCTTTAAAGTATAACTCCAGTTTTGATGAGAAACACACAAGCTTCTCTAGGCAATCTATATACATTGCAAAGGTTTTTTTGTAACATACATTGCTGTAGATTCTTACCCTATTCTCTTCTAAAGAAATAACTTTATTTTACAATTTTCCATGAAATGAAGCAGTGTCTGCATCCATTTACATGTAAGCAAGCTTTAAGTAGCAGCTAACCAAAGATGAAAATCCTATTGCAGGGAATGCCAAAATGTTACCTGTACCTCAGTGCAAACCTCTGGAAAATCAGTTAGTAAATACCCCAAGTTGCCATATTAGGAGGAAGCCATATTAGGAGGATTTTTATTAAAGGTTTCTAGTATCTGCAACACATACATTGATGATTACATTCTATTATGGATACTCAATTGTAATAATAGTAACAGTGGGACATATACAGCATTGTATAAGAAAACAAAAAATTATTCTGATTCAAATTTACACAGGCAATAAACAAATGGGCTCACTGGAACCAAACTATAACCAAGCCTTCTACTTGAGTACCATAAATCGGGAGAAGATATATTGTTCAACACTTACAAAATTAGAATAATTGTTGCAGAAGGGAGTACGAAGGGGAAGTACCAGGGGTAGGGCAAGGATGGAAGGTTGGAGGGGGATGGGAAGAGATGTCAAGACAGATAAGGGAGGACAGGCGATAGAAAGGTAGGAAGGACAGTGGAGAGGAGTCATGGACTCTGAATCCGTTAGATCAAGGCACAGTATAAAACATAGTAATGTCAAACTATAATCTTACTTTAATTATCTAATTTTGAAAATTGGATCCACGTGTCCCATGTTTTATAGAACAGGTTCCCTGAGTTCAATCTATATGCTATTATTCGTTCATAATGACAATTTGAGGACACCCTATGGACAATATCCGAAATTGTTGGAATATTAGAGGATCTCCAATTTCGGGCTATGAGGATTGTGGCTGAGAATAAAACATGCATAACTACTGATCTATACTTGAGGGGATACTTATCAATATTGATACTTAATAGCGCCAGTTCAGGTGACAGCAGGGAATCGATTTTTGTATATTCATTCAAGAGGTCAGAGACTGAATTCCATAAGACTGTTAGTCTATTACAGGACCAAAATACATGGGATAAGGTACCTATTTGGCTGCAATTACGCCAGCACAGGGGCGAAGATGTTGGGTAAATTTTAGATAGTCTATATTGGGTGAGATACCATCTAGTGAGTATCTTTTGGGCATTATCCCAATGATCTATACACCATGAATGAGATGAGTTGTCTTTAATTGCTACTTCCCATTGTCGCACTGATACATTGAAATTTAGATCAGCTTCCCATTTGAGCATATGTGAAGTTTTACTAAAACTCAGATCATCTTGTAGGATAGTATAGAATTTGGATGCCCCACCTTTACGAAGCCTATTAGAATTAAATATATCCCACACTCCGGAATGGATGGAAAAGGGGTTTGTTGACGGTAGTCTTCCCTAAATGGGAGATATGCATAAGGCAATAGTGGTCCATAGGATGGGAGAGGGAGTTTAAGGAAGGCAGATGGCAAAGTCCTTTTCCCTTCCATGAAGAGAGATTCAGGTGTGGTATGAGGATCTCGTATGAATTAAGTGGGACTGGTATATTCGTCTTAGGGGAGTGTAAAAAGGATTTATCAATTAGGTACTGCCAGGCTTTTAGGGAGGACAAAAGTGACCTACGGGTCGGTCACCTACGGGCTCAAGCCTACTATGCCTAATAGTAAACCCAGCCCTATGTACAGAAGAGCTTTGTTTCCCTCAGCATAGGGCATGTATCTGCTTGAAAAGTGTTTTTTCCACCTTTGTAGCCAAACTTAAGAAAACCCCAATACATGTTTGTTATATGTTCCAATTTACACAGCATGCCTAAAAATACCTAAAGTGACACTAAACTCAGGAGTGAAATCCTAAAAATGTATTCGAGAACCTTAACTATTAATAAAAATGTATCTTATTTGTGTATCACTCAGCTGTAGATCCTCAAATCATCCATTTAGCAAGCAGTAGATATGGGCAAAAAGTAAAAAAAAATAATGATTTAACAGCGGTTTAAACTTACCCTGTTTTAGTTGTGCGCTCCCGCCTGAGAATTCGAAACTGCGCGGGCGGCCACAAAGCATCTTAACATTGGGGGGAGGGGAAAACATTTTTGACTTTAATGTCACTTTAACTCCTGAGTTTATGTTTACTATAAATAAACATTTCTTACTTTTTAAATGTTCATTGGAGCAGGCCTTATGGCTGCAAGTTACAACAATTTTATAGTGAGTGTTCTCATACAAAGCCTGGGGACACATCTAGTTTCACCTTATTAACATACAATGCAGAAGCCAGGCTTATAGATTTTTAACCCTTTGTTAAGTCAGACCATGTTCAAATCTAGTTTACAACTGTAAATGATCTGCCAGCACAGTGCACAGAGTTAGTTATGGTAATTATTAACTCCCCAGCCCTCTTGCACTGCACAAATTCAGTTTTGAAGTTTTCAGAAAGTAAAATGTAAACAGTAATGTTTAAATATGGCCAATCAGCAATGGAGCCGGCCGAACAACATTGAGCCGGCTTCCTGGGCAATCAGGAAGCCAGGCAGTATGTCATTACCACACCGCCAGGCTTCCTGATGGCTCGGGAAGCCAGCTCCATGCCAGCGGAAGCACTGGTGTCGGTACTCGGTATATGCGAGTACCAAAAGCAAAATATTGATACTCATACCCGATACCGAAAAAACGGTATCAGTGCTCCCTAATACTTACCTTATCCCTGATGGACAGCTAAAATGCCCATGGGTGGAGAGTAGAGTAGGTAAACAGTAAATACCCTAGAGAAAAGTAGTGTTTTTGAGTAAAAACAATGCCTTTACACTTTTGCAAAAGTGGGGAGGTCTGGATTGGACAACATCTGCAGTATGTTGACTTGTAAATGTATTGTTTGCGATTGTTTGATAAAGAATTTACAGGGGAAAAAAGCCACCTGAAAGTGGCTTCCAGTCCAGTCCAGTCCAAGGGTATAGTGACCTAAGTATTTAAAGGCAGATATGATTAAACCAAGGTCAAAGCATAATTCAAGAGTTTGCTCCTCAATATCTAGTAGAGAAGGGGTGGGCAAACTGTGCTGCAACTACAAATCCCAACTACAAATGCATTGCAAGACAGACACAGCCATGACTCCCAGTGGCAGATGCATGATGTAATTTGAAGTTTCAACAAAGCTGTCCCCTCTTACCCCCCCCTGTAGCGTATTGTCTTAGCCATTATTTAGTGCAGAAAGTTTGGAGTTTAAGTGATAGCCTTTATTAGCTTATTAAAGATGCAAGCTATCAGGATTCCGCCGATCCCGTACTCAAGCTTTATACATTTTACGCCTCTATATTTGTAGTTATCCACTTTAACAAGCTAGAGATAGAGTAAAACTCAAAAAAGACTATGGAATGTATTTCTAAAACGTTCAGAGGTGAGTACCACATTATGACCACTAGATGGAGATGAGCAGTGCTCCTTGGCGCCATGTAGTGGCTATATTTTGTTGGTGTGAATCCAAAAATCAGATGTTCCCAGAGCAAAGAGCTATGTGAATGTTTTCAAATACACCTCTATGCATATATAGGGCAGAACAGGACCCTGAAAAGCAATGTGATGAAACATAGAAGTCCAAGAAAATAAACTTGTGACACAGATTAGCGTCCAGCAATATACTGCTGAAAGACAAATATAATTACATGGAATCAAACTATGTCCCCTACTTATTACATGTGATGTAATTATATAATAATAGAAGTCAATCTATTGCAAGTCAAAGTGGTTTGAAGTTGAAGCTCTCTGACTGCGGGGAGTTCACACAACCTTGAGAAATTCTAAAACTGTTATCTTTAAAAGTCACATGGGCATGGCAGCGCCCAAGGCAGTCTCGCATGGAGGAAGGCAGGAAAAAAATGGCCTGTTATCAAGGAGGAGAATTAGAAAACGTATGAAATGAATATGTAGAAGATTAATGATCACTTTACAGAAATAGCCTGCAGAAAAAGAGATCATCATTAAAGGGTCAGTGAAAGTCTGTGAAGCACGAGCACATTTTTCAAATTTCATGAAGCTTTCTGCTGCTTGATATCAAAATACAGACTCTTTATAAAGGAGATGGCTGCACAGTGTTGATCACATTATGGAAGATAATACAAAAGATGTCCTTCAGTCACACATGGGGGTCTGGTACATGTGTGAGGCCTGAGAGACTGGAAATTCTTAGAAACAGTGGGATATTAATTGTTGCTCACAAAACTGTAATGTAGCTAATTTAAAGAAAATCTACTTTGAGGTTAAAAAATTAGCACCTTTATAAAAAGTAAAGGTTAGCAGCTACAATGATAGCCAGGGCCGGATTTACTCTCCCTGCCGCCCCAAGGCCAGGTTCCGCAAAACGTCCCACACCCACCTTCTCAACAATAGAGATGGCAGGGAGGCGGGGTTAGTTTCAATTTTTTTTACTGTTTCTTTATTTTTTTTACTTAGCTAATGCAAGTAACATTAGGAGCAAAAAAACTTCAAGTGTAGATAAACCCATGAACAGAAATGTTATATACTGCAACTTACAGGTCCCTTGATGTGACCACCTGGCTTCCTTAATGGGACTTCCGGTATCGGTATCGACGAGTACCGGAAAAAAATATTGGTACTCAATACAGAAAAAACGGTATTGATGCATCCCTAACAGATATGCAGGCAATGGAAATGGTCCATGTCACTCAGCTAACATTGACACCCTGGCGTTGTGTTGCTCACGTAAGAGACTCAAGACAAGGAATCCCATTTCTTTAATTCCATAGAAAGGGATTCCTTCTCTTCAGCATTTTGTCTCACTCAAGACAAGGAATACCATTAATTTCTATGGCCCCTGCTCACACCTGAATGTTTTGTCGCAAGCGGAAAAATGCTTGTCGCTGGAAAAAGTGCATAGTTTTTTGGTCTCATGGACTTCAATGGGAAACGTTGCGTGACAAAATACTCAGGTATGAACAGGGGCCATAAAAATGAATGGGATTCCTTGTCTTGAGTGCGGAAAAATGCTGAAGAGAAGTAATCCCTTTTACCTTGTGCTGAGCGTTTGGTGAATGGCCACTAAGGCAGAGATGCGGGCACCCAAAGAAGGCCCCTCCCCTCACTACAATCCAGGATATAGGAGACTTTGGCGCATCACAAAATTATGTATTCAGGTATGTAAATGGGGCTTTTAGAGTAGGTCTTTTTTGACTAACATGGTAATTAGTTAGGAAGGGTAAAGTATAAGATAGAGATGAGTTGGTATCCGGTAAACAGCTTTAGGAGAATGTAATGTCATTGGCTGCAAAAAAGCAGAACAAACAATTCTTACTTGAAACACACATACAGTTGTTGGCAAGTTAGTGAAGGATTGGGTGGTCATAAAGAAGACCACATAATTTACTTTTCTATTTGTTTTATTTCTGAGCCACATATTTTTCTGTTGTAAATATTATAAAAAAGAGGAGGTGAGATTGAATGAAAATCTTATCCAAGGAGTTATTAAATTATGGCCTGTAAAACGTTCATGTCATGCAAATCAATCTTAAGAAGGGGCTGCCCTTGGTTACCACCAATTCACTTCATGAATAAGAAGATTCTGTTCAAAAAGTCAGTACAGAGTACAAAATAAGACAAAAAGTATGCCAATATCTCTTTACCGTCTGCCAGTAAAATGTTTTCATTGCAATGGAGAGAGAGAAACCGAATATTTTATGGGCTGGGACAGAATAAATCACATGCATTTCCTTCATTCGTCGGAGATTATAGAAAACAGCTGCAGAATTGACAATACTTATGCCAAACGTAAACCAATATTGTTCTTCAAGTGTGACACGATCACCTAAATGCTCAATCGAGCTATAACATTGCAAGGAATATGCACATAGACACGCACACAAAACACTGCCACATGTTCAGACTGGAAGCTTGGAGATAAATTAATTTACCATGACAGGTATTATTAAATCATATTGTTGACAAAGAATGTTTTAATATTCATTCTAGACTAAGGCTCCTCTTACAGAAACTGATCCTAGAGAGAAAAAAAACGCTATTTAATGCATGACTGTGTTACATAAATTCAACAGGAACCCATTTGAAAGACAATATTGTCAAATGTATATATATCTTTACGATTAGAGACACATTTGAATTTTAGAGAATGAAATGGCTTGTGTATATTGGTGCAGGTGTGTAGAATCATAAAATGATTCCTAAACTTTATTTAAAGATATTACACATCTCAGGATAGAACATTCATTGTACATGTGTGCATTAGTGTATACAGTATACGTTCCTCGCTTTTAAGTGCACTGGGTGTAACAAAAGTAAAGTAGATATTTATATAAAACAGTCATGTTGCTCATGTTGTCCATAATAAATTAAGAATAAAAATTATTTGCTATGTAAGTGTTACCAAGTATCTGGTATATTAGCCAACTGGACCCCTGCACCTCGCTGAAGTGGTCAAATGGACATGTTCTCTTGCTGAACATGGGTAAGTTAGTGCAGGAAGTACTCCACCTGCTTTGACAAGTAGCGCTAGGGCATTGATACCAGCTTCTGCTTCCCCTGCTTGTAACTCATTGAGCCAACAGATACTTTATGTAAAAAGGATGTTTTACTGCAAATTCTGAGTGCAAGAACAACCTTGACATGTTTTATGTACCCAATAACCAAACTACAGGATAACTTTTTTCTGCTTTGCATTGTGCAATATCCTTGCCAGGATGGGAATTAGGTAGAGGGCTGAAAAAAAACTGGAATTCATTTTTAACTAATACCCTACTGTGCACTGCCGGTTGTTTTAGTTAGAAAAAAATGTGTACATGAGTAACAGACTGGAAATGATCTTCCACAGGATGAAACATTTCACTGTATAAGAATGATGTGTGATGTCAGCTTTGAACATTTTATTTTTTAATTAAGTGCTACACTGAGCTATATATATAGCCCACATGCCTAGGCACTCAGTTGCACAGACCCCTTTGTTGCTGCCATGATATCAAGGAAAATTGATGCTACTGTACAGCTCCTCTATTACCAAGCTAGGAAACTAGCTGTCTAGGAAACCCGTACCCCTCACAATGGGGGATTTCTTCCTTCCCACACTGTCAAACCTAAATTCATTAAACAAGTACATTTAGCAATAGCTACAGTAACTGTTCATTATATCATCACCTTTTGATAACTATGAGAGTTATGTTACACTGAGCTTCTTATAGTGCCCCCAACGACCCTGGTATTTTTTTTTATTATTAAACTTCTACTGAAACTCCAGTCTCAACATAACACATTTCATCTAAGTGTCTTTATCAGGAACTCTGATAAAATCACTTCGAAAAAACATGACGGTCGGAAATGAAAGTAAAACTGTAGACTCCCAAGTTAAAAATTGCAGCATGTAATAATAGGTGCATCTGCACTTACAGTTTTCTCTTAGTCCCCCTGCAAAGTCCCACAAATACCTGTTGAGCCTCCCACTGAAGTCCACCTAATACAGCTGTATGTGATGTTGTGGCAACAATGCTGCACTGCTCCTGAATTCAGAGCAGAGTTTCCACATTCATGTAGGCTATGCCTACTTGCACGAGAGTGGGATAAGAGGATGTTGCAGATGGCGTGGCTACCAGCATTGTCTCTGCTGATTCACAAGTATGTAGCTTGCCATTCAACCTCTGACCATACATAGTCCCATCCACTGCTTTCGGGATTGGAAAAACTGCCTCTGGAGCTTAGACCCTCCCCCTGTGACCTGCAGTGTCTGTGGGGGAGCATGTGATGCACACACAGATAAAGGATTTGGTTCAGTCAGGGAAGCTAAGGAAGGTTTTTTGTTTAAGTCATGAGGCTTGTTCATCACATAGAAACTGGATTAGGGGCTTGTCATACAGGTACCTTTTGAAGTAATCCTTAATGGTCTTTCTTGTAACATTATTACCCCACCTGTATTGAACACTAAATAACTTTGAATGGATGAACCAAGTGACAATGAGTACTGAGTAGATGATGAGAAAAGCAGCAGGAAACTGGAATTGGTGTACAGTGCAAAATAAGATCAAAGCACCTTATGATGTACATAATAAAATAGGTGACCACTAACTTTGGAAAATGCTTGGCAAGTTGGGTGCATTGGTGGAGGTGGAAGGATTGAAAGGCAAAGGTGTGGATAACTGGGACAAGGAGGTTGAAACTAACTGAACCTAAAAGGATCAACTTACAGATAAAGAATAGTGCATAATAGTGTATACACTATTAAACTGTAAATGACTTTATGTTATGTCCGACAGGCCATCTCACAAATCAATTACCATCACATTTACTAAAGCTAGGTGATGCAAATTGCACTTTATCTACAGATATAAGTATTACCAGAAAACTGACATTACTTGCTTATAGTGTCAACATTTTAATGGTTCTATTGTATCTCAGTCTTTGTAATACACAGTAAAAATACATTAGTGTTTACAGAAGCAGGACAAATAAATCCTCTGGGCTTTACTGAATTGTAAACTGTATCTAACTTATACACATTAACTTAAATTTGTTTATTTTTCAGTCATAAAACAATATATCTAACAGTAATAGCCTACTTTTAAGACTCTTTAAAAGCAAGAGGTCTCTGACTCACATGGTATTAAAGAACCCTCACAAAAGGAATCAGCTCTAGTTAAATATAGAGCAACTTCTGCTTACCGTCAAGCAGCACATAATGACTTGCAGTGACAATTATTAGGAAAAGTCGCTGCTTGATGGCAAAACATCAAGACAATGTCTTCTCATTAAATGCTATTCATTATTTAGAAAAATATTTATGCCAAGAATCTTTTTCTAATGTTTCTGTAGTTTGGGGGTATAATGCTGAAATCTGGACCTACATAAGAGTTCTGGTATTTGTGCCCATGTCTAACTTACCATACTATTTTTTTATTTAATTGATTTGCTTTGGTTCTACATATCTTGTAAAATCACTCCTTGGACACTCTGACATTTGCACCTAGCCAAAGCAAGTGATATCTTTTCAACAGATCTTGTTACGAAGGTCAAATTCTTCATGGTGCCAGAAGCCATTGTACAAGCAGAAGATTCCAATGTGTCTGGCTACGTGTGTCTTCTAGGCAGTACAATACTGGGAGTTGGATGGTGAAGAACACGAGAGAGATGCTGTGAGACTTCATGACCTCTCAAACACAGCATCTTTAGAAGCTGGTTGACCTGCAATGCTGACATTCTTTTTCAACTTCAGAAAAAAACCCCCACCAATGATAAAGTCAGCCCAGGCAAATTCATGACTTCCTTGATAAGTATAACATGGTGGTGTAAGGTTTATAGCCAAATTGTTGTTAAGTATTATGAGCACACCACCTTATTATATTTGCAGTCTAAAGGCATACACAGTTAGAATTCCATACAATGAAATAGATTTTGGAATGTTCGCTCGACTTTCTTTCAGTTGATGGGGCCAAAACGATGATCAATTTTGACCGCAGTGAGGAAAAAAGTTGAAGGCGAATATTCAAACTTTCTCAATCAAACGAAATTCTAACAGTGTCAGGATCCAGAGCACCCCTAGGTGGCGCTGGTGCCAGGTCCTGCAGTTCCTGTGCTCGCCTGCGGGTGTCTTCAGCAGCCAGGAACTGTCAGGAACCTGCAGGGGGTGTGCCCCAGCTGTGACTGATCATCCCATCACCTGGTGCTTCATGGGAGGGTATTTAGGCCCTCCATGCAGTCAGGTAGCTGGCTCAGTATTGCGTCGCCTGCACCTGACTGACTCCCCTGTCCTGTGCCTTGCTACCTGAACCCTGCTACCTGAACCCTGCTGCCTATCTGCAATGTCACCGACCCGGCTTGTTACCCGAGCACTCTCCTTGAATCCTATTCCTGTACCGCGCTGCCCTCCTGTTAACGACCTGGCTTGTACCTGACCACTCTTCCTGAATCCTGTTCCTGTACCACGCTGCCCGCCTGTTAACGACCCGGCTTGTACCTGACCACTCTTCCTGTATCCTGAGGCCTGCTGTCTATCTGCAGTCCTGTTACCCCTCCTTGTTGCTATTCCCCCTGGCTGTAGGTGTGTGTTTGTCCCAACCGTGGTTTTTGTTACTTCACTGCTAAATCTGTAGGGGGGTTGAGGGGGTTTGTAGTTTTGTTTGATGTGTAACAAATAAACTGTGTGCATATAACCCTATCCTGTGTGGGCATATTAATTTGGTCATCCTGCGTGGGTACCTACATGTTGTGTGAGGACGCCTGTGCATGGTACACTGACAAACACTGAATGTGGTTTTTGTTTGGAAAACTCAATTCACTCCAAAATCTAATGTTAAGTCAAAACGAACATTTTTGAATGGCATTCATCAAGTCTCTGATGGACTTATTGAATGTTCTGCAAGATTTTTTGTACAAACGCCCATTCGAAAATCTACCAGTGTATACCCTATTTTAAAAAGGATTTGATGGAAAGTTGCAAAGAGCTGTCAGAAACCCCTTAACACATCAACCAGAATTTCATAATTTTGGGTGATTCAGAAATGTAAGGGTAGAAAGAAAATTAACTCCATCAATAGCATTGTTAAGTTGGCCAAAAACATTAGAGGGGGTTGGGGCATGCAGCCATGAACCAACTGCCCAATGGCTTCTTTTTAACAGAGTGAGGTGTTATATTTTTTTAAAGTGAATCTACAGTATAGTCTTTGTTTAAGAACATGATCAGTTTTAATCCAAACTTGGGCAAACAGCAAAATGTACTGTTGAAAGTTCATCAGGAGTGACATATACTGTACATAATCGATCTACAAATCCATATTTCAATATTACCAAACTATGGCACAAACAATAACCATATCAAAGTTACATAAACATTACTTTCAAGCAAGCATCCTGACAATAACTGTATGCAAAAGTACAAATTTTTTGGGAAGTAGCCTGAGAAGAGACCATATTAGCTTGACACCAGTTCGTCTTATTAGCAGCATGGCCAAGCATTACTCAGCATTTACATAGTTATAATTTAGTAAGCCAGACTGTCTACTAGCGCCTGGCTATTTTGAAAATGTTGCTTTAGTCCTCCCTAACATTTGTTTTATTTGACATTTCCAAATGTCTCCATTTTTAATAGAGCTGCAGGTTGAAAAAAGCATGAAAGCTTTTGAATTTAAACATGGCTACAAAACCCCCATTATAGAATATTCAGACCAATACCATTCACTAGTTTCAAATTCAGCTTCTGAAAATTTCAGAATGGAGTATGCGGGGAAACCATATAATAACACTTTTAGTCGATCACTTTGTTATGTCTATAATTTATAGTACAATGGTGCCGAAGCAGAAAGTGCTTGCCTTTTGCTATCATTATCTAAAAAGTGTTAGATCTTGTTCTCATCGAGGGATTGTACAAAGAATGGCAAAAGGCAGAGCCACCCTAACTACTTGCAATAAAAATAGTATTTAATGTTCTCAACCCTAGTGGAGATATAAACCAGATACAAATAAGGAGTTATCTAGGGTTATTACAGTTCTGCTGTATGAATTTTCACCCAGGACTTTATTAAACACCAGCTAAGGAAGAAAGCTATTTAGTACTACAGCAATGCTTCTAGTCTGCAGCTGCTTATCGATAGGCACATCTCTTACCAAGAACAACAGGCAGTAAAAAATCTATTCATCCTCCTCAAATGCACTACCCCGAATCCATCACAACTATCTTCCCCAATTTAACCGATGCTGGCCCTGGGCATGCTTGTAATGAAAAGCTCTGCAATAAGCAATGTTTCCCTTTTTTTATTCCATAGAAAAAGAACAAACTCTTTTCAGTTTAAAAGGTTTTCCAACATACTACAAAATCTTTATAAAGCATAATGTGCAATCTTCGTGGCTGACCATTATTACTCTGGAGTTAACCCTTTTGCTGCCCAAAAATTGTAAGTAATGTTCAGACGGACCATGTCCCTTGGGAATATCGAGCTGTGAATGGTCGACATATTAAATGGCTTGTTATCAACTAAACGTAAAGGAAAAGTGGAAGGAAAAACACAACCAATAAGTGTGAGCCACACCTCACATAAGGTTGGACTGTATGCCTAACCAAAGTGGACCTTTTACAGACCTTTCCAAATCCGCATGTTCAATTCATAACATGTCTGAATACACAGCTACAGTATAAGTTTTCAAAACAAAATCTACTTTTTATCATCAATACATCCTTGAAGTAGTATTAAACTCTTAAAATGTTACTCAATAATGAATTCAGATTAAAAAAAACATTGCCTAGCAAAGTATTTCTTTAAAGGAGAACTATGAGGTGAGTGGTTTCCACTCATCCTCATAGTTAGAGCCGACATGTGACAAAGAAGCTGTCACAGGGCGGCTCTATTCACCGTGAAGTGAGCGAACACATACCGTCGCTCACTCACTTCCCGATCATCTCTCTGCAGTGAGCGGTGACTGCCAGTCACCGCTCCCTGCAGGGATTCCCCCCTCTCCTCTCTGATCCTCCAGCATTGAGTGGAGGAACAGATGGGGAAGGGCACAGCTGGCTCTGCCTCTAGATAGGCAGAGCCAGCTGTCACCCACACAGCTGGGTGGTTCCAGACAGTATTGTCGGCATCCATCTCGGCTGCAGCACTCTCAGTATATCGTGGGCAATAGCTCGCGATATAATGAGCTTTGGGTCACTGGAGGAGGCTAGTATATGCCCTATATATGACCCTAAGGAGAACTATGGGATAAAACACTTACCCCATAGTTCTCTCTTAAAGTTTTTCCCCAAACACTTACAGCCATCATGTTTCCAAACAAACTGACTCCAATTCTTTCAGCTTGGCTTTCCTGAATTTTCTGCCCAGTACAAGATCACGAGGAATGAAGCAGTGGGCAGGGGAGTGGCTTGCCTTGCTGTGCCTGTGATTTTGTTTCTTGAAGAACCAATTGGTCCCTAGAGGGCTGGCCCTGATATCCTGTTTTAGGGTGGCTCCCTTCTCTTGCAGTGTCCTATGGACCCAACCATGTGAGTCCTAGTAGGCTGTGTCTTCATAAAAAAAGTTATACTCACCTGAACCATGGAACTGGCTTGTTTTTAGACCTGTCCTTACTGCCTCTCTCCCTCTCCACTTCAGCAGTCTAAGGTCAGGTAAATCATCACATTCTATACAATGTGTATAGATGTGAGGACACTGAGAAACATTCCAAAGCTGCAGCGTAGGATGAGAGAGGCTTCCATGACCGAAGAAGCTGGGAGCCCGGCTCAGTGGTTCGGGTGAGTATAACTTTTTTACCTACACAAAAATGAGCAGTTAACTCTTGTAGTGTGGAGGTAATTCTTCTTTAAACATCAAGGAGCATCATTCATTGTAAGTGATTTAATAAGAATTCGAAATGGTTTATACAATATATCTTATTTTTAGTAATATCCATAACAGTGACAGATATCAACTCCAGCGAGCTCCGGTGCAACAAAAAACAAGATTATTCATACAGAGTTCATTGTTCCTTTGTTAAAGGGCAAGTAAGAACATGTTTTTTATATATTGCAGTGTAATGGTCCTTTAGTTGTGGTTGCTGCATTCGTTTGAATTTTTCAGGCTAAGAACAGTTTCAAAAGTACAGATAATACCTGTTGATCTTGCCAGAAATGCAGTGTCCATCTCACTTCCTATGAGATGAACTGAAAGCAAAAACAATATTACCCTTCTTGTGTAAATTACCCCCATCACCCCCATGTAATGGAGAGTAACAAAGGCAGATATGTTTAAAGACATATGGGTGGCAACCAGAACTCCCTCCATAAATTTAGCAGAGGAGTGAGTGTAGCCACCCAGAGACGGGGGGTTCTGGAGGTCTATACCCCACTGACACCATCACGTCTAATACAGTCTTTTCACCTGTATTACATGTGAGGACGCCAAAGAAAATACCACAGCTGGAGCAGAGGAAGGGAAAGGTGAGCAGTCACCACCGAAGGATCGCAGATCAGGTGAATATATCTTCTTTATTCCAGCCACTAGATAAAAATGAGCAGTTCTTCTTTAATCTGTAAAGGTTATACATATAAAGAACCAATGCTCTTAAATTAATATTATTTTATTCTTCTATAGTAAACAAATAACTGAAAAAATAAACACCTCCCCTAACATTAACTAGTTCACCTAAATTTTAGGATTTTATTATCTTTTAAATTGTAAGCCCTCAGGGGCAGGGCCCTCCTTACCATCTTGTCTTGATTTGTATTGTGATTGTAATGTCTTCCTTATATTGTAAAGCGCTGCGCAAACTGTTGGCGCTATATAAATCCTGTATAATAATAATAATGCATGTATGTGCCAATGAATGCCCCATTCCATGACTTCAGGCCAGCCAAGGAATCTGTCAGATCCATGCCTTCTACAGAACACCCTGGACAATGATTAAGGGCCGTCAAAGTGGATATGCCTCTGCTGCATTTAACATTGTGATCAATCAAATGTTTTGTGGCAGTTATTAAGTCTCTGTGTCCAAACAAAGAGATTTTCTTCTTAGCGGATGCATTCACAGAAAGGTGAAGTTAGCACTTTGTTCTGACAACTCATTAAGACAAATTAGAAAACAGTTTAGCTTGCTCTCTGCTCTCTGAATCATTCTCTGCCGGCTCGCAGTGACCCAGAGTCGGAACAATGAGACATGTTAAAGACTGTTGGGTGGCTTAAAGAAAGAAGACTTAGGTATTGTCTATAGCCATGCAGCAAAAGAGAGCAAATTGCCTTGTCATGGAACCAGAGCTTTTATTTGAGTATTAGTAGGGCAAAACACATGTCACAATCCTATTCATCTCTGAGTGATCAGCTTTATAAATACAAGCCAGAAGAATCTCAAGCACTCCTTTTATTATATTTTTATTAGAATTTTACTACTGCAATAAACACAATAAGTTGTACTTTAATCAGTAATGACATAGGTGATGTTACCCAAAGAGAACATGGAATGATTAAGTAAAACAGCAATTTCCATATTGAGTTCTAATACAAACACTATCTCTTCTTCAAGCAAACCTGTCTCTTAGCCAATTCATTGAACAGCAGCAGGTTCTGCTTATAGAACATCTCCTCTACCAATAATACTTACATTTCTTGCTTTGTCATTATGATTATTATTGTTATTTATATTATTAATATACAGGATTTTTATATATCCAACAGTTTGTGCAGCACTTTACAAAATGGAGGGAGGCAGTACAGTTACAATACAATTTCAGGAGGGTTAGGAGGGCCCGACTTACAATCTAGTAGGATAGGCAAGTGATGCAAAAGGTAATAATTCTGTGGGATGAATTAATGGGAGAAGTAAAAGGCCAGTTATTATGTCAAGGTGGGATAGGCTTTCCTGAATAGATGAGTTTTCAGGGATCTCCTAAAGGTGGACAGAGTAGGAGATAAACGGACATATTGGGGAAGGGAGTCCCAGAGGAAGGGAGACACTCTGAAAAAGTCCTGGAGGCAAGCATGGGAGGAGGTGACAAGCGAGCCAGAGAGCAGGAGGTCTTGAGAGGAGCAAAGAGGATGGTTTGGGTGATATTTTGAGCTAATGTTGGAGATGTAGTTGGGGGTTTGTAGATGGAGTTGTAGATGGCTTTGTATGTTGTAGTAATTTGAATTGTATTCGTTGGGCAAGTGGGAGCCAGTAGAGAGTTTGGCACAGAGGGTCAGCGGACATTGCTGCCCTATTTACCAGCCACAGTCCATAGTAGTTAAGTTCAGTATAAGCTCAGCGCCATTCTGCATCAGAGCTTACACAGGACTAAGGCCCACTCCATACCCTGACAGTTCTCAGGCCTGGCAATTGGCTGCTTAGGTGCTGTGCACTGCATAATGGGAGGAGACAAGGAAGTCACCAGTTTCTCTATACCCACAAGTACCCTATATTTCCAAGGGCTCCATCTGATGAACAGAAAAGGTGGCTATAAAGAAAACCCTGGATGAGAAAGTAGCAGGTTTGTCTCATTTTGTGGGTACAAAAGTAATAAATTGTATACCATTAAAACATCAAAGTGATAATAAAGTTTAAAAGTTTTTAAGTTATTTCAGATCCTGAATAAATCACTTACAATGGATGCTGCTGCTTGAGGTTTAACAGTTTTAGTTTCTTACAGAATCAGCTGGTCCCCTGATCACTGGCCCTGATATCCTGTTTTAGGGTGGCTCCTTTCCCTGGCAGGGTCCTATGGAGTCACCATTGTGTGTAATAGTAAGCTGTGTGCGTCTCCACAAACAAACAGGCACAGCAAGGCAAGACACTTCTCTGTTCCCTAGTCCTCCAAGCTAGTAGATGGACAGCTGCTGTACTAGTTTTTTCTGTTCACTAGTACACAGTTAGACACCCCGGTCTAACAACATTAGGAGCTGCACTACGGCCACGACACACCACAAACCTGCATTGCAAGTTTCCAGACCAGCAAGCTTGCAGAGCTCTCGCTAAGACCTGCAGGACTCTTGCTGTAGACTTGCCAAGCAAATTTGCTACAAATTCAAAAAGTGTCAACTAGAACTTGTGCTGCAAGTGTTCTGCAAGCCTACAACTTGCCAGGAATGTGTGCGGCAAGTTAACAAGAATTACAATTTAACCCTGCCACAAGTTTGTAGCAAGTTATCCTTGCTATCTGGGCAGGAGTGCGCTACCGATCAGTCTTCACTCTCCAACTTTCCGGACAGCTGCTGCAGACTGCTCTGTCTTTTGTGATCTTGTACTGCACAGAAAGTTCAGGGAAGCAGAAATTAGAGAGTTGGTGCTGTTTGGAAACATGATGACTGTGTATGGGAAAAAATATAAAGAAATACTTTGCTGGAGAATGTATATTTGTTTGTTCTGGATTCATTATTGAAAACAGGTTGGAGAGTTTAATACTACTTTAAAGAACATTGATTCATAAAATCTGCTTTTTAAGAAGACGACATCTTTAGAAGGGGGTAAGAGGTTCATCAGTATCATCAGGATAAAAACACTTGATAACAAGGTATGTTTTGCATTATATTTATAAGATTTCTTAGATATACTTTTATAGGTTATGTTTTCGTCTCTCGGCATCTTGAACTTTTAAGTTTTTTGTGCAGCATCCGTCTTACATACTTTCTTCCTAGGGAGAAGTTGTTCCACGGTGAGGCAATAAAAATAAATAGTCAAAAAAGCCCAAACATTTGGTGATGGTTTAGCACATTCCATTCTGATGAACACCAAGGCACATTTAGTGCTCCCCTTAGCGCTTATGTGTGTTGAGTCATTCACAAAAGATATTCATAGTGTACCAGGCATGTGTAAGAAGGCACATGCCCTAGCACATTTTTTAGGCATTTGTATATATTACCACATTTGACAGTGATTTGAAGCTGAAAAAACACAAAATCATGCAGATAAGTGTTTAATAAAAAAAAATAGTAGCGGGAATTTATCAAAACGTGAGCAGACGAAATCTGGAGTAGCTCTCTCTCTCTTTCTCTCTTTCATTTTCAAATCTTACCTGAACAAACTGAAGAGGGAAGCTGATTGGTTGCCCTGGGCAACTGCTCCAGATTTCGTCTGCTCCAGTTTTGATACATTCCCCTCAGTGTGTTTTAAAAGCAAATGGTGTAAGTATCTGATTTTAACTTTGTATTAGCCTCTTGAGATCTCCAGCAGGACAAAGATTAGACTGGGAGGGGAAGAAGTAGTACAGTGAGCCAATCAGATGTGCTGTGGTACTTATTTGATAAAAAGGAACTGACTTGCTGACAAGAGGAGAGAGTAGAGTGACAGAGAGATGAGCCCTCTGCTGCTTCTCGTTTCACTGTCCATTCGAAGACTGGGGGCAAGGACAAGACCTGGCAGTATTAATTAATTGCAACAGAGAAAAGTCAGATCTCCGGGCTGGCTGGGTTGTCTGGCAGGGATTTGGAAATGTAAGGAATAAATGGACAGAAATACAAATTGTCTGGCAGGTAAAATACCTGTGTATTATAATGGTATATATAGCTGTTTGTGTGGTGCTCAGCTTTAAGTTACATGTTTCCTAAATGTATAACTCTATTTATAAATATTTTCACACAAGATTCATGCAACTTTCACTCAGGACTCATACATGTTTTTCAGTTGAATCAAATTAGAAAAATATGTAAATCTTGGGGAAAAGTTGAGTGAATCTTTGGTAAAAACTAGAGGTGCATCGAAATGAAAATTCCAAAAACAAAACGGAACCAACATTTAAAAAAGGCAGACCGAAACCGAAAATGTTTTTTATTTTAACTTTTTCATTTTTTTATATCTTTTATTGTTATTTATTTTTATAAACGTTTTAATTTTTTCATATCATGAATGAACAGGAGGTGATGTAGATCACTTCCCATTCATTCATAATTGAGGATATAGTAAATAAACTCTGTTCTCAACTATTTAAAAACACTCGCACTCGCTCTCCATCCTGACAGCTGTCACAGGAGGCTGAGCAAGCGATGCGGGGAAGGGAGCTCAGCCTCCTATGACAGCGATGCAAGCTGTCTCCGCCCCACACTGCTCTGCCGATCTGTGACAGGAGGCTGAGCGGTGTGGGGGGAGAGGCGTCGGCTGCTCACAGCGCTCTCCTCCCCGCTTTCTCTCCACCCAGCAGGGAGGAAAGAAATCACGGATGCACCGCTATATCGGCACAAAATGGCACTTTCGGCATTTAGCCAAAAGTGGCATTTTCGGCCGATATGTTTCGGCGGCCGATATATCAGTGCATCCCTAGAAAAAAACATTTATAAATAGACCCCTATGCAGAGTAATGACTTATTCTTTAATAGCTGACGTTCTGTGTTTAAAATATATAAAGGGTTATTCACTAAAGGGTTAAGAGTTTGGAGATGGCAGGAGAAGGGAACAATCTAGGCCAAAATAGCTGATTTGGAAAAATTCTCCAATTCAGCTCACTTTCCAGTTCAGCTGTCCTAGATTGTTCACTTCTCCTGCCTTCTCCAAACTCTTCACCTTTTTGTGAATAACCCTGTTAATCTTTAAATAAATATTTTGCTTTTCATTATATCTTTTTGTCTTGTAATGAGAAATAATGTTCACCTATTGTTAGCCTTGTGGCAGGCCATGTTAGGACATAATAATATATCTGTAATGATCCGTGCAAACTCTGCGGGAGGTATAGGATCACAACTGCGGAGGTAAGCGTGAATGGTTCAGTTGAAGGGTTCACTGTCACACTTTAGTGTAGTGAGTGAAGTCGGAACCCCTTACACATCATATACCATTCTGATTGCAGGAGGAATTAAATGGTAGAGGTGAATTCCCACAACCCTCAATTCTACAGCATTGGGGCCTGTTGGGAATTGTAGTTCTCTCCCCAAGTTTACTTCACTAGGGAGGTCAAAGAGACAGTAACTCTATTGCATATAGTATTTAAGACAGTCCAGAGGAGAGGGTAAGGCAGTTTTAGATAAGAGAGTTTAGTGTGCATTCACTACCCCTAACCTTGATGTCAGTAGGTGCATACAACTCGGCAATTGATTACAGCATGTGGTAATGGCTACTTGCTGTTAGGTGGGAAGTCCATTCACAGGATGGGAGGCTGTATCCAGGCTGCCAGAATCCAAGGGGTAGATGTGGAGGTCCAGGCTGAATCCAGGCTGCCAGAATGCAAGGGGTAGATGTGGAGGTCCAAGAGGGGTTAGCAGGATACCCAGAGAGCGGTACAGTTTAGGGTCCTAAGTAGCTTGCTCGACGTACTACTTTGCTAGAACGTCGAGCAAGTGAAAGCCTACGGTTTAAATAGGCAGAGCAGGTGATTGGGGGGGCGGAGTCGGAGACGAGACCCGACCCGAGCGTCTCCTAGCAACGGGACGCCGCTGGGCCGGGCTCGCCGCGTCATCACGCCGACTCAGCTGTTCGGCAGAAGGAGGAGTGGAGCGCGGAGGAACGCCCGCCCGTCGCCCGGCAACAGGACGCTGTTGACGGAACCGTCCCTGCCATGTTCTTGGGCTACGGAGCGGGGTCCGATCCTGACAATATTCTGCAAAACACATTATAATTGAGCAAACTATACAAGTATATGTTGCTTGCACGGCCTTAAAAACAAATGTAATATTGCATTTTACATTTTTCTAATGAAGACATTTGGTTTAATTCAACCAAAGGATATTGTTATAAAAGGAACAGCTGCTAAAATCACTAAATGTGACCACCATTTAACAATGGGAGAGCAGCCAATATGAAGCCCAGTATTTCACATTTTTGAAAGGCATTTGCTCACGCCCCTCGTTCCCCACCACAGCCCAGCTTACACACAGGCTTTCATGGGAACAAAGATGTATTTCTGGCTCAGGCATTGCCATCTATAACATGTTGAAAGAAGGTGTGAAAAAAATTCACAGCTCTAGATGTATGATAGGAGTTCTTTAAACTGAAATATAATTGAAATACTGATCAATCACACCACATGACTATTATGAAAAGTGTTTTATACATCTTTATAGAGCTCTCATTTAAAGAGATATAAAATAATTATATTACATCACAAAAAAAGTTATAGCTTTGTTGCAATTCTTATAATTGGAATGAAAATTACGGTTATATCGCCATTTCAAAATTAAACTACGCTTAGTGGAGTTATCTTTAAACTTTAAAAAAGACGAGAAGAGGTGAAAGTAAAAATCATCTGTTGTTATGAAAACCATTCTACGGTGTGAAGTGTTCCATCAGTAAAATACAAGATTTCATAATAATGCAGTCAGCCCGGTGAATGTCCTTGCGTTGACCTGGCTATAAGGTATTTCACACTTCAGTAGTGTCGTCTGTGCAGCTGAGACTGGAGAAAGCGATTACACCGTCATGAGAAGCTGTTCTGAAATATTATATGCATTGGAACAACAATCCAGGTGCACAGTCACCTTCTGAAGTCACATTAAAGTAGACAGACAAGAAATTATGAACGTGAAATCACATCACTACTATTAATGAAGATCAATACTAGAAATACAAATGGACTATATCTTGAGGGAAAACTTTAATGGTTTTACTATTTTTTTAGTTTAAACATCTGTTTTCCAAAAACAAAATTAGGTTTTCCATATAACGATGGTTTTTCTAAAGGAGAAACACAGCAGGAGCTGTTTCCTTTTAGGCATTTCTGTCTCTAAGTGGATCTCAGGAAAAAAAAACTTCAAAGGAAAGCTGAGGGGGATTCCTCTGAATCATTGACTTCTGGTTTTGCTTGAGCTAATGAGCTATGTAAACAGGCTTTATCAGAAATGCAGGTATAGAGACCCTGGAAAACACATATAAAGGAGTCTATGTCTGAATATAAGAACACCTACAACTTAAATAATTTTCCTATGTTCCTGCCTATAAAAAAAATCAAATAAATTGCTTTTATTTTTTTCATAATTCTTCATTTACAATTCCACAATTACAGACAGGTCATGTAGCAACATAAGTGTGCTAGTACAGAGGCATCAATAGAGTTGAAGTAGTGATCTGTTTGGGATTGCTCCTAATTAGTGCTTCTACTCAAAACGTCATGCAATCTGTAACTAGGCATCCACCTGGAGTGGGAACGAAGGATGGATGACATTCAGTTCTTATTTCTGACTATAGACAATATGTGCCAAACCCCTTTACATTCCCTTTCCTGCAACAATTTTCAGGTAACAGATCTTACAATTATGGGATCATTCAATACTTTAGATCTCCCTCAAATGCCTGTGGACAATGCATGTTCTTCCTACATTAGCAAAACCAGTTGTTAAATGGAAAAGAAAAAGGAATTATGATTTTGATCACATGTATTTATCTAAAAGCTTATCTTCTAGAGGGCAAACCCAATGCTTTAATTTTTAGATCTTAAGGGACTGTTATTACAAAAAACTTATGCAGGTATAAAGTACAGGCCCCTCAAGACTGTGTAGTTAGTTGATGGTCAAATACTTTTTAGCAACCAAGTTTCTTTAAGTTAACAACATTTGAGATCATCAGATATAGGTTTGAAAAATAGCTGAGAAGCAAGATGTCACTTGAGGACCAATATTAGCAAGTACCCTTAATGTTTTCTTCATCCCTTTAGCAAGCTGTGGTCTCTTCAGCACTCATGGAGAACACCCATATGGTCATCACTTTGAAGGACCAAATCTGTTGCAAAATAGGCCTTTCTAGTCAGGTTACAGATGTGTCTGCTGGCTCAGAATGCTATAAAAAAAATATTGGCCCAGTGCTGACTATAGTTGCAATTTGCTATGTCCAGTCTAATAAGCAGGTCCTAAGAGACAGCACACATAACATTCATTGTTTTAGTATCAGTGGGCATGTTTCAGCATCACATTACCTTTATAATTTTTGATCATGATAACTGCATCCTTTGAGACTGGTTAATTTAATATTGCTGTGTAAAAGTACCGCTGAGCAATATCTCTATCTTAAGAATGAGCATTATCTGTTGATTGGAGAACAAAGAATGTAAAACAAGACACATTCTGCCTGTAACAAGACAATCGAAGCTCAGAAAGCGTTAACCAGTTTCTTTTAAGTCGGAATCCACCTGCAGAACACGTAGGAGATGCATGTAATGACTTGTGCTTTATTCAATCATGGCTCTGCTCTCTCTACCCAATTTATCCTTACCTCAGCGCACAGCTGTAGTGGCACACCACCGGCTGGTGCCGGCCTCTTTAGGAAGTATCATACTTCCATCTAAAGTACTTTGCCTGCACGTACTGTCTCAGCTCAGAGGGGAAACATGCCCCGATGATCCTATGCAAGCAAGATGGATGAGGATAGATGACAAACATGAAGAGCAATAAAATATACATATATTATGAAAGTGGAAGTCACAGCATGTCAGCTCAACCTCTCTTTTGCAATTCTTTTCCCTCGGCTCAGCTGAAGTAGGCAAGACAGGATTTAATACATGTAACAGCTCACATATGGGAACTGCTTTATAACAACATAATACCTTAAAGTGAACTTGTGCTTTGCCCATGCAGGGCAAAATACCTTGCTTTCCAGGGGCATCCTAAGACTTTTTGCCACCTGAGGCAGCGGGGGGAGATGTACATCTCACTGAGCTCCAGGCAACCAGTGACATCATTTGTATGTCCCTAACACATCTCCCCACCCAGCCCTTGGCAACCTGGGACACTCCGATTGGAAAAGGGGGCAGCAGGCACACCTAAAAAATTGTGCAACAATGTGGAAATGCCACTCTGCCTGCTGCCCCCCACATAACTCAAAGAGATGCTGTCTGAGGCAACAGCCTCAGGCTGCCTCATTATGGGGACAGCCTTGTTGCTTTCTTCACTAACCCAACACTTCATTCAGCATCTGAAAAAGCACATAGTTAGTTAGCCCTCTTCTGAGGAGTCTCTCCCTGCCTTCATTGAACAGCACTAGTTGCCTGGGTGGTCAATTGATGTCACATTGTAGGAAAGGAAGGGGGTCACATAGGGGTCTATTCACAAAGCTGCCGAGGGCAGCCGAGTGAATGACCGATCAGAAGTGAAGTGAGCCGTACACTGTTCGGCTATTCACTTCAGGCTGGTACGGCTGATTTCAGCCGTATATCGGAATCTCAATACCTGTAAGTACCAGGTATTTGTTTTCCCTCCCAGTGGCCAAATGGAACAGTGTGAGAGTGAAGGGAAGGGAAGTATATGCTCCTGTTAGGAGTGCTGTTCAAGGCAAAGTTATGGCTTCTCTTGATAGCCAACTCAACTCTCACTAAACTTACCTTTCTAATCCTTCCCTACAACTCAGTTTGCCTGTTAGAGGCCAGAATGCAGTGATCTGTGCAGGCTAAATGTTACTCTGTGTTACTAACTTTCCCCAATGCTTAGGCCTGGCAAGCACTGTATTGTGACATGCAAGAGTAACATGCACGCTCATACCTGTAAGTATTCTCTATTTCCAAATGCTCCAAACAGAGTTGTGGGGGAATACTTTGAAGCTAAGTATTAGCTGACTGAAGGTCTTAGCAACAGAATTTGCCACTTTGCTCTACAGGACCAAAGTAAAAGCTTTATTATAAGCAAGGTAAACCTGCTTTTCTGGCTGACCATATCTTTCTTGGTGGCAGGCAGCTCTTTCTTCTTATAACCAGAGAAGGTTTAAACTTAGCCTTTTTTGCCAGGAATCTGCATATGTATGGTCACCGTAATGGCAAAGCAAATTGTAATCAAGTAATGAATCTAATACTTAAGGCCTTTGTCCCGCATGACTTGGGATTCTGGACACGCCATGCAGCCTGTACTTTAATAGCTGAAGGTCTAAGGAGTGCCGGTTATTCATCAGAGCATCCCGCAAGGGGTGATGGGCTTTGCTGCAGGACAGCTCCCAGATTTCAGCCCTCAAGCATACACAAGCAGGCTACAGCTGACCAGGAATAATGATGCACAGGAGTAGAACACTAAGGCAGCACTCTATAGCACCACTGGGGTGCTGGGCTAATTAAGGCAGTAGGGTAAATCTCTTGCTGTACTGGGGTGCTAAACTCACTGGAAAAGTAGGGTAAGTCACTTTCAGCACTGGAATTTTGGAAACACAAGAGTACAAGTGGAGTCTCTGCAGCATTAGAGTGCTGGGGTTTTGTAAGCACAGAAACCGAGAAATGTGAACCTTTTGATGCACTGGGGTTTTGAAAATACAGGAACACAGGAGTGTGTCTCTCGCTGCACTGGGGTTTTGGAACTACAAAAACACAGATACACAGGAACAAGAGGCTCTGAAAGCACTGAAAGACAGCCGAGTGTGATCTCACTAGGAGTACCTTGGGAACACAGGTGTTGGATTCCTGGAAGCTGTGTGCAATGCATAGGGAACACGCAGGAGCAGAATTGTTGGAAGTGGCTTGAGTGCAGAGGGGACACACAAGAGCAAGAACATTGTAAGGTGCAGAAAGTGCACAGGAAACACACAGGCGCTGGATTGCTGGAAACTGGCTGGAATGCACAGGGAACAACCAGGAAAAGGATAGTGCATAGGCTCAGGTTGTAAGTTGTAGAAATATGCAAGGCACACAGGTGCAAGTACATTGGGAGCACAGGGTTACCAGGATCACAGGAGGCATAGGAAAAAGGAACAACAAATTCACAGAAGCAAAGAACACTTGGGACCAATAAGAACTTCTCTTACCCAGGAACACTGGGTAGACACTAGAAACGTGGAACAGGTACTTCTCTCAGAAACACTGAGGGTCATTAGAAACTGCTCTTAGGAACAACTAGGTAGTTGGAACAGGTTATTCTCTCAGGAACGCAGGGGGTCTCTAGGAACATGGAATGGGTAGATCTCTTAGGAACACTGGGGGTCACTAGGGTCTTCTCTCAGAAACACTGGGGTCACTAAGAATGGCTACTTCTCTCAGGAACTCTGGGGATCAATAGAAACTTGGAACTTCTCTCAGCAAACACTGGAGAATGCTAGGTATTTGGAACCAGTACCTTTTTCGGGAACACTAGGGTCACTAGGAACAGCGGACTAGTACTAGAAATACAAGCATTGCTCAGGCAAGGCTGCAAGAGAGAGCATGGCATAACGAGGAACTTTACACATATCTTTAACCGCTTGGCGTCCGCCTACTGCCTGTACGTAATTTTTTTTATGCTTGCACGTAATTTTTTTTATGCTCGCACGAGGTATGTAAAAAGCCGTTTGTATTACAACGTACAGTGCCCCCCGCCCCTCTGCTGCCTCACTCCCCCCTCCACTGCCGCAGCATTCACCCACTGCTGAACTCTCCTCCTCTCTCTAAAGGTAGAAATTATGTGTATTACATCACTTCCGCCTTTAGCTGACATTTCTCTGGCTGATATAGCCAGAGAAGACGCTGGTAAGGCAGATCTCTGCTTCATCAGCTTCTTTGGGGGTCTCAAGGTGACATTAGGGGTCTCTGATGTCTCCCTATAGAGGACCTGTCATTGTATATTGGCTATCACATAGGGGACTTATTAGTCCCCTATATTATAGCAATAAAGTTGTGTAAAAAAAAAAGTTTAAGTCCCCACGTGCATGCACATATAAACGTAAATATGCCTCGGGCGCCTACATGCGTAAACAATAATTACTACACACGTTACATATTGCCGCAAACGTCAGTGCGTGAGCAATAATTTTAGGGCCAAAAAATCAGTGATAACACTAAACTGATGAGTGGTAAAAGCTTTTAAAGTGTTGCCTATGGCCAATTTTAGGTATGGTAGTTTTTTGCGATTTTGCGGGCGCACGCAATTTTGATAAAATGCTGTAAAGAAACTGACCAGACAAAAATCAGTTATGAGCAGGTGTTCTTAAAAAAATAGATACTCATTGCTTATGAACTCCAAAGAGACTATTGCATAAAGAGTCTTTGCTGCTGCCTGGTAGTGAGAAATGTTAAAATCATTCATTAATATCAACAACGTTAGCAAGGGCCAGACCCTACTTACAAATGTCATTAATCTTCACAAACAAGGTGAAGGATACAGATAAAAATAAGCTGAATTTACAAATGTCCACCATAATGCATTTCATCAACAACAGAACAAAAATAGATGATCATGACACTAGGGGCAGAACACACAGAATTGTGAACACACAGAATGCACCATCATAAAGAGATCTCCAAATCTAATGAGTCAATCCATCATTTAATATGCTGGTCACTTGGTAACATTTGAATCTACTCTTTAGCAATTCATTATCTGAATTCACCTGATCGGATCCCACATATATATATATATATATACTTTGCTCAGCTCACTAGAAATGAAATGTGTCATTCAAATAATGGCACAAAATCATCAAGAAAAGAATGAACTAAAAAAAAAACAGTTACACTAAACATAGCTCTCAACCCAACCTCATTTGGAGGATCTGCCCTATTTTGTAGTAATGAAAGCGCACGCGTGAGTTTTACCAAGCATTTGCTACTAATTGTTCATGGTCAGTATGACTAGGAGTGTGGCACAAGGTTTGGCCTACATCATTTGTGGGAAAAAAGGTGTGTACCCCTCTAGTCCACCAGGATTCCAGACTAAATGGTTTGTGGTGCACCTGGGTAACCCTTCTCACGACCACCAAAAAGGAGGACCCTGCACTACTAGGCCCCACCCGTTTCCTTACCAGAACTGGTCACAGAGTCTCTTCTTCCCAGGAATAGGATTTGTGTACCTAATGAAAAAAGTTAATTAAGGGACACAGAATTCACATATGCATAGACAATTGTGTTATAATGCTGTCTACAGAAGGATGTGCACACTGACATGAAAAACAAAAAGGCAGGTGTAACCACTCCCAGCATGCTTCAATGTTGAGGAAAAGTAGTACTAGAAGTAGATCATAAAACACAGAGGTGTGGTACCACTTTTACTGCCAGAGCCAATTTTGCATTTTTTTTGCATGTTATAATCCACATTTTAGGCCTGAGAATTACTTAAAATCCCCAAAGAGTTATATATTTCCTGAAAGCAGACACCCTGTAGAATAAAATGGTGGCAGTTGCAAATTTTATGTTTATTTTATGTCGTATGATATTCACACAACTTTTTTATCAAACTCAAAATGTCAATAAAAATTACAATTAAGTTAATTTTAGTGAGCAAAAACAGAATCTAACACCCTTTTTTTTTGCAAAATATGAAGAGCCACTGAAAAATGTTTGAGCAAAAAGCTGGTTCCCTTTTAGGGGGACCATGAGTAATGAAGAAAAAAGGGTTTTTCTGATGGAAGCAGTGACTGAGAGGTAAACAGCACAATTTACATTCAGGCAGTAATGGAAATTTCCTTTTGATGTGCTGGAGAAGGACAGAGAGATGAAAGCATAATGTTCTGGTTAAGGTGAAAGGCCAAAACTAGCTCAGACAAATACGTGTAGAGGTGGGGGCAACAAGGAAGGCAACACTGTTAGTGAGGGTGGAATATCCCTGATGGGTTCAAAATACAGTCTTTGAAGTCCCAACAGAACCAGATTCAAATCCCATGGAGTCACAGGTGGCTTTACAGGAAGAGCTACATAATAAATACTCCTAATATAGATCTTTATTATTGAGTGGGAGGCTAGGAGTCTTTGGAAAAAGATCACAAGGGCTGACATTTGCCCCTTGATGGTACTCAAGGCTACATGCTGATCCAGCCCTAAATGCAGAAGGGTTAGATTTCTTTCCGCAGAGTGAAATCTTCTTTCCTTGCAGCACGCAAAATAAGCCATATGTATAATGGTAGACTTTGCAGGAGGTAGACTTCTTAGCTTTTAACAGCGTGGGAAATACAGAATCAGAAGTACCATTCTCTCTCAAGACCTGGGCTTCAACAGTCATGTCATTAAAGACAGCGAAGATGAAGCAGGGTGGCAAACTGGTAGTTCTGGAAGAGTCCACAGAGTGTCTGCCAGAAATTGTCCTATTTATTTCAATCAATCTACAGTAAATATGGAAGAAGTCTGCCATGTTTGCTTGTAAATAGTTAAGCTAAATGTAAGAAGTGTGTATTTCTATTTAAGATATAAGAATGTTGAAAATTACTTTTGAAATTGAATTATTATGTTAATGCTTATATGAAATTTTAATAATTGGGTCTACAAGTTTACCTTTAAAGCATGCAGACCTCTGGGTAAAAGTGGATCCAAGCCACATTACACAGGTATATCATATGACAATAAATCAGCATGGTCACACACACGTGCACATGTTCATGACCATTCTCAAACTCATTTCATTAAAGACTGTGAAGATGAAGCAGGGTGGCAAACTGATAGTTCTGGAAGAGTCCACAGATTGTCTGCTAGAAGTTGTCCCATTTATTTAAATCGATCTACAGTAAATAGAGAAGTCTGCCATGTTTGCTTATATATAAGCTAAATGTAAGAAGTGTGTTTTTCTATTTAAGATATAAGAATGTTGAAAATTACTTTTGAATTGGAACATGTTAAAGTAATATGACATTTTAATCATTGGGTATACTAGTTTAACTTTAGAGCATACGGACCTCTGTGTAAAAGAGTGGATCCAAGCCACATTGCACAATACAGGTATATCATTTGACAATAAATCAGCATGGTCACACACACGTGCACATGTTCATGACCATTCTCAAACTCATTTCATTTGTTTCGCAGAGTGACTAATGATGGCATGGTAATTGAAAGACTTTAAGTCCTTTCTTCATGCCTAAGATAGCAATCAAGATTAACGACTTTTTACACTGGGAGAAGAGGAGGGTGTGAAATCCCACACCGATTCCTGTTGACTGTTTACTTTGTTTTAAGAGGATATCCTCCACCTTAAGGCTGTAAAACAAGACACGTCCTTATGTTCTGTGCAGAACAGTAGGAACACGTAGCTATGATATATGGTTTGGGATTCAAGTATTGTCTTAAGGCTCATGGCCATGTTTATGTGAACAAACTACTGAATAAACGACCAATAATTATTTAAGCATAGTCTCATTGGGAATCATTAACAAGAAGTGGATAATCAATATATATTAGTAGGAATGGTTTGTAGTATGGTTATCAAAGGACATTTCCCAATTTTTGTTCATTGATGCCATCTGTTTACACATATTTTTTTTTTGCTCATTGAATAAACAAAAGATAGTAACACTGCTAATTTAGTTTTTTGTTTGTTTGCTCTTATATACAAGCTAGGATGAGTTTACAGAAACATAAATTGTTAGCCGTGACAACAAATCACATTCTAGCTGTCATATCTCCAAGGCAGGTACAAAATGAAAGCTTTGCCCTGACAGGATGCAAACTATGTAGTATTAGTTCTTTGCTATATTATTTATACAAGGTGGCAGTGAGAACAAGGTAAGGTGCACAGTCCTTACTTATTTTGTATAAAAGTAACTGATGAATCAAATCATCTCTGCCTTGCCTTAACATGGCACTCCAGCGCAGCCCTGACGATAGTACAAATACTTTTATAGGCACACAAATTAATACACAGTGGGTTATTTCCATCCTGTCAACTAAGAAGCAATATCATTCCTTAGTAGATGACAGAGCTTAAAAAAAATGGTCTTTAAAGTGAAAAATATAAGCCCTTGTTGACCATGTTTTCAGCATTTTTACTTAAAAATTCATACATGTGCAGAGGTAACCTGATATTTTGAAGTAGGAACAATAAACAGAAACATCATATCAGACAACTAAATAAACCGATGATAAATGTGTTGTAGAAATTCCTATGAAAGGAGTTTTATCTGATTGCAGAGTAAAAATCCAATGTCAATGTGACAAACATTTATAATATAGCCATGAGATGACAATACACTCTTAGTATATGCGTGCGAGTGGTGACAGAAGATGACAAGGGCCCTTATGCATAGAAGTACCAGCTCTAACCCATACTTTCAATACTAAGGGCTCAGACACATAGATGGACTTCATTTATCTACCTTTACATTGCTCTACTAGCAATAAGGTTCAGCTATAGCAAAGCTACAGTTGCCAGCACACGTTAAATGATGAAAAATATTCCACAAGTTTCCCAAAATAAGTCAGTACAATGCCTGCTTTCTCTCTCAGATGTGTTGTGCATGCTACCAGAAGCTTTCCTGCCACCAAATACTTGAGATAGATGTAAAGGTGGCCATACACTCTACAACCATCGCAAGACTTTAGTCTTGCAATGGTTATACAGGGATTAAAAAAACGTACGATCTGCCTATCTTGGACAGGCAGATTGCACTCTCGATCATCGCAAGCCCGCCCCCCTGAGGGGCGGGCTTCCGATGACCGCAATGCTGAACGGGCAGTGTGCGCGTGCGCACACCGGCCCGTTCGGCATTTGTCTTCCAAGCACCGTTCTAACCAGCCGAGAATCGTACGATTCCCAGCTGGTTTTCGAACATGCTGGTTCGACAGAAGACGTGCGACCGTGCAGTAGAAACGGTCGCACGTCTCCGTTCACACTGCTCGATTATCGTACGAAAAACCGATCGCATACGATTATCGTACGATAATCGTGCAGTGTATGGGCACTGCAGAAACTGGTGTTTTATTGGAAAGAAGGTAGCAATCTACATTAAAACTCTTTCTTCAGCTCTGGGTTTTAACTGCCTCCTCCACCTGTACAAAAATTTGAAAGTTTGATGGTGATATAGGTCATCGGGATCCATATCACAAGATACATAGTCTGCTCTAGATCCCAGATGATGGAATTCACATGGTGCTAGATGGTGATTTGAGTACAGAATGAAAGTGACTTGAATACCTGCACTCTTTAGGTCACTGCCAACAATAGCAACTACTAGCCATTGTGCTGCTGGTTCACAGAGCTTACAATAATGGAAAGGCTTTTTAATATAGGAAAAAGGCTGGCAAACTGTGGGAAAAATGTACTTGAATATGTGCAAAATAGTGTAGCGGTCAGACAATGAATAATTTGAAGTGTTAGTGTTATGGCATCTGTGTAGGATTACTTTTACGTTTTAACAGGAGCCTCAATGTACAAAGTGTAGGTACGGTACTACGAGAGCAAACTATTTCTAAACAGACCCACATTCCTCATGTCTATTTCCTCCTTTGCTGCCCTTTTGCTTCTCCCTGTGTGACTCTATGTGTTCCTCTTCTAGAAGCAGATTTCACTTTATTGTTTCTTGAAAGTGATAATTTAAACCACCACCATATTTTTTTTTGGCATACTTTGAAGTTACAGTATAATAGATGTAAAGTGTAGGAGAAACACTGGTAGCATAGAAAT
Organism: Nanorana parkeri; assembly: GCF_000935625.1. Classification (NCBI taxonomy): domain Eukaryota; kingdom Metazoa; phylum Chordata; class Amphibia; order Anura; family Dicroglossidae; genus Nanorana; species Nanorana parkeri. The sequence continues at coordinate 1,260,162 of NW_017306419.1, forward strand.
ATTAACCTCATGGGCATATAGCTTGAAAAAAATAAAGTTTTATTGCCAATCATTCATGGACCTGAGGGCATGTTGATGCAAAAAATAAAAATAATACACATATTCAGCTGACTACAGATATTCTCAATATTTAATTGGAAAAGTTATACAAACTGAAAATGAACACTTTTTAATGTACGCTACTGGCAATCTGCTATCTATACTGATAGCACAGAAATTAAGTCTGCAGGATAACAGGGTGGGAAAATCCTTAAAACACCGAGCTAAAGCAGTAAAGAGTCATTATAACTAATATATCCCATAGTTGTATTGCATGGACATGTTACACAGCACTTTACAGTTGTGCAGAGAGCGATGCGCATACCACTAACTAAATTCCTTCCTTGACTCAAGGCAGTTTACAATCTTACAAGTCAGTATTTTCATAATGGTAAACGTGACTTTAGATGCCTGAGTTTCATTGAATATCTCCAGGGAAGGGGTTTTATGAGCAATGTGAGAATAGAGTACCAAAGCACTGGAATTTAGGAAGAAAAAAGCACTGAACCCAAATGCCTTTGGTGAATTTATGGCACTAAATTGGGCACAAGCTTGATGCAGGTTCCATGTTTTATATCAAACAAAGGCCCAACCATTTAAAGCTTTACAGTAGCAGTAAGCTAGTAGTTTTTTTTTCTTTTAATCTTCTATTTCACAAGAATCCAGTGTTGCTGTTGGCAGTATGGTATGATATGGCAGCATTACTGAGGGCACAGAGTGGAAGAGTGGATTAACTTCTGTTCCCAGCTGGAATCAGGTGTTGTATTCTTATAATATAACAGTTATGTATTCTAAAAATTCAGTATTACATTTCAGCCAAGTTTCCATTTACAGTTTAAAACATAACAAGCATTTATTTTATTGTTATAAAACACCAAATAATTTACTTTATTTCAGTGGATTCCATCCACAGTAAGTATCCTTTGTATATTTTGTTTCAGTGTAATTTTTTCCAAAGTTTGTAGCTACTTGGTAAATAGCAAAACCAGTAAAATCCTTGTATCCAGGAGCAGTTACATTTTACACATCATTTGTGGTATAGAAGAACCAAGTGTAGAAAAGTGGTTGCTATACTCACAATCATAATCACGCTCAAGGTTACAGCCCTCCCCAATATACAATGCCTACAAAAGAATGCATATAGGAGAACAGAAATCAGCTGTCAATATACCCTCAATGCTGCTCAGGAACTAGATGTTCAGTAATGTAATTGGTTAGCTGATTTTGGCTAAACTGCCTATAGGAGTAAACAACTGCTACTCCCATGGACTAGTACTTCTGGCCAATCAAAGAACTGATAGTTTGTCACCCTGGCCATGATCAGAGTTGAAGAATTTACCCATATATGACTTGTATTAAGGCACCTTCAAGTATAAGATATTGATTGCATGATATGGATGATTATAGTGCAGGAACAAAAACATCCCTGTGATGAGATATGTCTTCATATTCCTGCACCACCATATTTGTTTTAATCAAAAAGCCAGTTTCTTCTTCCATGCATTAGCTCCAATCTTAAAGCTACCAGCTTTACTTATTGTATTAAAAAAATATCCCCATTTATTTTTCTTTCTCACTTACAGTTTAAATTCTCTGTAGATCTATTAAGGAAGAAAAAAGAATATGTATGTTATTGCTACAAGTGACCAGGGGCACAATAAGAGCAGAGGCCACCCACACAAAGGGCACACAGCATTATGAAACCTCATCCTTTTACCTGCATCCCTGCTATTTATATTACTCACTTCACTTGACTCCATGCCCTATGGCTTTCTTAACATAACACAAAGTAGTAAGCAATGGCTGTAAAAAAAAGGCAGTTATTATGTTATTTTTAATTTGAGAATCACTTTGATCACTATTTATCTCCAAGTATACTTAAAAATGACATTTGAAAAGCGGCCTGTCACCAGATGGTGACTGCTCATCATGAAAAGATTCAGCCAGTGCTATCAGCTCACTAATTTCCCCAAGGGCTGCCAACTCCTAAATACAATAAGATAATGGCACTGCAGTGTAGCCAGAATATTGTCTGTCTCACATGTCCTATCCACTAACCCCCAGCCTCTTCTGTTCTGATGAAAATTCTTTTACAAAACAGTAGTATTACACTGTAATGATTCTGACATACACTTCTGGGGAGAAAGACACTTGCAAAGCATTTCTTTAGCCTATTTATCAGAGACAGTAAAAACATATTTAATCTGTTTTCCTCTGTGTGCTATGGAACCAGCTACACACATTTATTTGCATTTAATGATTTATATATGTGAGTAGATATACAGAGTAGATGTTTTAATAGTGCTGTGTGATTATCTCCCCATGCATGGAGCACAAAGGGGGCTGCAACATACTAGTTGTATTTTCTTCTGAAAATTCTAATCATCTTGCTGGCAAGGCAAAGATAAAAAGAAATAGGCAGTAATATGAAGGCCGCACTACAGGCACTACACAGTAGTATACATCAGTCCAAAGAGAGTTTTTGCATGGAACTGATTGTACATTGCTGACCAGTCAGATTGTCCACTGTATAGCATTCTTTAGCATTGAAAAGACAGCTAAGTATAAATGTGATTTGCCATCAATTATTAAGGAGCACCAGGTGGACACAAGCTTGGCATTTGGGGTACACCAGACTGCTCTCCTGTGTTTGATCAGACTCTGCCCTTTGTGAAAATAATGCCTATAAATGTCACAGCTGATGATTCTGAGGAGTGCAATGTGCAGTGTTTTCATTTTGTTCTGTCTGTGTACCACTGAAGAAATTTATCTTTAGTTCTTTTCCCAGAGACGCAACAGGAATTTAGAGGAAATCTCTCAAGTAATGGGAATTCCCCTTCTAGAATTTGTGTTGAATACTTCTGCACAGTAATTGTATTTTATTTTCCAAGCAAGTCTGTAAGTCTACTCTGACCAAAGTTTGCCATAGACATCAGATGATTGGTACCCAATCCAGCTGCATTTTGGTCAGATAGATAAACAATCTAATGTCTTTCGGGGGCTCCCAAGCCTGCCCAGCTGGCTGTTGTTAGGTAATGGTAACTGGACAGGTGAGAAAACCTGTCATGGTTTCTTCTGCTCCACTGTGAAAAGGTCAGTGGCAGAAGCCTCAACTATGCTCTTCTCATTTTCTTCCCCTTTCTATTGTGGGAAACTTCTCAGCTTGATCAAATTGAGGTGATGAGTTTGTGGAGTGCTTTGCAGCTTCATGTGCCCTGGGGATCACTGGACCACGTGGGCATGTCTGGCACGCCTCTAGTGTCTAGAACAGGGATGTCCAAACTGTGGCCCTCCAGCTGAGCATGAGGCTTTGCAAGATTCTCACAGACATGACTCCCTGAGAGAGATGCTTCATGGGATTTGTAGTTTCACCACAGCTGGAGGGCCGCGGTTTGGACATCCCTGGTCTAGAAGAACTGAAAACCACTGAGGCCCCATTCACACCTAGGCGTATTGTAATATGCGCGTCTGTCGCGCGACCGTCACGCTTTTTTTTACCGCGATTCACGGTAAAAAAGTCGCGCGACCGTCGCGCGATTCCAAAGGCTACTTGGCTGTATCCCAATGGAAAACGCCCTACAAAACGGCCCAAAGTAGTCCCGCGACCTTTTCAGGCGTGGGCCGTTTTGTAGGGCGTTAGGGACGGGCGGAAATACGCTTAGGTGGGAACGAGGGCATTGACTACAATGCAATTTATATTTTTGACCGTTTTGTAGAGCGTTCGTCGAGCGTAGAACGCCCTACAAAACGGTCAGGTGTGAACGAGGCCTGAATCAGTGTGACTGTAAATGATTGATCTCTATGTTGTTCTATAAGCATGCTGAGCACACCAGTAAAAAGAAAATAACCGCTAGAGGGAGAATTAATATATCTATATATAAATAGTGAAATCTGTATATAAAATGTAAAACTATGGAAGGAGGAGACTGTGAAAATGTGAAAGGCACATGAAAAATTACTTTCAGGTAATCATTACATTAGAAAGTCTAAACATGTACCCACTTTAGAACCTTTTTTGCAACATATCAAAGCGATTCCTAACATTACAGGACCAGAAGGGGACAAAGCACATCACAAAATAGCTGCATTTGCAAATTATATATATATATTTATTTTTTTTGCAGCTCTAATTATAAAGTGTATCTCCAGGAAAAAAAAATCTTCTGACATACAAGGAGTGAAGTGCAACAAGGTGTATGCCAACTCCTAGAGCTCTGTCTTTTATTTAAAATGTACACCTTTACTAAGCATAGATAGTATGTGGCTATACACTGGCACTCCAACAGGAGGGAGACAACTCTCCTACAAAGGAGCTCCGCCACCCACCCCTCCTCGGGCCACAGAATGCTTTAGATTTTGTGAATGGGTTCACAGAATACAAAGGTTTATGTGACTGGGCAGGAGTAAAGGAGGGGCAGCCAAATGATGCAATGTCTGCCGTGTAGAATACCTGAAGATCTGTGTTGGAACACCAGAAGTACAGCAGTAGCCAGTGGCATAACTATAGCCATAACAGCCCAGGCAGCTGCTCTAGGACCTGGGGGTGGAAGGGGGCCCTATTCAGTTGTTTTTAATTTTGGCAAATGAAACATAGAACATGTGAGGATAACATAGTACTGTATCATTAAAGGTTGGAGGAGTGGTTGTAGTTGAAGACAAAGCTAATCCCCTGTAAAGTCTACAGTGTAGAGATGACTTCAGTTGCACAAGAGGAGACTTAGGGACCTTGGCATTGTTATTCAAAGCTCAGAGATAGGTCATCAGGAGGGCCGCCATTAAGTTTTTGCTATGGGGCCCCATGATCTGTAATTACGGCCCTGGCGTTAGCTATACAATTGGCGATTGCTAAAACTCTAAATTGCAGATGAAAGAAAGAGCTACAAGGAATATATACTAAGAGGCAAGATGGTGACCAGTTAGAGAATAAAATAAAAATGCAACATGGTCACACTCTTCATTTTTGAAACCGAAGTTTTTGGGACATATGTAGTCCCTTAATGATTCTATCTAGCCATTTGCAAGCTTAAAGCCACATAACGGCTTCAGCTAAAATGATAAAAAGTAAAATTAGGTTGTAGCAACTGTTCAATGACTCTCAGTTAGTGTGTTGAGTAAAATACTTATGACAGAAAAGCTGATGCACAGCAGAAGTTTGCAGCTGAAAAAAAAGTGTATGCTATGTGAGAGCAGCAATTCCTCTGCACGGTTTGCCACACCACCTGCTGAGTCACAACTATAGCAGGGCAACTACTGGATTGCTGCAGTGTGCTGAGTTCCCTGCTGGGGCTACTTTACCAAAGACACCAATGAGGAAATGTTGAAAAGTTATTTTTTGCTGCACCCTGGTTTTATCTCTGTCAGTGTAACTGAAACTACAATTGGGCTTTAAGTACTGAATTGACTGAGACCTCCATGTCTACACAATTCTGGAGTTGAACGCTTGAAAATATTTTATGGCACCTTTTTCAGTGACACAATATTGAACAAATCTTATATATTTGATATCTCATATATTTGCAGTCATCATTAAGAAACAAAAACTGCTTTAGTATTTTTTGTATTCAGATGGATGCGGCTCTAAAATGTAATAAATCACAGATATATTTTACAATGAGTTTCATCTGAGTGCGGAATGCTTGCTTTGGCATATACATCAGTTTTTCATATATTTATATCTCATGAACATATCAATCCTAAACCTGCAGAATAATCATAGTAAAGTTTAAAGGAGAACTATAGGGTCAGTGTTTTTCCCCATAGTTCTCCTTGGGGTAACGGGAGGACACAAACTAGCGTCCTCCCGTTACCCTAAGCTCAGTATACCGCGAGCTACAGCTCGCGGTATACTGAGACGCCGCACCTGGAGCGGATCCCGACTTAGATGACGGGATCCGCCCAGCTGCGTGAGTGACAGCTGGCTCTGCCTATCTAGAGGCAGAGCCAGCTGTACCCGCCCCCTCCCCCGTCCGTTCCGCCAGTCAGCGCTGGCAGATCGGAGCGGGGAGAGGGGAATCCAGCCCCTCCCCCTGTCACGGCAGAGAGCCGTGACAGGATCGAGAGGTGAGGGAACCCGGTATGTGTTCTCTCACCTCCCGATCTACTGAGCCGACCTGTGACAGTCTCATTGTCACAGGTCGGCTTAGAACTATGAGGTGAGTGGAAATCACTCATGTCATAGTTCTCCTTTAAAGCAGCTATAGTTCTCATAGTACGAACTCTGGGACTTTAAATCCTACAACAATCGCTTCTGAATTGATCATTACCTCAATTGATCCCCAATCCATCCCCAGTTGATTATTGCACATTGTTATCTTGCATGTAGCGCCAGCCTGTACCAGAGATGGATACCAGCAGAACTCTGCACAGAAGTCAGTGATTACCTTGTAATAGGACTTCCCTCCTTGCCCAACCTAATGTGCAGTATTTGGACAGTGAGGATTAACATAATAAAAATGTCACCTGCCTAATGACTGTGCCCATCTGTCACCCTTTAAAAAAGGCAGAGAGTTCAGATTTCATCATGAGAAGTTATATTAGGCTTGCGACTAGCTCCTAATCTAAGGATCATGTAGATTCAGCAGTACATTAAGTAATGAAGAGGTCAGGATATCAGATTTCTCTTTTCAAGATAACACTTAAGAAAATAATGGTCTAATTTCTGCCAAGCACCCATACCACACACATTCTGTAGACCAATTAGACACCCATAGACAAATATCCACCAGGACTCTTTTTTTTTCTTTTAATGTTAAGTGAAAAATACAAAGGATATAGAACAATAAAACATAACATAATTTAATCTTGTTTCTATTTAACAGCAAACGTATGTCTGGCCAGAGACAGACAGATGTCTCCCTAAACAATGTGTCTGTAGCACCTGGACCTGTCCCCCTACAGACAGGGGTGGAGCACACATACTTAGTTATAGTGTATGTAAACCCTAGCAATTAAACTTCAATTATTGCTCCCTTTCAGTATATTAAATATAACATTTAAAAAGTGTTTTTCTATATCTGTTCAATAAGCGCAATACTGCCAGAAATCTAATGAGCTGATCATTTCCGTATAAGAGCAGCAAAGAGTATAGGGTTCCCACACTTGCTGTCGGCTCACTCCATAGCCAGAAATTGATTGAAGTAGTGGTCTCAGTGATGGGGGTCCCTTTCCATTTCAAATAAGATCGAACTTTAAGGTATGATAACAACAATATATAGATGTCCTGTGGTGATGTAATATATGGGGGATTTTCATTGCTAGTAGTATGATTATTTCTATACTTATTCTCATTGCAATATATACATTAACCTTAGATGATGTATGGCTCTTACTCCTCTCTCTTATGTGTTGGCCTGGCTATTTCAACATGATTGTTGGCTATTCACTGGGGCATTTGTGATATGCATTATGACCATCTAACCATTTTCAATGTGTGGTACCAACAAGTAAGTGACTTGTATGAGTCTTTGGAAGCAATCATTTTGTTATTCTATGATACTGTGTTAATGTTACTTATTTGTAAATTACAGATCTCTTGTCCACCTTCTTGAAGAAGCAATTATGCGAAATGCGTTGAAGGCTGAATCATCATTGACCTTTGATGAGAGTATATGATACACTATATTGCCAAAAGTATTGGGACACCTGCCTTTACACGCACATGAACTTTAATGGCATCCTAGTCTTAGTCCATAGGGTTCAATATTGAGTTGGCCCGCCCTTTGCAGCTAGAACAGCTTCAACTCTCCTGGGAAGGCTGTCCACAAGGTTTAGGAGTGTGTCTATGGGAATGTTTAACAATTCTTCCAGAAGCGCAACTTTTGTGATGTCAGGTAGTGATGTTGGACGAGAAAGCCGGGCTCGCACTCTCCGCTCTAATTCATCCCAAAGGTGTTATTTCGGGTTGAGGTCAGGACTCTGTGCCGGCCAGTCATATTCCTCCACCCTAAACTCACTCACCCACGTCTTTATGGACCTTGCTTTGTGCGCTGGTGCTCAGTCATGTTGGAACAGGAAGGGGCCATCCCCAAACTGTTCCCACAAAGTTGGGAGCATGAGATCTAAGGGGCCAAGCCCAACCCCTGGAAAACAAACCCACACCATAATCTCCCCTCCACCAAACTTTACACTTGGCACAATGCAGTCAGGCAAGTACTGTTCTGCTGGCAACCGCCAAACCTAGACACGTCCATCGGATTGCCAGACAGAGAATTGTGATTCGTCACTCCAGAGAACATGTTTCCACTTCTCTAGAGTCTAGTGGCGGTGTGCTTTACACCACTGCATCCAACGCTTTGCGTTGCACCTGGTGATGTAAGGCTTGGATGCAGCTGCTCGGCCACGGAAACCCATTCCATGAAGCTCTCTAAGCACTGTTGTTGTGCCAATCTAAAGGCCGCATGAAGTTTGGAGGTCTGTAGATATTGACTCTGCAGACAGTTGGCGACTTCTGCGCACTTTGCACTTCAGCATGCGCTGACCCCGCTCTGTCATTTTACGTGGCCTACCACTTCGTGGCTGAGTTGCTATTGTTCCCAGTTGCTTCCACTAACAGTTGACCGTGGAATATTTAGTAGCAAGGAAGTTTCACGGAAAACCTGAATCCAATGATTTGGAGGGGTGTCCCAATACTTTTGGCAATATAGTGTATGTTGGACTTAGAACCATTTTAATGTTATGAATTGCAGTACCTCATTTAACCACACTGCGAAACAGTCACTGTAAAATGTAATATTTTAATGGTCCATAATACTTGCAAGAACAATACACATGTTTTAATGGGTTTTTATTATATGTCTTAATAACATTTATGTTTTAATATAAGATACTTTTTTGTGATGTTGCCTTGGCTTACAAAGCCCCAATTTTCTCTTTGGATACAATTTCTTGATAATTTCCTTTGCTCTCTGCCTGTGCTGATTGTTATCAGTTATTATTGTTCCCAGTTCTCTTGGTGTTTTACAGAACATCTACCCACTATGTTATAAAGAAGAGGACAGAGGGAGTTTTTCTGTAATTCTCACCTAGAGGGACAATGCTGCTCCTCCATAGATACTGGAGAAGGAGTGAGTGTTTTCATTCACTGGCAAGATCAACTCATAAAAATAAAGGCGAAAACATGAAACAAAACAAAAAATATTGCAATCACCACATTTAAGGACTGGTTTTGTTCTTGGGTTTAGATATACACCTTTTTTCTCTTTTCTCACTGAGAAGGATCTGTCATGTTACGCAGAGCAGAAAATCTCAATGTGTCATAATGAACAATGTCTAAGTCAAAAGTGCTTGTTTTATTATCCTAGAATAAGCCCTGATGTTGCATAGGACCATTTAATCAGGGGTGGGACTTTATATCAAATAATGTATATGGTTTCTAAATGACCTCTAACGTCAAGCACCAGACATTTTTTTCTGATTTCAAAACCTGAGACCTCAGGTAAACTTGAAACACAGGGAGGTATAATATAGAAATATCTTTAGGAAGGGAAAGCTGTGGGCCACCTTCTATCTTTTGTGCCTTACTACTGTTTCATCAACATAAAGACCAACCTTAATGACCATTTATTGGTTGGGCCCAGGGCCGGATTTCCCACAAGGCCAAATAAAGGCCTGGCCCCGGGGCAGCAGGGAGTAGAGGGGCAGCAGGGGTGTGGAATTCTTATCTCCTGATGCCCAGGCGGGTAGTTGTTTTCTACATTTAGCCCAGCTTTGGGCAAGCAGAGCTAAATGTACAGCGGGGAAGCCACCGCTTGTTTTGTACCAGTGATCTTGGTGACATTGTATGCAGTCTGGGGCCTTGGGGCAGCAGAGAAAGTAAATCCGGCCCTGGTTGGGCCAGCCCATTATTTCCCCTCATTAAGATGATCTTTGCCTAATTGGGTGCTCTGGGTTTTGGGGCTTCCAGATTTCTTGTGAAGTCATCAATATAGGAGAGACACCTCGAGTGATAGCTGTATTGGCCAAAAATATCCAGTGTAATGTACTATTAACTAAAGAATGATTGGCAGAGATTACCATCTGCTATACATAACCCAAACAATAATCCAATCTAGGTGACAATCACACCTATAGGTCCCATTTGATCAGTAAGTGCTCCTTTAACTGTTTTATCAAAATGATCTGAGAAATATAATAAGTACTAGGCTGAAAAAGGTATTTTTCCTGCAGATGTCCAAATAAAGCCGAGGCAGTGTTCTACTGTGCCTTGTTGTTAGCTGGGAGATTCCCAGGATGCGAGTTCTCACTCTCCATGGGGGTTCTAATAAGGGTGCCTAGGATATGCATACAGGCCTGCAGAAGGCATTAATGGCAGGAGCTGAGTTTTCTAACAGCTGTACTGACACTGTAAATAAACACAATAAACTTACAAGCACAGAATTCTACAGTGTATTTGTTCAAACTGTGACAAAATTGACATCCCAGGCAAGATTTTCTGCTTCTGATGTGCTAATTGCTACACTTCACTGCCATATGACATGCTGTAAAAACTGTTTCTGAGTAATGAATGTCTGCAGCTTATTGATACTACAATGTCAGCATAGAACTTGATTCTTTTTCCCCATTTCAGTCACATAGAAAGAAAAGCTGGCCACACATGTCTAGTTTTTTTCTCATTCAGCCCACAAGAAAAATGTTAGATTTCCCCATCCACGCTAAACAGCATAGATTCAGGAATCACCCATTCGGGGCCATTTTATTTAAAGAGCCATTCTTGGCTATTTAAGCAGCCACCGGAGTACAGCCGCTTGCACACACAAAAGGTGACTGCAGCTGATCGGCAAACAATTTTCAACCTGGCTCCTTTGATTTTTTATTTGAAAGTTTATTGAGCCAGGTGAGGCTGATAGGGCCATACACAGCTCAAATTTTCCTCCGATTCCTGTAAATCCTGTGTAAATTGGAACCATGTGTTTTCAGCTTAAAGAAGAACTCCGGGCATAAATAATGTTAACTCATGCAGTTGGGCTACCCTCACACTGCAAGGGTAAAGTGCTTGTTTTCGTCTAGGGACAATAATAACAAAGATAGACTCACCCTAACCTCACAGCCTGCTGGCTGCTAGACCTATCCCTTCAGTCTTGCTACCCCTCCGATCCAGTCCTGTGAGTCATCACGTCCTATAAACTGTATAGGATGCTAGGATGCAGTGGGACATTCCATCGCTGAAGTGGAGGGAAAGTGAGGCTGGAAGACCAATGTTCAGGTAAGTATATCTTTGTTATTTTTGTCCCTAGACGAAAACGATCACTTAACCCTAGCATAGTGGGGTAGCCTCACTGCAAGTGCTAAGAATATTTATGTAGGATTTCCCATGGGGCTGAGCAAGAGAAATCACTAGATTCCCCCTAAGCTAAACGGTGTGGATGCAGTTACTGTTCAGCCTACAGTTTTCAATCTGGCACCTTCCATTTTTAAGTCAACTTTTGTTTAGCCCAGTGGTGCCGACAAGGAACTCATGGCTTGAACTCAGTCGAAATTTGAGTCGTGTATGACTAGCTTAAGTTAGGTTGAAAAATGACATGTTTACCAAGTCCAACCACAAGAATTTTTTTTTTTTAGATTAGATAGATTTACTGAAGATAGCACTGCACATCCAAACATGAGCACATAGGAGCACTGTCCATGCCTGTCCACACAGCCTGGAGCAGGGATGGAAGTAGTGGTGACCACGTGACCAATATTTTGAGCATTTTTTTTTTTTTTGGTGGGGGGTGTATTTGGGCAATGAGTTGCTGCACTGTGTGCATTGCTCCTTTCCATACTGAATAAACTCAATAGTATCTTTCTGGTAACTACTCTCACTAAAAGCTATTATTTGCAATGTTGCTTAAACATGACCACGAGATCCTTTTCTATGGGTTGATAATAGTGTGCCAAGTCTTTTCTTCACTTATTTTCCAGCTTCAGTAACCTTTTCTAAATTAGGCAATTACATTTACAATTAAACTGTTAATTAATTAATGCAGCCCAGACATTTTCAGAGAAGCAGATCTGCAGAAAGTTGCCCACAGGCACAATGATCTCTAGGGCGATTATGAAATCTTGCCATCCTCATAGAGATTGCATGGCATGCTTTTTGCTCCTCAGAAAACTCAATGTTTCTGCTATGAAATGATATACCAATACCCAACTGGAAATTAAAAAAAAAGGGAAAATGACATTTTAGACATCTGTGGAATACACTTTTATTATTTCAGTCATAAAGAACTATAACCATAAAGATCTGAAATTCAGACTTGCTAATTGGTTGCCATGAGCAATTCCATTCCAGGTGTAATAAATAAGCCTCAGTTTCTAATTGATACTCTAAGTCAGTGGTGGCAAACCTATGGCCAAAAAGGGCACATGGGGCCCTCTTAGCTGGCACGCGAGCTCAGGTTTCAGATTAACCTAGGGGCCACCCCTGAAAATAGATCCGACACAGCCATTCACTCCTCACTAGGCCCCAGTGAGGCCCCAGCGAGTGGCCGCCTGTTTAAAGGCCGCCGCTGCCTGATTGTGACCGGCCCAGATCGCATACCAAGGCGATTCGGGATGGTCGGATCTATTTTAATTAGAGTACCAGAAACAACCCCCCTATAGTTTGTGTTTTTCCACATTGCTGTATGATGTATTGCTGGGATATATAGTCTTCTACAGTTGGTGGTATTCTGAATTGCTATATATTGTATTGCAGGGATATGTAGTCCTCTATAGTTGGAGGTATTCTGCATTGTTCTATGATGTGTTGCTGGGATTTGTAGTCCTCTATAGTTGGTGGTATTCTGCATTGTTGTATAATGTATTGCTGAGATTTGTTCCTCTACAGGGTGGAGTCAGTGGCAGAACTACCATGGTCACCACTGCAATTGGGCCCTGGTGTTCCACCACTGACTCCAAGCTATAGAGAGAGTGTTCCCTTGCAGTGTGCTGCCTGACTAGTACCTTAGTAGTACACTGCAATGGAACACTTCACTCATTAGCACAGTACAAAGGTACATGTCCCTCTGTAGTGTAGTTAACCTCTTGTATTGTATTTGTCCTCTGAGATTTAAGCACATAATTAGTTCAGACAGTTGTATGAAGTGTTTTTCTAAAAGAAATCATCAGTATTTGGGAGACACATAAGTTGGTTTAGTGATCCAGTCTGGGCACTCGGGCTCAAAAAGGTTTGCCATCATTGCTCTAAGTGACACTCAGTTGCAAGATCTGTAAGCTGCACATGTAATAATCTCTGTATGTGGTGTATGAGTTTACAAAGAAAGAAGGGCACAACATTTCCCAGGAAAAGGCCCTACAGCCCCCAAATGTGAACACTGAAGGTAAACAAATGACTGGATAGCAGGACAAACCCTCAGCCCTGGTTCACACATAGGTGTTTTTGAGCAGTTCGAAAAGCACTTTTAACTGCCCAACACAAGAAATCCCAGGATTTTCAATGGCTCTGGTTCACACCTGAGCAGGAAAATGCCAGACACCTGAAAAGATACAGGAGCTTCATTGGGCAGTTAAAAGCATTTTTCCTCCCCATAGACTTGATTGGAAATGCCCAAAAACGCACAACAAAAGCATGTCCACAATGGTTTATGAGCTGCCAATCAAAACGGCATGCTGCTAACATGCATACAAACGCACAAAATTGGTGCTGCCTAGGTGTGAACCAGGGCCAAAGGTGCTCAACAGTTTAACAATCCTTTAACAAATCATCTTTGATTGTACTAAATATACCTTATTACAGGTATATCATGATATGGTTAATGATATGGTTAATGTAATTTGATTATTGAGTAATCATGTGGGAAGCCTTAATGAAAGGAAACTTCCTTTTTTGCATTACCACTTTCAAGGCTTGTATGACCTGCACTGAGCTACATATGGGCCATTGTCGATGTGCTGTTTGTTTCAGAACTGCTTCTCACCACATATGTCTTTGGGAATGCAAACTCAGCTAGAAGCAGGTCAATTGCACCCACAATGAAATCTAAAATATCTCAGAAGTGTTCCAAACTGATGTCAATTTGCCGCATTTGCCCATCAAAACCATTGACCCAGGCCCTAAGACTGGCAGCTATAATCAGGTTAGAGTGAATTTAGCAGCCACTGTACCTATGCTTACAGGGGTTCCAAGCATGTAAAGACAACCAATACAGTTAGGTGATACCAGAAGGTCCCAGTAATGGAAAAATTATTGACACGGTAATAAAATAACTGACAAAATATATTATAAGCAAAGACAGAATATATGTTTTAAAGGGAACCTGTACTTTGTAAATTCAGGCAAGTAATAGATCCTTTCGATAACCTGCCCATTCTACACTACCCTACCACCCTATTCGCTGCCGGAGCCCAGAGAAAGAGCCCTGTGTAAGTTCTAGGTTGTTCTGCATCAAAGCTTAAATATTGCTAAATGACTGTGTTTGGGCCCAGCAACTGGCCAACGAAGGGCCAATCACTGCATCATGGAAGAAAAATGTCACATGTTCCATCATATCCAGCAGATAACGGAACTCCAGCAAGTGAACAGGGCAGTGGGACAACACGGCAAAGTTAAGCATCAGTGGTGGCGGAGAACAGCCGTTAAATAAAGCTGTTTCTTTGCCCTGAAAAGTTCAGATATATTTGAAATCTCTGTTTCTGATTCCCAATTAATTATCCATTGTAATGAACTACTTTCCTACACCATTGAGGTCAAATGTACTACAACACCCAACTTTCAGTATGAAAGAATGCAGCGTCCCAGCTAACAAGCAATCTGCCACTTTCAGCAGTTTCCTGAGAGATGTGAAAAATGATTATTTAGGCTGTGCTAGAAAGGAAACCATCAGACAAAACATGCACCTTCATTTGCATTTTGCTGTCTTTTTCTCATTCCTTCAGATGCACAGCCCGCCATGTACAGGACAGACAAAGCAACATATGTTTAATTCATTTAAAAACACAAAGAAATTCCTTGTTAATAAATAGCTCAGAAGCCGAGATCCTTGTCCTGTAACATAATCATTAACCAGTAGTCGACAGCTAACTCCCTGAAAAGTCCAGTCTTCCTAAATTCCATACAAAGGGAGACGTGTGTCCCTAAAGACCTTCTCTTAAAGATATGGTGTGTTAGCATATTTTCCTGGGAGCGTTTGATCTATATTTTATTTGTGGGTTTTAAAGTTAGTTCAATAGGGGCCATTCTCTTTGATGCTCTTTACAAGCAGGCCTGCAAGGGAACAGTGAGCAATTCAGTGTTGCGAGCAAGACTTTCAATGTAACGATTATGTGAAAAGTATTAGCCGGGAGGAGCCTGAAATCCAAATTTATTGGCTTTGGGAGAAATACTAGGTGTGAAAAACGGCATTGAACATTTGCAGCTAAGCTACTTTTTGCCTGTTAGACTGCCGCTTCGTATACATGACATGTGTGGGATAAAA
This sequence comes from Nanorana parkeri, assembly GCF_000935625.1. Lineage (NCBI taxonomy): Eukaryota > Metazoa > Chordata > Amphibia > Anura > Dicroglossidae > Nanorana > Nanorana parkeri. Next base: position 1,275,593 of record NW_017306419.1, read on the forward strand.
TTCATGATATCTCACATAGCGGCTGAGAAGGGATTACTGGAGCTGTAGTTCAAAAACAGCTGGAATAATGAAGACTGCCAATTGAAAACTCACACATTTTTCTTTTTTTTATTGATTCATCTTTTGAATCGACACATGCAGGCTTTTTATTTCAGTTCTGTGAAAATGAATCATCAAGCAACATTTTTTTGTTCATTTTGGATAGAATGAGGAAGGTTTAGGTTAGGTTTTCTGTGTGCCTGCTAGGAAGATTTTACTTAAAGTGCAACTGAAGCCAAAACCTTTTTTAGTTTTGGATAGAGTGGAGAGGAATTAGAACACCTGTCAGGTTTTTATTACTGTCTGTGTTGCTGTTAGGAAAATTCATTGTTTTGGGTTGTCATCAGAACAGGAATAGACAGGAAATCTTCCAGTGGGGACACTAATTCTGGTGACTCTGCCCACTACCGCAGATTCCTTCCTTTTGGAGGAATTTCCTCTCACTTCCCATTGTGGCTATCACACAGGAATTGAAAAGAAACCTCCCCTTTGGGACACAGATGGCAAAAATAGCTGACAGGGGTTATAACCCTCACCAATCTATCCTAAACGGGAAAAAAATTTGCCTTCACTTCTTTTTTTTTTTAAATAGTTCTATTCGTGTCAGAGAGATATACAGTTACAATAACATTCACAGTTGTTAAATACCAACACTTTTCAGTATCTTTTGAAGCGTATACATTGTAATATTCAGGTTATTTTAAGACAATAGAAAGAACGATCAAGTAGGAATATTTAGTTTCAAGAGAATATAACATGCCAGGGGATATCGACTTCTGAGCATTTCGTCACTGTACATTGCCCTGGGCACTAGACCCCCGTGCTTTTCGTCTGCTGTGCAGGCTATTGCCCCGGGCAATGTTCGCCCCCCTGTGGACTTTAGGCCTGTGGCCATACATCAGTATCCTTTGCTTCTTCTTTAGGCCTCATTCACACTGCCATACAATACGCTGCGTATATGCGTGTATGCGCTTATTGTACCATATGCAGCATATGCAAATAAATGGCTCCATACACATAGCTGCGTATGGAGCCATATATTTGCGTGGCGTAAAAATGCGCAAAAACAGAATGGAACCGGGATGCGTCTGGGCAGCGTATTTCTGCGTGTTTGCACGCGTATACACGTGTACAGTTCATAAAAATTTCTATTACGAATGATGCATTCTGGGACTGCATATAGTGCACGCATATGCGCATATATACACAATATACAATTTTGCTCTTGCGGTGTGTGTGAATGAGGCCTTAAAGTGACACTAAACTCAGCAGTTAAATATTAAAAATGCAAGTACCTCTACAATTGACAAAAATGTATCTTATTTGTGTACTACTCGGCTGTAGATCCTCAAACATCTCTAAATTTGTGTTGGCGCTGTCCTTCCTTCTGGGGTTGGATACTTTTGTTCCCCATGGTCCCTATGTGTGTTGTAAAGTAGCCACCGCTCTAAGCTCACTCTCGTTAAGGAGTATAATACATATTAGTAAACTAAACATGAGATTGTAGTCCATCGCGGGAGTGAACTTGGAGTGGTGGCTACGTTATAACCATGGGGAACAAAAGTATAAACATACACAGGGACCATGGGGAACAAAAGTTGACCTGTCAGTACTTAGAAATAAGCAATAAACTATCTAAAACAAGACTAGGTACCACCAGATGATGAGTGATGAGCAAAGTATTGCTGCAGGACACCCTAAAAGCTCTAAAAATTCAGGGTTGTCACTGTATGCAAATTTGAGCCTTTGAAAAAGCAGATGATGTGGCACTCACTCATTCCAGGCACTGTCCTTTTTATAGATTTCTATAACATATAATAATGGAAACGTGTTTTCAGTTGTACCATTGCACAGTATATAACAGTGCTATGATGCACAGTGTAAAACTTTGATCAAAAGAGAGGTACAGATTGATCTCAATTGATAGAAAGCAATCAATACAAGAAATGATGTATAAAGAATAATGTAGTAACTCTGCAGCTTAGTTCTTCAGCTACAATTCAGATGTGGTATGTAGTTGTTGATGCCCCAGTGTGCCACCCAGAGCCCCCTTGCGCACATCATGTTGAATATCAAAAGGGATAAAGTATATTTATGATGTATGTGTTGTTGCATATATGTAGAATATAGGTTGGCATTTAAAAAACAAAACAAAAAACCTATTAACATGTTCATTCCCTCCAAATGTGCTTCAAGACATTTCCTCCACATTACAGTTTGGATGGCAGATTGGGGTGTTTTAAATTGGGTTGCCTGGGTGACATTCACCCAGTCATTATTTTTAACAGTTGTGCCCTGCAAAATAGGGAGGGAAACCCAGCTTTTCAATTCTTTGCATTTTTTAGCAATAAGAGGTCTGTCATTTAGCTGGTATAATGTGGATGGGTGATCACTGACATGTATGCCTAAATAAGTGATATGGGCCTTTGCCAAGGGGAAACTGCTAACACTGTATGTGTTCTACGTGAAGGAGGTGGAATGCGTGACAGCAGCAGTACTCAAACTTGTTAATGTTTATCTTATATCCTGAGAAGGACCCAAACTGCTTAAAAATTTCCTTAATTTGTGGAGTGCACATGGGGCATTGTCAGTCTACTAAGATAAGTCCTTTGCACTGGAAAAAGTCTATATCAATACTGACATTACAGGTCTGCAGGCCTTCATGTGCCCCAAGTTTTGGGAGCCCCCAATGCACCCAGCAGCAACATGTTGGAGTTCTGCTCGGTTAATCTGTAAGAGGCTTTGACAGGTTTACTTAAAAGAACAACTCTATTCTAAGGAAAATGTGTCGCCAAGAAAAAAAATTCTCTGATGTTCTATGGTCAGTAATTAAGTAAAGAGTCTTGCTGCTGCTACTGAATCTAGCAGTATGCAAATTAGTGTTACAGCATAGTACAAAATTTACTCGTTGTCATGTAGGATATTTTGAAGTGCTCAGCCTGAAGCAGTGTAGAGATTTCTGACATACAGCTTTTATGCAACTGATTAGAAAGGTGTCAGGGAGTTAAATAAAAGCTGCAACAAAGATTGTATTATTTTTCAAAACCTCTGCGTGTCTTCTGGATTCTACTTGTTTCTGCCTTCCTGTTTGTATGTTTCTTTTATATACAATCATGTAGTTAAACATATAATATCTATTTGGTTCTCAGAACAATCATATAGATTATGTGGAATATAAGGAATCAGATTTTTATCAAGTATGCACAGTGACATCTGCTTTACGATATTCAGTTTTTCTTATTCAATAATGATTGATCTAAGAATAATTCATGTCCTCTACATTGGAAAATGTTGGGATAATTAGATCTGTGATAACCAAATCAATTGGCCTTTTGCCCTTTTGCATGAGCAGCTTCCAATGTGACTTAATGGTTAGCACTTCTGCCTTGCAACACTGGGGGTCCAGTTCAAATCCCAGTTTGCAAGGAATTTGAATGTTCTCCCTGTGCTTGCATGGGTTTCCTCTGGGTACTCCGGTTTTCCCCCATACTCCAAAGACATGCTGGTAGGTTAACTGGCTCCTGTCTAAATCAGCCCTAGTATGTGTGTGTGTATGTATGTGTGTATGTATGCCTGTGGGAATAGATTGTAAGCTCCATGAGGGCACAGACGGTTGTGAATATGTAATAATATGTAATATGTAAAGCACTGTATAAAATACCTGTAATGATAATAATAACTTCAGAACAAAACCTGCCACTAATAACATAGGCTATCGCATCCCTGGATGACTTGAAGTAGCACTTCTGTTCTGTAGTCCCTTACAATTAAGCCTCGCCTGTTCTCTTGACCACTGAATACTTTCCTTGACTTTGGAAGCATAGTAACGGAAAGCAAGAACCCTATTTCAAGCAGCCTCTAGGGGTAGTGCCCAAGACAGTATTGTGACTTTGCCTTACTAAGACTAGGATCCCTTTTAGTACTGAAAATGTATCTAAACGCCAAACTAAAATGTTATATATTTCAGCTGTCCTGCTAGATGGGCTGTCTGAATTATTTTTCTTTTTTTCCCCCTTCATTGTCTCTCAATATCTACAGTGGGAGAGTGTAGCCACCTAGGGAAAGTAAGTGTATTGTTCACAAGCTGTACTACAAACATGCCAGCCTCTGTTCATCTCCATTACAAGGGGCATGGGGAGATTAGTATTTTCCAGAAAGAAGATAACATTGTTCTTGCTTTCAATTCATCTCACAAATTTGCATATTTTCCCCTCCGGCACGTCTTGCGGTCCCTCCAGGATTTATACCCATTTTATTTTGTTAGGTATAATCCCATAACAGGGATAGATAGAGTTAGGACCACACTTTGCAGAGGCGCCTTGGCGCAGCGATGTGGCTTCTACATATTTTTGGCCAAAAGTTTGTGCAACTAAAACCTCTCTTTTTAAGGCACACTCTTGACAGGGTAATTTGTTTTGTTACAAACCCGCCACATACAGACACTGGTTGTCCCTATACCCCTCACATTCCCAGGATTTGCGCTCTAATTTTCCCCCTCCTTTTCCTAATTTGTTTTGTTGCAGGCTAGCTGGCAGGTGAGCTGGGGATTTTTTGTGTTTTGTATTGTTGTAAGCCTTCCCATGTGGCCCTGCCATAAAGGCTGGTTATAGATTCATGCAGGTACCATGTTTTTCTAGTTTGACTATTTTGGATGTGGGGACGCGCTGGGGGTCCCAGCGTGCATTTTTGGTTGCTGGGCCTCCAGTGCGTCCCTGCACCTTATAAGGAAGAGTAGGCTACCTCCTGGTACACCTGCATGCAATTTATCGACTGCATTAATATGCTCACACTTGGAGACTCATATAGATAGAGTTAGGACCACACTTTGCAGAGGTGCCTTGGCGCGGCGGTGTGGCTTCTACATATTTTTGGCCAAATGTTTGTGCAACTAAAACCTCTGTTTTTAATGCATACTGTTGACAGGGTAATTTGTTTTGTTGCAGGCTAGCTGGCAGGTGAGCTGGGGATTTTTTGTGTTTTGTAATAATGCCATAACAGGGAGCCCACCCACTCCTAAAACATCAGGTGAGTTAAATCTTTATTAAACCTTTTTTAGATATGGGAATATTAAAAAACCCACTTGGAACATTAAATTAAGCCCCCTGTGTTTCTATGTCATAGTGAGACAGAACTCCGACAGGGAAGCGGTTTGTAAATGAAAACTCTCTGTTTGGTAGCATTACCCTCACACTGTGGGAAAAATGTACGACTGGAGGTTACACAGCAAGACTTTAACTAACGAAGAGGAGCAAGCAGATCATTCTTAATGTCCACCACACCAACCTGCCAAATCTAATGTCTGCACTTAGAACATTTCCTTCAGCTGTTAAAACCCTATTCTTACACAGAAATATGCTTATTTAATTGGATAAAAAGCAGACACAGTTGGAGTTACTAATCTGCCCAGAAGAAAATGAATCTGTGGGAAAAGACAGAACAGTCTAAAGGCTCATTTAAGTCCTGAAATATATGTTGAAATTACTTGCATATTTTAGGGCTTAAAACCACATAATACTTTTAGACAACTTGAAAGTTTAATCCATGAACAGAATGCACAGAGTATGAAAGCTTGTCCATATCAAACTGATATTTGACAGAAAGTGTACATGTCCTCCCAGTGTATACGCAGTATATATAATACGGAACTATTATGATATGTACAATATCTGCAATCTATAACAATCTGCAATCTGAATGAGTTAAAAAGAATCACATAAAAAACCGAGGCTTCTCTGAAAAAAGTAACATTGGAAACTTTTAATTCAGTGTTCTCTATAGAACCTACACAAGTGTTTACTGCTAAGCTTACATCTAGATATGGATTTCAGGTGTAACAGTGGAAATCAAATGTTTTCAGGAGCTGTCATGGAAGAAGGGGCTCTGAATATACAAAATCTAATCAGTGAAAAGGCTTCCTTCTCCATTTTTGGTAATAATAAACATACTGTGAAAATTAGACACAGATCTCCAGACGGGACAAAGTGGTAAATCAGTAATGTTAAATTTACCATTAAATACAAGTGTTGTAAAATCCTGGCCCTAAACCTGCCAGTAGAGGTCCTATCTCTAAAGTAACTGCTAATGACATTTACAAATATGCAGGTCAAAATCCTAAACAGGACCGGATTGTCTGCTCATCCACACAACTCAGGCTAGTCATACATGTGTACATTTTTCACTTTCAGCCCCATGGCTAAGTGTGAGAAATCTGTTGATTCCCCCATCCACGCATCCAGCATGAATGGAAGAACCTGTTCTATTCTACATCCACAGCTGTCTAAGTACCAAAACAGTGACTGCTTCTGATTTGATGCAGGCAATTTTTGGCCAAGAATTTTCTACCCGGTCCAGTCAAATAAACTTTAGTAGAGCTGGGTGGTGTTTAAAGGCCACCCATGGATTGAACATCAGCATATTCAGCAGAAGCTGCATATGGCCAACTTAAGATTGGCCATACCCTAGGGAATTTTTAGCTCATTTCAACAAAATGTGAGGTACAGGGAATTGCAAATACAATCACATGTTATCAACAGAAACAAATACATTTACCACACACCCGTTCACTCAACCACCAGAAATCAGATAATTGTGAAGTCGAAACTGGGTAATATATTGATAGTTTCAATACAGTTTATTAAACATTGAAAGCAAAAACTGAAAACAAAACTTCAAAAGCAATCAGTGTCTGTAGTCAGTCAGTACCATCATTATGTCTTTAACTGCTTTGAAAGTTTGACTAAAAATGTAACCAAAAGTTTAATAGCTCTCTTAATTTGCCACATGTTTGACTAGCTTTAGAGATTCCATTTTGTATATCCAACTTGAGGCTGTGTCAGAAATTCCATTGTGGTCAGAGTGAAATATTTGATTTGAGGAGTTGCTAAAGAGAAAAGTATTATCTCTTACGTTAGGTGGTGTGTTGGGAAGTTTTTACTGGACGTAGCAGGTTGTCTGATCGCTCTATTTTCTCTTGATATGTCAACAATGTGCCTCCCCCACTTGGCTTCATACATGTATACACAAACAGTCGTCTAATGTGATCATTGGTGTTAAGGGATACACCGATTGTCACAGATGCCCAAAGGCACTCGCTGCGAGCTGTTCTTGGTTGGAATATCTGGCCATCCTCGATGAGCCTTAAACTGTCTATGGACATTTGATGGCAGTGGGCCAACTTGGAGGCGGAAGATCTTTCAAAAATATGTTGTTATGAAAATGCAAGTTTTCTCTTGACAGATTGTCAATTGTGTGCCTATGGATTATGGAAAGGGAACACTTAGATGCCTGCTTTCTCTGAGGAAACAGTCATCAACTAGGAAAATCCATCCCAGCAAATCATCTTTGCTCTGGAAGGGTTGGACTTCATCGCAAAAGGACATATTTCATCCAACTAAAAAAACCCTGATATCAATTTGGAGATTGTGTTACATTCTTTGACATCTTCCAAAGCCACAATTGTACCAAATAAAGCAAACAACAGAAGGCTTTACACAAAATTACTATTGTTCATTGAAACAACCATACCAATGTAAACCTGTGGGAAGCAGACATCTGAATTCCAGATTACAAACAAGATACAATTGTGAACTTACTCTACAAACAATGTTTTTAGAGAGAGGGATTCAGTACATATAATCTAATCAGTAGAACTACTGCCTTCTTTATTTTTGGCAGTAATAAACACACTATGCACATACGACACACATCTCCAGACTGGAAATCAGTAATGCGAGATTTACCATTGAATACAAGGGTCAGAAAATCCTGACCTTAAACCCACCAGGTGTCCTCACAGCAGATCATCAAAGCCAAGCCTAAAATTGAGCTTCTATCTATAAAAGCTGCTAATCACATTCACAAATATGCAGGCCATAACACTAATAAACACTTGTAGATTGAGGCACAAACATGACTTGGCCACAGGAGAAAACTGGCAAATAAGGCAATGTATGTGCATCCAATGTTTCAGTAGGGCACAGCTCACCTTTATCAAGGCATTCTACTGTGTAGGATCTGAAATATGAGACTACAGATATGCAAGGACAGTCACCAGATACAGCCATTTTCTACAAATTAAGTGACAATATAATTTGTAAATGAAGACATGCAGACACCACGTAGCTTGAAGGGCAATATCAAGTGGGCAGGTTAGAAAACCTGCCCCAATCTATATTGTTCTTCTACCCTTCTCACATCTCTACTAACATAAACATTTTAGGACAGCACCAATCTTGCAAGGTTACGGAGCAGTTGGATGAGTTACTGCCCTGAGGGTGCTGAGATCATGTCAGCATGGTTAAATTCCCTCTAAAGTATAACCGTACCTGCTGTTGCAGCCTGCGATAACATTTGCCTGATCAGACATCAAACACACATAAAAAACATTTCTCGTTTACATTTCTACTAAATGCTAAAGAAATTAGTACAGGTATGTTCTAGTTTACAGAACATAAAGTTTAACCTTAGCATGGAAAAAGGTGTGCAAAAAGAAAATAATGATGCTGGAGCAGCAAGGATGATAACAAGTAGATTGATTTTGCTACAAATCAGCCTCTTGAATGCAGAGAAAATGATATAGTTGGAAACTCAATTATTGTTTGACAGTTCACACAATGAAGTGATAATTTCAGGTGGACAAATCAACAGTACAGCCATAAAATATTGTATATAAAAAAATTTGTAAAAACCATAACCGTCTGAAATGTCTTCTAAGTTTCAAATATAACTGTGCACAGATGGGTAAAAAGAATATCAGAATAAATCGTGATTGTTCCCCGTTTAGGGTGATGTACCATACTGAATCAAGGTCCACATAGTGCATTCGGCCATATTGTCAAGAAACAGACTCTATATAGAAAATTATATTATGCAGGGCTGTGTTCAAGCAGTACAAGACTGCTTCACAAAACAACAGATTAACTAACGACAATTTATATTTGAAGGTACCCTTGACATAAGAGGAAATAGACAGCAGCAGACAACCCCAAAAGACTATTCAAGGAGAGAGTGGCAATAGATCATGTTGGAATTTGTAACCCAGTCATTATTAATTCCCCAAGGCTTAAGATAAAGGCATGCTTGCATGCTCTCCTCCATAGACAATAAATATGTCTATACAATGTAATGATCTAGCTGCTGGATCATGCCAGATCTGGTGGTCAAACAATCAGTCTAATAAACAAGCACTATACAAGAAAGTACATCAGCCAAATTTGCATATAAGCTCCAATACCAACAGTGAAGCACTCTTGTGACAATCCCAGCACTCGTTTTTTTATAGAAGAAAACAATATTGTTTGTGGAAAAACCTTTTCTAGCCAATCACTTTTGCCACTGAGAAAGCTCTTTAAACCACATTTGTCAGTAGCCTTCAGTAAGTGTCTATAATACACACATGTTCTATTTATAAAAAAGATAAATCATAAAATAAAATGGGCACTTTCGATGACTTGTAAACTACTTTACTTCCCAGATGGAAGAACACATTTTGTTTACGATAATAATCAGTTGAATTAGTGAATTATAACTAAATCACATTGGTTTTTACAGATCTTAACTGCCCCTTCATCCTTTGTCCTTGGACCAAATGGTGGGCAGTGGCTGTCCTCACTGTACCCAGCATCTGCACTGCAGTTGTACACATGTAAGCTCCATTCTTCTCAGTTCAGAAGGATAAGGGTATACTATGGCGTTTTCATAATGGGTGCCAGAGGACCTTGTCCCGAAAAGTCCAACAGCAGTCCAAATCTGTCCACTATAATTCTCAACTCTGTATTTGTTCACTTAGAAATATTGGGTGTTCCCACTCACCTATGTGTGTTCCAGCCACGTCTGTTGTATTCTCCATAATATTAAATACAAAATCCAACAAGGAGATCGGGACTCTTTCATAAATAGCACAGCAGGTGTGAAGACCCAGGAACTAAAGTGCAGAAATCTCATCAATAGAGTCAAGGGAGGTAAGAAACTCGCATCCACAAAAAAATTTATATATCTGTTTTGAGTGGACTGACCCTTTCATGAACGATGCACACTAAAACAAAAAAGCACAGCAGCTATGTTTTACTAAAAGCTAATTTCAAGCTCTAATTTCAAGCTTGTAAACTGTAGGTGCTTATAAAGCTGAAGCATACATTTTTTTTAGGTATGGACTTGGTTGTCCTTCATATTGACTTTAGTCAGGTCAGCTTTGCTGTGTGTTATCTAGGAAACTCATTCAGAGTCTGCTAAGTCATACAGCAAGAATTTGCCATGACATGCCTGACCTGAGCTAACAGATTACCACACTTTCTCATTGCCATGGAATGCTGGAAATAGATGCTTATATATAGGAAATGCTGATGGTGGTTTTAGATCTTGGTAGATTTGCTATTATTTTTGAGTAATGTGTATTGGAGGATTACTGTTTACTGGGGGCTACAAATCACACTAAATAGCAGCATCACTTATGCAGGAAATCCAGCATCCTACAAAATTACATTCCTTTTTTCATTCTTGCTATTACAGTAAAGATGAGTACAAGTAATCTGGAGCTTTATACTAGCATGTAAGCTGTAGCTGGTAGATTCCTCACCAGGCATCTCATAGCACAAGTATGTAAACAAAAGGACACATACCTGTCAATCACCAGTTCTATGAACCATGAAGAAGCAGTTAGCAAAAAATGATTGGTTAAATTCACACATTTTTGTAATTGCACCACTACTTTTCCTGCATTCTTTCTTTTGAACTAAATAATGTAAACATTTAGAGGTAAGATTAAAGGTTTAGAGTAGCATAACAATTTTGAACGGAAAATAGTAAATTTTTATAGAGGTATATACTAGTGTATATCACACCACAAAGAGGGACAATTGAAGAGAAAAAGAGGGACAGGCTGGAAGGATAGTCCCACCAAATAAGAGATCAATGCCATACATAATATACACAATAAACTATATTTAATTTTTTCTAATTATCTAAATATTTTTGTGATGTGCTGATCAGATGGTGTCTGCCTGACATACTAAAAGAGTTCGTCATAGTAAACTCCTAATTAAAATGGAAAAGACAGTTCATGTTTTATCAGGAAAGAAAATCTAGAAGACTGGATCAAAACAAACTGTCATTAACTGTGGAGGTGCCCAGAATGTTCCATGACAGAGCTGGTTCACCCAACACATAAGATATCTATTTATTTAAAAAATAATAATTTACAAAATAAACTATGCTCTTAGCTCTAACAATATAAAAATGATCCAAAAAATACAGCTGTTCAATCCTAGGGGTAAGTGAATTGGCCTGTTTTAGGTTTGTGGATGATTCAACGAACCTATCAAAGTCCAAAAACCTAAACATCAATTCGAAACCCATTGAGGTCTATGAGGCAGGTGGTGAATCATTTAAATCAATTCCAGCCATTTTTAAAGAACTTTGGGCAAATAAAAAAGGAGCACTTAACCCTTGCAGTGTGGGGGCAACCCCACTGCAAGGGTTAAGTGCTTGTTTTGTGTAGGGGACTCAAATAAAGCTCTATTACTTACCTGATCCGAGCTACAGCAGCAGGGAGTGCTCAACTCTCTCCCCCTCTGCTCCAACTAGGGAATGTCCTTTGGTATCCTAGCAGCCTCGAGGGAGCCCGAAGGTCCAATGGTTGGCCATTAAAGGGGATCCTTCCACTTTATGGAAAGGCAGCCAACATGTTGTCACACGTCATGGCTTTACTTTTCCCAGGCCCCCATTTAGCAGCTATATCCATAATATTTATACTTAAGTATTACAAACCAGGGATGTGCAGTACCTTCTGTACTGGGTAAGGCATTTATTCTGCTTACCCCAGCCCGCCCCAGCCCACTGATGCCCCACCCAATCCACAGATGCACCACCCCCAACCCAGTCACCAAGCTATGTGTGGAAGAGGGAGGAAGAAGGGAGGAGACAGGGAGGAGCCTCGTCACTGGTGAGGCATCGATATCAATGTCCTCTCTGGGTTTTTTTTTCGTTTTTTTTTGATTGGACAGCTTGGACCAATGGCGCTTTGCCATTGGTCCAAACCATCCACAGAGCTCAAGCTTCTAACATAGAGTAGAGGCTGTTGCAGCTCTTGCCTCACTAGATTAGGTTACACAAGCATGTAATTAACAGGCAGCTCTTCGTCCATGACAAGTTACACAGCAAGGAGGCTTTCCCTTCTGTCTAACCTGTTAGAAGACGGTCAGAATGGGGAAAAAGCTGTCAGCTTCAAACTTGAAGCTGACAGCTTTTTTCTCCATAATACTAGGTGAGGCTCTGCCTCCCCTGCGTCCCCTGACCGAACGTCCCTGTTACAAACCCTTTATACATGTATAGTTTGTAAATGATATACATATGCAGGCTGCTTCCCATGAACAGTTTACACTCTGCTGTTCCTTTTATGTTGCTGCTTTAAAACCCACAAGGCACCTGTTTGCCAAAAATCTTTGGGACCTTCACTGACTAGGATGTGTCACATATATTTATGACAAAATAATAATAATGTGATTGGATATGTTTACATATATCCTATTGATTCACATGAAGTGTGGATTTTAATAAGAGGTCTGATTAATTCCAGTGCCTGCTCAACCGCTTCAATATGTGTTATGAAAAGAGTTATTTGCAGTTCGCTGCTTCTATTATTATGTATATTTTTTTTGTATGGAAGCTAAATAAATAGATAATACTTAGAAATGCAATTAGAAATCTTCATTAGAGTAGTTTTCAAGGCCTTAAAAATTTTAGTTGCCCAATTCCGGCATTAAGCATGCAAGCTGGCATCACTATCATGTGTGTGTTTTGTTTATTTGCACAATATTATTTCATTGTTACATTATGTTTAATATACTGCTATAAAAATCACTGAGTCATGTTGCACTGCATAGGTCATATTAGGTGATATACTCCTACATTTTGTACAAAGTTGGTAGCACTATGGGCCCCTTGCTGCTACTTAAAGCGACTTTTTACCTGGAAAAACTAAAACAAAAAGTGTAAAAAAGATTAGCAGTAATTGTTAGTCCTGATCTAAGGGGCTCTGACACATATGCCTCCTTTACCCCATACTACATGCTGTGGTTCCACGTGCCAGTAGCTACATCATTACAGCTCCACAGGAACACAGTAGAGATGTAGTGGAGCATCAAGCTTCAAAATGTGCAAACAGTGACAGCTTTTAATGCTGAAAAAACTGTGCCGGAATTTGTGTAAATATGAACTGATCCAAGAAAAGTGAACAAGTCAAGCCTGTTTCATATACACACTGACTGGATGGTGGAGAACATTACATAAATATGTTGCAGCAGTTTTGATCTTCTAAACATACTAATTAGTTGAATTAAAACAGGCCAGCATAAACCCACATAGCCCAGCAGCGTCAACACAGTAATTATGAACAGTTGGACAACAAAGAGTGTCTATTATTTAAAACGCACCATCAGCGAGCGAGCTCCTCTCAATTTCACAATAACACTTTGGACGGCAAAAGCCAAACCAACAAACAGATGTGCAGCCTCAATAATTGGCATCGGCAACTGTTATAAAATGTCTGGATCTATTCAGGTCAAAGCGAACAAATATAATTGCGGTTTTAGTGGAAACAGGAGCACAGATCACTTGCCACTTACTGCTCCTATATCACAGCAGTTGATCTATCGTTGGCAGGAGGTGGTCTAAATCACAATTAAAATAACATTAGAAAAAATGCTATTGTTTCACAGCCTAAAAATAGAAAAAAATAGACATTTGTATATTAGTATATTAATACTGAGATTAAAAAAAAACCTGAAAAAACAAACAAATCATGTATACATTATTAGAGGTTTAAGCAAGGCTCTAGACTGATATAAAATACGAATTTTAATCAAGTTACAACTTCAGTCAAAAGTATTTGGAAACATAGCTTGTATATGTACCCAAAATTTTCTTTACATTACCTTTCTGTAATCCACTGCCCAATAGGAATCAGACTAAGAGAAAGGAGTGGCATTACTGCAAGCCAATCAGACTGTATGACAGTGCTGTCGGTCTAAAATTTAAAGAGTCAGCAGATTGATGGCCCCATATATGTTTCTGCTATTTAATGTCTATGGAAGCCTATGTCAGGGCAATTAAATAAACCATTTTCCTGTGTTCTCTGTAAAATGTTAAAACCTTGATACATAGACACATCTGGGTCTACAGAATGTAGCTGTCTCTATGTGCTGCTTTGTCTCTGCTCAGAGCCTCTACAACCCTGCCGAAGCACACAGTGACATGCAAAACAATTACTGGTATCAAGACTGCTTTTATCTGCACTTTCTACTTGACATTTTTATACTTTCACCAGTGAAAGTTGTTAGAATAGAATGGTGAATATAACATCCTGATTTGCTTATGTACGGACCTCGAATTGCTTTAAAGATCTGAGCACAGATATTATCGTAGATACACAACATCCATGTGTTTATTCATGTTTTGTTATATAATCTTTATTTCTGTGGTTTTCAGGTTAGAATGTGAAGCATGGACATGTATAGAACAGAACAAGGTTGCACAAAACATACCACTAAAGTTGAATTAGACAATGAATACAACCAATTTTGCATATTGTTGTGAATATTTATTAAACTTTGCCACACCAGCACAGATGGGAAAAAGAAGGGAAGGAATGGGGTACAGGCGCAGGTGTAGGAGATGGGGTAAGAGAGGCCAGGTAGGGTAAGAATGGGGAGGGAGATGAGGGGTAAGGTAGGTAATAAGAAAAAGTATAATCTGCAAATTGTAGATCAGGTAGATAACCTGAGAATAAAATACTACAGCAAGAAACATTTCATCTCTTCATATTGTTAGACCTATATACCTTTAGCCCCCCAAAAAAAGAAAATACCTATTTACCTTTAGCTCTCAGAAATGAAAGTCATGAGGCTTGGAAGGGGTAGGCTTGCTCCTTGACTGAACACCAAAGGTACCTTCTTCTCAATTAAGAGAAAAGCTGTAGTAGATCAAAGTGGCCCCTATACCATAGAATTTGTCATAATGACTGTTGATGTTTATTCACTTTTACTAGCTGGAGGTAAGGTACACACTGAAGTACAAAGTACAAACCCTCTATATGATTGACTAGAAAGCATGGCTGATAAAGAAGTTTCTGAGAAGGGGCTGGATAGAGGACAAGTGAGTAAAAGACTTATGGGGTAGGGGCCGGTATTAGCAAAATAACTGCAAGTGCTCTGGAGTTAAATTTTAAAAGGTAATACATTGGTGGGAATTTATCAAAACTGGAGGAGAAGAATCTGGAGAAGTTGCCTATGGCAACCAATCAGTATATTTTTCAGTTGGTTCAGTTGAGGTTTGAAAATTAAAGGCGGATGCTGATTGATTGCCATGCACAGCTGCTCCAGATTTTGTCTGTCATTGTGTTTTGTATGTATGTGTGTATATATATGTTCTTTATTTTTAATGTTAAGGATTAAACATTTCTGCTGAAAAACTATTGTTCTTTACAAAGCTCAATAGCTCGACCTTAAATTTGATGACAGTGACTCATTTCCCTTCCCCTACTTATCTGCTTTATTCATACAGAGATTTCATTAGAGAAAGAAAGTAAGAAAGCAAGCAACTTAAGCTGTGCTGTCTCTTTAGAAAACCCATAATACCCTGTGACTAGTGTTTGTTTGTTTAATAAGGATTTTATATAAATAGACACAAAATATAACCGCTTGATCACCATCTGAAGCTTGTGCCTCTACCCATGACCAACTAGAAAGATATCTCCTCCGTTTACATGTCCACCGGACCTCTACCCTTCTATCTCCATCCCTTCCCTTCTCTCTACTGCCCTCTGTCCTTTCTTTTTCTTCTCCCAACTGGTCCCTCCCTAGCTATCTCTTCCCGGTGATCTGTTGATACGAGCCCGAGATGGCTCCCATATTCAACCATGGTCTACATGTCATGCACTGTACCTATTGCCTGGAAGGGCTATATCTTCTGCCAAAGTATTATATAGTGCTGCTATGTTCTCTCTAACGAATTAGTCCGGACCGGCCTTGGGAGGTCCTCCCTCTTTTTCTATGTCTTGTATTATGTTCATTGTTGCACATGTTCTTTGTACTCCCGAAAACTGTATTGTTGAAGATTGCTACACTGTAGTTTGCGATCAGTGTAGCCTTGTTGTACACTTGCAATTTTCAAATAAAAAATTTTAAACGTGAAAAAAAAAAATAGACACAAAATATGTAACCTATAATTTAAAAATATATAAGCTTTTAAAATATTTAAAATAAAACCTGCTCTTAATGATTTTCCTTCAAATGCAGTGTGATTCAGTTTGCTAAATCTCTTGCTAGACTTTGATTCTTTTGAGTTTAGGCTGGTAGTCCCCAACCTTTGTGAGCATTTTAGTCACATTCAAATATAACCAGAAGTTATTACAGTAAGTTTGGAAAATAACACTAAAGTAATTCCTGTAATGTAATTATATAAATTAGGCAAATGCCAAATGACTTCATGCTTACAGAAATGTATATTGTAGCAGGTGTTCAGTCACAATGGAACCAAGCCTCTGCTGAGAGACTGCAGCAAGCAACATGGAAGGTGATTGAGGGTCTTGTGGCTTCTAAGTCCCTAGCTGGGGATCATTTGTTTAAGCAGTGGTTACATTATTATAACTTATGCAACACCCATATGATAAAAGAGTAACCAGCTTTATTGTTCACCCATACTGTGCTGCCCACCTGCCAGCAGTATAATACACTTGCTATTATACAGAGAGTGCAAGTGGAGAGGTGCTGTACTAAGTAGCTGGAGAGCAAAGCAGCAAAGGTTGCCCATGCATTCCCTGCAAAGAAAAGTGCTATTTGCACTTGGTTCTCTAACGTATATTCTTTGAAAATGTAGAAACAGAAGTTACATTTCGTGAAAAGTTGAGATTTGCATAAAAATGTTATTCATCTGCTGGAGCTGCTTGTAAACACAGACCTGCCAGATAGACCACAACCCCACAGCCCTGAATTATTTTTTATAATTTAATGGTCAGCATTGTCTGGGCTGTGTGATACAGTTGCCACTGTCCAGTATGTTTACTAGCAGCCAGCAGTTCTATCACACAGCCCGGTAGCGCCAGTTATTCAGTTTTTATAGTGATCAATCAGTTAGCTAAGAGAACGCCCATATTTTAAGCTTCAGACTGGGGTGGGGCAACAGCTAGAATGAACACAAATATATAAGTGTGTTTATTCCACAGTGGGACCACTGATCTGAATGAGGCCAAGTGTTATATGTATTTGGTCCCCTGGAGGACAAAATAACTATTTACATTTTTTGTGAGACTTTTTCTTTAATCCTTAGCTCAATGTAAATAAACTGCAGATTTACCTATCTGGGCAGCAGTATTTGCAGTAGGTAACATATGATACCTGTATTTACCTTTACAATGCCCCCACTGCTCTGTTCAACCACAGAAGCTACATAAAATACCCAAAACTTGTGACATGCCCTGCCTCCCATTGTTCAGAACTTGGTGTCTGAGAGAACAACCACCAAGCTCCAGCATATTGTGGTCACATGAGTGTAGGGTCTGTTAACGTTCACAAATTATCCAGGAAGTGTGTTGAAGCAGATTGGTGGAGCAGAGTGATGGGGGGAGATCAGGGAAGTTATTTGCAGACACGATATGCTGCCCCTTAGATAAGTAAACCCAATTTACAAGTTTATTTAAATCAGCCCTTTCCATACACAGCTCCCAGACATGAGCAATTCGGGCTACACCCTGATCCAGTCTGTCCCTAAAGACCCAGTTTATATCCCAATGGACAGTGCAATATCAACCCATGAGAAGGTGAAACCAAACTTTCAATCACAACTTTCACGTCAAAACAACATCTCAATAACAACCTTCAAGACACCTTCTAGCATGTGTCACTGCTCTCTGCATTTATAAGAGATGAGGCCTTTGTTATTGACATTAGGCAAAAAGGAAAAAACTGCATACGAGTAACAGTACTATTTAGTTTAGCCTAGAAGGGTTGTATTTGAAATGGAGCAGATGAGGTAGGTACCACCATGTTTGTATGCTTGGAGAATGGAAAGGTTCACTATAAGGCAAACATGGTAATTCCCAATCATAGCAATTATAGCGGGTCCACCCCATTCCAGCTATCCTTATTTCTTGCATGTGTTGAGATTTGCTGTATAGAAATGAAGTCTATGTCAGTCATATGGAGCAGATGTCCATTTGTTCACCTGTCTTTACAAAATTGTCACTAGAGAGCTTATGACTCTTGTGTGAAGGTCTATAGAGGTAGCTCAAGTCACTGCTGACATGACTGAATGAAGATCTGGTTACTCAAGGGACAACTGATAAAAGGAGGATATATTAACTACACAGGATTTTGTGATTTTTTTTTTTTGTTCTATTCTTTTAATGGTTATGCAAGTTTTATGCTACTCGTGGTTTAGTCAATTACTATTTTTACTGAAGCATTCTATAGAGAAGGGAAGTCATATTAATACATTCAAATCTGTCATTTTAAGAAGATATTAATTGCAATGTTCAATCATATTTTACTTTGCATACCATTTTGTAAAAATGTATAAAGATTTTTTTTTAAAATACTTCAGCACTCCATAGAATCTATCAAATTATCGTTATCTATAGAAAAACTCATACATGATGCACTGTTAGATAAGACACAAAAGTGAAATTAAATTAGCTGATGATTTCCTTAGTGACAGGAAAGGTACTTATAAGATATAAAAGGAAGAGGTGTCATGCCCTATATGACTGTTCCACCAGAAGATTTTGTATGCAGTCGATATTTTAACAACCATATAAGACAAAGGAACTCCTATACTAAAGGAGTTCAGAATCTCCACTCGCATTTTTTACTTCAGTTATCTAAATAATGTGAAAAGCAAATTCCTGTTCACTTTGAATACCCAATCATGCGCAGATTAAGTAAACAGGAAGTTGCTTTTCACATGATTGGATAATTGAAGTGAATATTAATTTATTGAGTGAAGATTTTCAAAACCTTTAGTAAATGAGCCTCAGTATCTACTACACATGTATGTCTGCTATGCATCTATGCACATACGACCTATTGCCCAATGTTATTTCAAAAGGTTACTTCCTGAAAAATTGTTGGATGTGCAGTTTCCATGGAAGGTAGGCTGTCACTGTCTGCCAACGCCGGACACTGGCAGACATAAAGATCAACCAGCTCAAAGGATTTCTGGGCAGATATTGGTCAATTGTCCACATGTAGAATGACCATTAGCATGCTACAAACTCATGGTCAAATAAATGGAACTAGTTGGATTCTATGGAACTTGGAGATCCATTAAGGGAGAATGGGGTCCTAGGCAAAGTAGCAGCTTTGGCTCCTTCCTATCTCTTCAGTTGACACTGATAAGGATTACAATAGGCACAAATAATTCACCCCATTTTCATTGTCCGTACTGGCACGGTCCCACCAATTAGACACTAACTGTTTAAAGGTGTACCTTCCCTCGTTATATAATCGGCAGCTACACAGCTTTGACCAATTGTGCTATCTTCCTGGTTTACCGCAGGAGCACAGTAATTGTAACTGGGCTCTCTGACCATCCACCAGAACCAAGGCTCTTACTTAGGTTAACTTCTGGATGCTTTGGCTCTAATGACTGTGGACACCTTTGGAAATGCAAGGCACAGGAAATCAAGAGTGATGAGACCAGGCGACCAATCACGTCTGGCTTTATTATGCAGCAATAAATGACAATCTGGTATACTGGTATACTGGTATACTTAGAACCAATCAAAAACATTTTTTACTAATATTTTCTGCCGGTGCTGCCTTTATTGGTTGCAGATTTGGTTACAGTAAAGGCTTTGTAATGCATAAATGTCATGAAAAAATAGGGAGCTGATGCTGTTGACTGAAAATTCTAGGTGCCTGGATGGTATGCTGACCCATTTCATTTAAACGTCTTGAGTCCCGGACATGAAACAAGTATGCAGGTCAAGAAATTCAGAGTAATACCAGTCCTTACCTGCACTTTTGTTACAGGTCAGTGACTCAAAATTTTGAAACAGCAGGGTCACTATCACTACAAGGAACCTACAATTTTAGTAGAGGTCAGCCGCCATATTTCTCCTATAGCAAGTTGCCTCCAGAAGAGCCCTTCATAGTCCTGTCCTATCTCCTGGGTACTGTCATTATCCAACTTCTTTTGCACTTATAGAAGTTTGAAGGTTTGCAACTTTACATTATTGCTTTGTGAAGTATATAAATGTGTTTTATAATGTTTCTTAAAGTTCCCCTTCCAAAAAACAGACACATTTTAACTAAATGGTCTTTAATGAATACATTACAGAACAATAAAGTAAGTTTGAATTAACTACCAAACAATAATTAACCACTCAGAAAACCAGTCAAACTATACCAAGATTAAAAATGCAATTTGATTAAAAGTTATGGATTGCTGCACATCATTGCTGTATTGTACCTTTTTGTCATTTGACTAAGATTTACATTTACCTTATGTTTCATTGTTTTTGCAAAATCGACTAATTTTAAAATAAGAAATACCAAAATAAACTTACCTCCACCACCTCCAAGAAGACTCGAGTTTGCTGAAAAGAAAGAAAAAGAAAATATTAAGGTCACATAAACAAAACAAAGCCTGTTATGTTCAGCTCAACTACAAGTGACCAATGTGCTCTCCTGGCCTGATGCATTTCAATTTCACACACCTGGGCTGTTGTAAATCAATGACACACTGACTACATCAGTTCCCACCAGAGATATTCTTCTTAAGCATATCTAAATTATTGTCACAGCCTATGCATCAACGGTTTTATGCCCCACTTCTGATTATGAAGCTTAAAGTATTTAATTAAAACGCTGTCAAGATATAACATTTTCACAGCACAATGTCTTTTGAAAAAAAAAAAAATCCACATTATCTAAATACCATCCCTGTGTGTTATTTGAAGACATTTAGCTAGGAGTGAGCTTGGACGACCCAGGACTGGAAAGCAGAAAGCAAGATTAATTAGCTGGGACAAAGAAAGGAAAAACACTTTCAACTTCAGATCAAGATCTTCAAGAAAGTTAATTCTATGCTATCCTATGGTACTAATCTTTGTTAGGTACGTTACTGGACACTGGCACAGACACTTGGAAAGGAATACTTTCCGAAAAGAATCATTACTTGCAGTACTCAACTGTTCTAGTAGCTACAATACATCTTTGAGATGTTTAATAGTCCATGTAATATATATGAAGTAGAATATAAATCACTTTAGTCCTTAATGCTGCCTGCAGTCATTAGATGGTGGTCAGAGTTAATTATGCAACCCTGCCACCAACCACTCCATTGACAGCTAATTTTACAAACATAGGAAAAGCTTGCATGTTTGTGCCAAAGCAAAAACAAGGCCTTGAGGTCACCAGATGTCTGGTATCAATTTGCTAGTAAAATTCACCCGAGCCAATCAGCTGCGAAACACGGGTCAGTGTCAAAGTGGGATCTACCAACATACCAATGTGACTCAGCTTTGCTGCAATGCTCTACATTTAGTTGGCCTATCAGGAATCAGAGAATGGCACATTCCAGGTGAAGACTACCACCAAAATATTTTATAGTAGCATTTAACTTTCAAACTTTTTTTCAAAAAATATATCTAGATCTTATATTGCCCCCGCAAAGTATTTCTGATTTCTAAATTTTTACCCATGCAGTTATACGCATCATGTTTCCAAACAGCTCCAACTCTCTCAACTTGGCTTTCCTGGGCTTCCTGTACAGTACAAGATCAAAAGGGATAGTGCAGTCTACAGCAGCTGTCCATCTATTCGAATGGGGAGAAGGGAAGAGGGGGGTTTAGAGAAGACCCTGCAAGAGAAAGGAGCCACCCTATAACAGGATGTCAGGGCCAGAGCTCAGGGGATCAGCTGATTCTGCAGGAAGCTAAAACTTGTAAACATCAGGGAGCAGCATTCATTGTAAGTGGTTTATTCAGTGTTTGAAATAGTTTAAAAACCTTTTGACTTTAATATCACTTTAACCCTGCGTAAGATTCACTTTACCCCAATCAGGTATACACACTTGCATGCTCATATTATACACAGCTGCAGAACAGTTTAGGATCAGGGCTTGATTCCTTCTAAACTAACTTGCAGAGCATGCATGGAAGATTTCCTTGTACTAACATTCAGTAACATAACATTCTCTCTGCATTCATTCTTCGGTCTCTAGCAGCCTTCTGTAACTAGTAGTCTCTAATATACTGTAATTTGGCAAGTCTTTAACAATTTCTGGTAATGTGACAAAAGTCTCTAATATTCTCTTGTAACATGGCAGATGTCTCTAAATTGACAGAATAGCAGAATAGGAGGTATCCTATATTCTGTTTGCGACTCTCTATTCTGCGGAATAAACAGCTTAACCTTATTCTGAACCACAAAATGCATCACATTCCAGAGCTCCTTTGTAAGGTTGCTAGCAATGTAAGAGCTAGGAGGTTTAAATCCAATGAAGGAGTGACACACTTGTCAAAAAAGTGAAATGACTGACAACACTGAATGTCAGCAAGAGGTGAGCAATCAGAACAAGTAGTTTCCTGTCAATTCCTGCAACAATCTACAGAAGTAGTCATGAATCGTGACTTGACTGTGTTGTCAGTTGATCTGTCCAAAAATGAGCATACAGCCAAAAATATATAATTGTATGGGGTGGTTAAATTTAGAGCAGGGTTTTGAGCATCTTTTTAAATTAATGGAGTAAAATGTACTATTTTAATATATACACACTATATTGTCAAAAGTATTGGGACGCCTGTCTTTACACGCCCATGAACTTCAATGGCATCCCAGTCTTAGTCCGTAGGGTTCAATATTGAGTTGGCCCGCCCTTTGCAGCTATAACAGCTTCAACTCTTCTGGGAAGGTGTCCACAAGGTTTAGGAGTGTGTCTAAGGGAATGTTTGACCATTCTTCCAGAAGCGCATTTGTGAGGTCAGGTTCTGATGTTGGACGAGAAGGACTGGCTCGCAACGATGGACTTATTGCACAGGTGGCAACTTATCATGGTACCAAGCTTGAATTCACTGAGACCCTGAGAGTGACCCATTCTTTCACAAATGTTTGCAGAAGCAGTCTGCATGCCTTGGTTCTTTTTTTTTCTTTTTTCTTTACACCTGTGGCCATAGAGGTGATTGGAATGCCTGAATCCAATGATTTGGAGGGGTGTCCGCTTACTTTTGGCAATATAGTGTATATAATATATATATATATATGTATGTGTGTGTGTGTGTGTGTTAGTACAGACATATAAATCTGTATAAGTTTATTATTGAGAGAAGAATTCAAGAAAGTAATATAACATACATACAGTAATTATATAACGAACTATACACCGATCAGCCATAACATTATGACCACCCGCCTAATATTGAGTAGGTCGCCATTTTGCCACCAAAACAGCCCTGATCCATTGAGGCATGGATTCCACTAGACCTCTGAAGGTATGCTGTGGTATCTGGCACCAAGTCATCAGAGCAGATCCTTTAAATCCTATAAGTTGTGAGGTGGGGCCTGCTCTCCACATGAATCAGTGAGCCTGAGCTGTCCATGACCCTCGTAATAAGATAAGTGTATTCAAGTCAATGCTCAGTGGACATAATGTTATGGTTGATCAGTGTATAACTACAGTAAATCATGCTATTTTGTTTTTTTACTCTCACAAAACTTCCATTTCTTTTTTTGTCTCCACCTAGCTATGATGTTGACAAAGGTAAAAACAAAATTTTCTCTTTTTGTAACCAAAGAAATAGTAATCACTATATTGTTTTTTGCAATATGGCCAATACATTTACATGTTCTCTTTAATATTCCTTCCAACAGATGTAGTTTTGCCTTATTGACTCTTTGCAGTATCTCTTTATTCGTGACCAGGTCCATCCAGCTGAATTTCAAGGTTTAGCAAGACTGAACAATTTATATTATAAACCACTAGTGTTTTGTCAGTAATGTTAAACACCTGACCCCACAGGTAATGAAGACTGAACTTTCAAATGTGATGACATCTTCAAGATGGAAGCTGTTTTCACATGGGAGATTAGATTTCACCTCAAGATTACCTGTAAAGTTAAAAGCTTTCAGGGAGTCATCTCTCAGTTACAGGAAATATGGTTTATAAACCTCCCAATTCTTTTAAAAAGGTGTTAGACCCTTTATTTATGATAACCAAATGATCTGGCTGAAGCGCACATCACACCACACCTCATACCTAAATGTCATTGACAGAGCAAAGGCAGCTGGGGGAACACAGCAAACAAGGCTTGAATTGACATGAAATGTTAAAATTCATGGGTCAGTTTTCACCCTGCGACTGTCCCAGTGACACCAGAATTCAGTATGGTATGATTCAGTGAGACTTACTACTATAGGCAAGTAAAATCAATCAGCTAATTCCATTGGTAACACTACAGAGACACTTAATAGGAACATGCACTGAAAAAAATATCTAGGTATTCTACTGCCAGACTGAACATAACGGTTGGGCAAGACTGTAACTCTCAGAAGTCATTTTGTGTCATGGTAAAATTCTGCTCTCTTGCTAACTGCAATGAATCCCATACTGAACTACGGTATCACTTTAAAATGTAGGCAACTCTATACTGACATTGTCAGTATGTGTTGTAATGCTGTGCTGCTGACAGCATCTGCTAGATATTCCTCCCCATCTTGTAGTCTTGTGCATCCTATTTAATCTCTGCATATAATTTGAGTTATCCTCAGATTATAAAGTTATGTTCATACAGGGGCTTAATTACGAATCATGGGGTCCCATAGCAAAACTAACACTCTCTGTGGTGGCTGGCAGTGTCAACTGTGACAATATGGGGTTGATTTACTAACCTTATAAACACACCACGAACATGTATACACCTCTGTAGTGTGTTCCCTCCCAGCATGATCTATTGCTGGAATCTAAACACCTTTTGTAGTGTGTACACACCCAGCAGGTGTGTTGTGCAAAGCCTTGCATGAATTGCAAGGCGATGTTGTGTAAATTAGCTCTATGTTGTGTTGCTTGCGTTGATGAATGCATGAATGTAAATGCATGAGCTAACCATTTTTGTCTAAACTGTGAAGCAGCATTATATATGCATCATGTGCATGATTTTTCCATATATGGCATTAGTGGATATATGCTTTTAGAGACTTTTTGGTTGATAAATAAGTTTTGCTGTGTGAAAATCACACGCACCTGGTGCGTGCGTGTGTTTAGGTTAGTAAATCACCCCCTATGTGTCATTGATCTTAACATGAAATATGTACCAGGCAGTAGGAGTGCTGCAAGCATAGTCAGTACACTACTAGGGGGTACAAGTTAAAGTAGCACTAATAATAATAACAACCATAATGATATTTTATATTATGATAAAATGAATAATGCTCTTGCACACACTTACTCTTCAATCCCAATACACACTTCTTTTAGCTGTAGCTTCATTAAATGTCTTTGTAGAACCGCAAACTTCAGCCCTACTATAAGGTTTTAACAGGGCTGAATCTCTGGGATTTGTGACTGCATTAGGAATACAGGGTTTGATCTGTAACAGAAGTTCAGAGGGCAATACATCTACACTGCTAAGATAGATAGGCAAATGCATCTTACAGCATAGGGGGAGATCTGTGACTAGATGATCCTGAGGTCTGACTGGACTGGAAACTTCACAGTTTAGTTTTCCTAACCAGCCTCACAAATGGGGTCCCCTCCTACCCCGGGCCCCATAGCAACCACTAGGCTTGCTATGGCTATTGTTACACCACAGTGTTCACATCATGGTTCTGGTGTTTCTTGCCTTTCCTAACCAGAATCTACATGTTACAGAGATCTTGCAAAGCTAGCAGTAAAAGACTAGAAAGGATATTTTTAGAAAAACATGATAAAAACCAAAATGTCTTTCAATAGGAGTCAGTACACACTCCTTGCTCAGTAGAGACATTAATATTTTCGGTTGGGATAGTAAGGTTATTTATTATTAGACAGTACCAGAAGCTTGCATAATTAAGATCCTCGGTCTGCAAAAGCACATGCTTGGGACTAAATTATTGGCAAATGGAGAAATTTATACAACAGGGTAGTCTGGTGTCTTCAGTCATTGTGGCTGTATGTAATACCATGCAAAATTTTCGAGTCTGCCTGGCATTTACCGAAACCTAAAATTAGCTAATATAAGGTACAGTATAGCTAAAAGTTAAAACATACTTGATGCGATATATATAAGTTTCTGAAAGTGCTGCCAATATCAAATAGCAAGTGCGGCAACATCACTCGTGGAGTGCACCGGAAGCTCTGAATCCTAGGGCAGTCTGGTATGCATATCGCAATTAGCTCCTCTGGTTAAGAGCTTGGCCCGTTCCCCTCCTGTGCTGAAGTATTGGCATTTCAAAAGCTTTTATACCACCTCGGTTATGCTTTACCTATAGTTTGTTTCCCCAGCACAATGCTGGCCCCAAGACATGCTTGTGTGATGAGAGTATGCATAAATATTCCCTAGCTCCCTGAAGTACACATCATTCCAACTTATTGTTACCTGAAGGGAATGTATAATGTTTTGTATGAAGTTTCTTTATATATTTTACGTTCAGGACTAAAAAATTAAAGTGTTGAACAATTTACATATCCAGTTAGGTAAATAGGAAATATCAAATGTGAATATTTGATATACACAACTTGTAATGATCAAGTAAATCTGCCCTTTTGCCCTGATAGGGTAATACAGGGTTACCTTAGCACATGGAGTTAAATCCTATAACAGGGGATACCTGCAATTTGACTACAACCTATGTGCATTCTTCTAAGAAGAGTGGTACAATAAATAAAAAGAAGAATATTTTTGAGGGATGGGGCATTGTGTACACAGTGTACCAGACACCCTCCGGTTCCCACATTTAAATAAAGTATCATTTGATTTTTATTTGTTTTGGAAAATCATAGCTGCACATCTCGAAATGGAGATGTACTTTTAATAGCAATAATTTACAAAACGGCAGCTTTAGAAATAGCAGTCATTTATGTTATTTTTCTTAGCGAAAGAGTTGTCCATTAACCATGCTACATCAACATGGCCACACAGCTTTTATTGTTCCCTGGCTATATGCCGTGGCCCTCTGCTGGTTACGGTCATTGTGCATTATACTTAGCACATAAAGTGTCTGGCTAAGCCCCCTCCCTCTTAACACTACAGCCTTGTCAGAAAGCACAGTAATAAACATTTTAATGGAGGAAATGATTCATAAGATACACTAATCAATGCCACAGCCGTAAAATAAAAGAAGAAACATTTGCCAATACTATAGACAGGTTTCAGTTCATCAATAAAACATCAGAGCGCTGGAACTGTGAGCTGTGTTATTTATGAGAGCGCTGGCTGCGCTTGCCTTATACACGCTTGCAGAGACTTCCTTATGTGTCACCTCATTTTATTTGATTTGGTAGCAGTGCGAAAAAAATGGGGACAGCAAGATACATCACCAAGCAGTACCCAGCCTGGACTCAGTCGAGGAGGACGGTGATCTTCCTCTTGTGTTCACTCATTTTAACGTAATTCTATTTCATGTATAACAGAGCAATCATCCCATGCCACAATAACCACATTCCCCTTGAAGTACATTATTGATACATGGTTTCCTTGTAAACACAGAGCAGTATCAAGTTGCAGAGCTACAGTGATGGCTTTTACGGCTGGCAGTGAGGAATCAATATGAATCACTGTACCCAGAGGCAGGAGAAGAACATAACACAGAATTGCAATCATACATTATTACTTAAAAAATCCAATACATTAGACGAGGGGTGTTGAGAAAGAGGTGACTGGGACCAAAAATAGTGAAGGTGGAAAACCTGTGGCTCACCATACAATGGATATACAAAACCTGTGGCTTGTCATATTTAACTAGCAACCTTCCAAGTCCTGATATATAAAACCTGTGGCTTTCCATTTACAGCTGTAGCTCGGTGTCCTTTAGTGACCGGCATCCCTGTAGACCTGTGTCAATGGGCTTTGGGCTTGTGTCAATGGCATCAGTTTAAGACACTTCTAAGAATTCATTGTTGAGTGCATTTGACCTCCTTCTGACCTGCTTCAAACAGCATTCCTATAGACATGTATTGGAATGGAAAACTCTTTTAAAGTGAACAAAAGCCTGCCGATACAGGTCCTAAAGGACACAACAGTGACGTAGGGGACCAAAGATGGAGCAACAGCACACAGCAGGGGACACAGGCACTCACAAAAGTGTACAATGCTGAAAAGACTGATGCAGGCTGCAGTGGTGGAATGAAGTCAAGGGTTGCTGAGAAGGTGCTTATAATACCTTAATTGCAGGGAACTTTTAGATGTAATATTGTGTCTGCAGGGATGTTTTAATCGTTTAATATTGCTTCCATCCAGGGCCATGCCCCCAATGAGGCCAACTAAGGAAGCCACACTCAATGAGGCCTGGTGGGGGCAACACTGAGGCCGGAGTGTCCATACCAAATCTTCCACCCTTAGTGCAGCTTAGTAACATTGTATTAGTGAGCTCCCTTCCTGCAGGCACAGTGGCCAAGCCCCTCCATGATAAACAGAGCTTGTTAATAGTGGCAGCTTAGCGTTCCTGAGGCCAGTGCCACCAGTCACTGTATCTGGCTGGGCATAGACTTTTACATGGTTATACTGAGCCTGCACTTTTGCCAGGGTCTGTGTCACTGAGCAGACACATGGTCAGATATACTCTCTCTGCTGCCCCAAGGCCAGGTTCTTTAATGCGCCCCCTCAACTACCTGCCCAGCTCCGCAAACTGCATGTTCTGGGTGTCGGGTGATAGGAATTCCACACCTCTGGTGCCCCTCTACTCTCTGCTGCCCCAAGGCTGGGTCTTGGTGGCCTTGTGGGAAATCCAGTCCTGAGCAGACAGCGTGTGTGTCTGCATGCAGGGGCACACACACATAGGCAGTGCTACCGCCACCCAAGTTGGTCATCTTTGCCACTTTTTCGTAGCAAATATGTACCAGCATTCAAGATTCTAAGATCTTACTATCCCATTATAGGATGATGATTATGATCTGCATTCTCATTCTCTCATATACTAATTGAGTGCCTGCAGGGTTCTTTTAAGTTAGTTCTACTGTTGCCCCACTACTGTAATGATCACATGTTTAAAGTTGAACTCCTGGCAGATATAAAAGCCACAAATTAAGGCAGATCTGTAATCATTTTTGTTTTTGTTTAAATGCAAGCAGTCTAAGAACCTGACATTTACCTGGTTTTACCTTCTTGTAGGCCATGTACAGGAAGGATGAAGTGTGAGGGGAAGAAGGAACCAATCAATTAACATGCTGCTGAGAAGCATGCTGACAGGAAGAGCAGAGTGACAGAGAGAGGAGCTCATTACTGTGCTGCTTCTCCTTTCACTGTCCAGACACACGCTGGGAGCGATCCAGGGTGACCTGGGCTTAAAGGAAGTGAGTTGAATGATGCTGGCCATCAGCCTGAGGACATCCAGCAGCATAAAAAATGTGCTGGATGGGAAATCTCTGGCTTGGGGCTGAATATTGCAGCAAAAGCTAATTTTGTTAATTTATTGTTTAGTTCACTGTTCACCAGCTGCATGTGATGTCCAGTACAGTCCCAAATGAAATCACCAGCACTCAGTAGAAGATGTTTGAATGATAAAGTCCATTTTAGTCGGACAAATTGTCATACATGTCGCAATAACCATACCGACGTTTCAGGCCCACGCAGGGACCCTTCATCACCACTGCGCCATCCATGAGTATCACTTCAAGCACCATTATTGCATTTTTGGCCGGAGTTGCTGTAAGGAGGTGCAGGGGGACATACCTGTTCTCAACAGTAGAGTGCAAACACAAAGACAAGGAAATTGGCTGGAGCTCTTCTTTAAAGGGCAAGCTGCCATCAGGCAGAAGTAAGTCAGCAGTCAGACGGGGTATTTGTAGGTTAGTTTAGTTTTGTGGTAGACTGGTACACCTTTTATTAAAAGTGTACTTCTCCTTTAACTGTTGAATGTAAAAAAAAAAAATATGCTGGCACTTTATATATAATAATTGTAGCAAATTTCTAAATCAATCTAAAATTCAATCTAAAATCTAAATTCCCACTGTGTTAGAATAAGAGCAGTATCAGATAAGGTGACATGGGTTTTGTTTTTTATATCCTCAGAATGGAATGCACATTTA
Organism: Nanorana parkeri; assembly: GCF_000935625.1. Classification (NCBI taxonomy): domain Eukaryota; kingdom Metazoa; phylum Chordata; class Amphibia; order Anura; family Dicroglossidae; genus Nanorana; species Nanorana parkeri. The sequence goes on from NW_017306419.1 coordinate 1,305,842, forward strand.
TTTGAATCCTTGTCGGTGTGTCCTGTGCTGACTCTTCTATATTGGATTGTGTCTTAGAGTTTTGTGCTGCACGGCAGTTTATGCCCATGAGACGCACTCACCCACCTGTAAATCAACAGGTCAGCAGCTACAGCGGTTAAACTAATCAATATGTTAGTTCTTCTGCTGCACTTGCTGTACCCTAAGGTGTAACACATGCAGGCAAAGTGAATACATTAAGGTTTTCCTGTTGTTAAAATGATGTTGAGGCTAAAAGCGTCATTGTGTGTCTAGCTGCAAAAAACAGACTGTGTGCGGAATTAATTTTAGACAGATTAGGAGGGAAAAAAATGAGGCTGTACAGGATAATTCAGAGACTGTGTACATGAATAATGTTGTCCAAAAAGAAGGGCCAAATTGAAGATGTTAATTTAGTCACTTTGTTCCGAGCCATTACAGAGACAAAATTGGGCTATTTCATTTGGAACATAAGAATTCATTATTCAAGAACATTTTAGCTGTACTCCACCAGTTACAGTGGATCGCCATCCATTAACCCCCACACCGACTCCCCCTCCCTTTCCCCCTTAATTATAAAAAAGCTATGCAAACCCTTTTTTCTTCAATCTTCTAGTTGGTCCAGTGAAGTCATGGAATTGTCCTTTTTTTTTTATCCAGCAGCATTAAGGACAAGCATTCTACTGTGAGCTCAGCCTGTGCCCCTTGGGGGCCATGTAAATGGCAGGCTGGGCTTAGAGGAAATCACATGACTGACATTCTGTCTGAAGAAGACCGCCGGCACTGGACCAAGGAGGAAGATGAGGACATTGCTGGAGCTTTCAGAGGGTAAGCAGAACTTGGGAAATGGGGGAAAGTACGAAAGAACTACACAAATAAATAAATAAATGGAGTTATACTCTAAAGTTCATTCATATCCTAAAAATTTTGGGGGGGACTGGATAGAGCATGTAAAGGTTAGAACCTCTGTCAAGTGTTCATTGCTGCCTTTGTTTGCACCGGGTAGAGTCACCCTCCCTATTCATCTTGTTGACCAATGTCACCTGTGTATAAGATGATACAAAATCTAAATATTTTACAATTGTCAACTGATCAAAAAGTGAGGGGGAAGATTCTTCTCAATTCCTTTTGTGTTCTTAGGACAAGAAGTTAAGGGAAAAAGACAAGGGGTACAACCCTTTCATACTCTATTAAAAAGTAAAATGTTTTTGGCAATACAAACACTTCAAAGGTGCCTACAGACTACAGATGGTATCTGGCCATGTATGCACACTCAGGCCACTGAAGGCCATTCACAGGGGCATCCCTAACAGTTTTGCCATCTGAGACAGTGGAGAGGGGCATCCAGCCGAGCTCCTAGCAACCAGTGATGTCACTGGTTGCCAGGAGCTGGACAGAACATTCCGGGCAGGCATCCAGCCGAGCCCCTGGCAAACAGTGACATCACTAGTTACCAGTAGCTAGGCAGGACACTCTTGCAAGAGCATCTCAGGTTGCTAAGATATGTATGATCTGAGAGATTTGTATGGCCCTTAGACATCTTCCTGTCTGGCTCTTAGCAACCTGGGCTGTTCTGGCCAGAAAGGGGATGGCAGGCACAGTGCAAATATTGTGCAGCAGTGCGGCTCTCGGGCTTCCTCATTATAGGGACAGCCCTGGGCATTCCTATAAACAGTCATTCTGCAGTCATGGATGTTTGGAAAAGCGAACTTGCATGTTTATGCCTATAGAGAGGGGATGACGGAGTTCTGCAAGCATCTTCTGTCTCAGGGAAAACACAGTAGCTATCAGACAGAAACGATCCATCCTGTAGGAGCATTTGTTAACCAGGATAACCTACAGATATTCAAAATGTTACCATTCCAACCATGTTACTATGACTGCAGAATGGTTGCAGCTTATAGTAGAACTCCAGGCATAGAAAACCATTCAAAGCAAACACAGTGTTCTGTGAATAGTCAAGAGGAGAGGGAGGGGCGGATAAAGGATACTAGCACTTCCATCTAGGAGTCTCTCATATCCAGAGCAGGTGCTGTACTATTTTGTATTCGGTAATGATTTAAAAACTACAGTGCAGTGATCTGGACATTTATTACCCCCGAGCAGAGGTAACATTTGTTTACACATAGGAACTGACAAAAACCTTTGTACTTGGAGTTTTGCATTAAAGCCCAAGCCCAGCCAGTTCATCGTTTCTAGACTAAGAATGGGTTGGAACTTGGAACTGTCACATTTCAATGTTCTCAGTGTTTCCTTTGAGATCTGTTGAGATTTTTTTTTTTAAATCAAAGATTTTTATTGATTTTAACGTAACATGACACTTTTGCTAAGACAGTGGAAACATGTGGTTACAACGTACAGCGCGCAGTGCAAGGGAGTACATAAAGCGTTGGGATAGGCACAGCTCTAGAGTTAAACACAATAACAGTTATTGCTTGTGCAGTAGGCTCGCCCGTCGAGTTGTTCAAGTTAGTGACAGGTTACACCCGAATACTGAGGGGCCTGGCAAACTGACAGGGTTAAACAGAGCGAGTTGTTCCTTTTGCGAGGCACTGCATAACAGGACCGCCGTTCGTGCTGTGAGAGAGCGCACTGAACCACTGCAAACGTCAACCATGAAAGACTGTTGAGATTTTTTAATGCAGTCTGTGTCCCCAAAAGAGGAGATTCCTCTTTTTGTTCTGTCTGACACCTCTCACCTGGACAGGAACTGAGGGACAATCTTCTCCATGGGAACACAGGCAGCAATAAAATCCAGACAGAGGTTGCACACTATCTCCAATTCTCCACTAAAAATGATTTTAATTCTGAGTGTGTCTCGGTTTTAGAGGATTATTCCCCACTTCCTGTTCTGCCTGACACTTGTTAAATAGGCAGGAAATGGAGAGATTTTCTCTGACATCCTGTTCTGTCTAACACTGTCTGCGGTGTAAGTAAAAGGATATTGAGAGCCTTGCTTTTTTTGATGCAGAATGCAAGGCCCTGTTGCCAATAAATGATTATTTCCTAATGGAGACACTTGGAAATGTATAGCGCCACAGCAACCCATGACTATCCATAAATGTATAATGTGAATCATTGTTGATAAATTATAATTTCAGGTTTAAACATCAATGTTATGAAGAGTGCCCAATCAGTTTGAAGAGAAACATTACAATTAAGTGGTCAGAGTGGGACTTGCAGGAATTTGGCCCCACTACAAATCAACTTCCCACTGTACTGTATCTATAGAGGTGCATCGTTGTCACTCTAGGCTGCTTATGCCTGATTTATACTACAAATTACATCCTCCTCTCCTCATCCCCATATAGTGCAAGGCTAGTAACAGTGCTTGAGAAAGAGCAGAAGCAGAGAGCATAGAACACATCTCTAGGGTTCTGGTAGGATCAACAGGTATTTTTTTGCACTTATCAAACTGGTGTTATAAAATGTGTTTAGTGGTTTATTTAACCAGGTGATAAAATACTAGAAATTCATTGTTACATTTTACATACAAATATAAACATACTTAATTTTGGCGTGCACAATCAAACAGCCTGAAAAACATATCAGGGACTGTCTATATAATACTTCTCCAATGGAAGGCATTTGAGCTAAATGACGTGTCAAAATGCTTATTCTTTCATAAAGACTACTTAGCATATAAACAAACTAGTGAAAATAGACTTAAATCGTGACCTAACTAACTTTGAAAGGTTATGCCTGTCAATGAACAAGGCTGAGGTTTGTCAAGATTGTAGAGCTGGTTTTTTAAAGGTGGAAATCTCACAGGTGTACATCGTATGAACCAAAGCATAAGATACCTAATGGAAACAAGTGCTATTTGGGAGGCATTAATTGATCAATTAATGGTATGGTCCGTGGTGGCTGGCATGGGCCAAACCAAAGCTGAAATAGAACAATCACCATTAAAGTGTAACATGTTTTACATTCTTGGCTGCATGCAGTATAGAAGCAGATGACTAAATTGGTTGTCTCTTTTCCAAGGTATGCAAAACAATTGCATGTGCAGTGAGCAAAGTGACAACAGCAACGGATTGTCAATAAATTAATAAACATGGTCAGGTTTGATGAATCATGGATCCAAATACAATGCTAAAATGTAGACTTGGGAAATGCTTTACACCCAGGACCCTTGTGTGGTCACTGCCATGATGAGACTGCTGTTATAATGACCAAATGTGGTCCAAAGTAGTACTGAAAAGGAGTTTCTATGTTTGGGCCTCAAGGTAGAGAATGGTCTGCAGTTTAATTATTATGAAAATGTTTTATTTTCCCTTATGGAGGTAAATCGGCTTTAAAGATTTTGCAAGCTGCAATAATATAATACAGCCTATGATGGCTAGGCAGCATATAATTATAATTCCACAACTAATATGGTACCGCACTTCAACGTAATTATAATTGGTATCTTAATCCCTTAAGTGCTATAGTATTTTTCCAACTGGGTAAGTGCAACATTCACTTTCAATTGTTTTTGACATGCCTGATCTTCTGCAGCAGTAATACTTTTAGCACAGTATGTATTTTGTTGTTATAAGAATAAATGTATTGAAAAATATGAGTATGGACTCTTGTCATTAACCACCAGACTATATGGGGTTGATTTACTAAAGGCAAATAGGCCGTTCACTTAGTAAGGGAATTTGCACTTTGCAGTGGAGGTTTCCTTTAGCTTGGTGAATATGGTGAAATTTCACTGTGCAAAGAATACCCAATCATGTGCAAGGAAACTAAAAAACAGTTGTTTTCCTTGCACATGATTGGAAGTCAGCGGAGCTTCACCTCATTCACTAAGGAGAAACTTCCCCTGCAAAGTGCATAAACTCATAAACTAAGGAGAAACTTCCCCTGCAAAGTGCAAAGTCCCATGGAAAGTGAACAGTCTATTTGCCTTTAGTAAATCAAGCCTTACGAGTCTGCCTAGTTCCACCCCAAACGTTCTCTACTACATGGAATATTTAGCTCTGTGGTCACATCTTGCAAATGTATTTCACAATACCAATCATGATAACACTCTGATACAAAATGCTGTACCATACGTGGTCTGAGTACCATATGGTTTATTGAATATGTTTCTTTGTAGCTCCATTTTCAGGGAACTATTGCAGCTGTAAATTTGTTAAACGACTGTTTATCAGACTAGTATATGCCAAGTAGAAGTTCCTTTATTTTTGAAATATTTGAGACCATATTAACAGTGTTGACTACATGTCAAAGTCTCCCTGTGTATACATATTGGGACTGGAATTAATCATCTATCTTGGCTATATTTGGGCCTACAGCAGAGCACAATCCCTTAGATCAGGGCTCAAAATTTCCACTCGCCTGCTCGCATTTGGCGAGTAAAAATAAGGTGAGGGTGAGTGGAAATTTGGGTCTCCAAGTACCGGTACTATGTGATCCACAGCCAGCTGACATGTCAGGCACACGGTCGCAGGCCGCGTACCTGACTTGCGGGAGCAGCTCCACGGTCTGCATCTCTGTCGGATGCCAGCTTCCTTCGGCCGGAGCTCTGACAGTTCTGAGCTCCGACCGAAAGAAAGAATGTATGTGAGCAGGATCGATGCCTGGTTATCTGGGGGTGATAGTGAGGACTGCTGCAGACCTCACTAATCAGTCGCGGATAAACCAGGGATCGATCCTGAAAATGCCATTAGTATTGGAGATGTGAGCATGGATGTACAGTATTAAGGATGGGCTGCATGTTCGAGTCGACCATAGGTTCGACTCGAACATTGCATGTTCTAGCGTTCGCCGAACATTATGGGATGTCCGCGGTCTGTTCGACCCCAGCACATCCCACAATGCACTGCGCCGTCCGAAAACGGTAATTGGCTACAGTACTGCACCTGACCGCAGACTGTGCCAATCAGGGCTCAGTAAAAATGTAGAGCCATGATTGGGCAGAGTCACGATGACTCTGCCCAATCATGTCTCACAGCTAAGTCCCTGCAGCACACTATAAGGCTGCTAAGCTGCTCCGGGTCCCCATTGGCTGATCGCGGCCAAAGCCACGGCTGCAATTTAATCTATACTGTGACAAGCGCTTATCGCTCCCCATACACTTTTTATGGCCAATAAATTGCATATAAGGCTTCAAAATGGGGACATTTAAATTTCTGAGTTCTACCCCCATAGACTTGCATTGAGTTCTAAGTTCGAGTTAGAACTTTTTCCATGTTCGAAAGTTCGAGTTAGAACCGAACACGGGGGTGTTCGGCTCATCACTATACAGTATAAGATACAAAAAAAATCTCAGAACAATACTTCAGCAAAGAAGTCTACAATCTTACCTAGGTCATAAATAGACTTAAACAAAGCATTAAAAAAAGTCCAGGGAAACACAGCCTGGGTACCAGGTTCTAGCATCTCCACTGGACACAGTTATCTATGGATAACTTATTTTCTTTCCAATCACGCAGCAAGGGCTTGTCAGTCTGGATAACAGCTGGATCTGTTCTCATTGGGTTAAGAAGACAGATGTACATGAATTTTAGTGTGCTATATAAACTCATAACAGCTAGAAACAGCATATAACATAAATGACACACTTTTTCTACAGCTTATCATTGATCCAAAAATGCCAGATTCTGAAAAGAACACACTGTCCTAATCTCTATGTAACCTTGAAGTAAATTATGCCTACTAATATTATTAATGTATTTTTCATGCGCGTTGCATTGTTGACAATCATATATCATTATTATTAGGATATAAATTTGAAATGGCTATTTTTCAAATTCCAGAGACACAGAGCCGACCAAAAGTACACAGTGCTCAATATCTGCAATCTCAGCAAGGTGCTGAACACATTTCATTCACCCGATATGACCCTTAAAATGGAAACTATGATGGTTTTTGGACTTGTTTAAGTTTACTACTTGGTAAACTGATGTTCAATATCTGCTCTATTGATATTCTGTTTCAAGAACCACTTTATGCTTTGATATAGCGCCTTTGGACCTTGATTCTTCCGAGCAATATGGTCACAAGCTGATTCTGATCCATCCACACATAGCCCAAGCCACAGAGGCTTCAAGTGAAACTCAGGAGTTAAACCTTAAAAATGCATTCAAGTACCTTACCTAATAATAAACATGTACCCTATTTGTGTATCACTCAGCTGTAGATCCTCAAATCATCTCTGATTTGGAGCTGACGCTGTCCTTCCTTCTGCAGGGTGGCTACTTTTGTTCCCCATGGTCCCTGTGTGTGTTGTAAAGTAGCCACCGCTCCAAGCTCACTCCTGTAATCTCAATGCAAATTAGTAAACTGAAATACAGATTGTAGGAGTGAACTTGGATCGGCGCCTACCTTACACCACACACGGGGACCATAGGGAACAAAACAGAAGCTGTATAAAAGCACAAATAGTAGTCCCATGCAATATTTTCAATATACCTATTTCTATTCCTTTCATATTTTTTGGTATATAAATAAGTAATCAGGGTGTTTCAGTATCGTAGACGCAGGCACACCAAGGCTTTTCATTGGCTTTCAGTAACTAAAGTACCCTTTCTTAAAAGAAATACAGAGTTTGCGATTGCTGACCACCTGCTGAAAATGCTGTATGGCTGTCACTTCTGCTGAAGAGCTCAGCATTGGCAGCCTGCACATTTTTCTTTATAACACATGTGTCCTTTATAAAAGGGCATCACATTGTTCTGATTGCAGATTGAATAAAACAAATATCCAGCACATTAGAAGGCCTCTCAGTTTTGGAAATGGATACAATGTTGTCAATAGGTTATATTTAGAGATCTAAGGAACTCTGCCATTAGAACATTTTGTTTAGGCTAAACCATGCTGAAATAGCAATGTGTTATTAATAAGACAAATAATGATTTTTTTCCCCCTCACATCTTATATCCTCTGGCTATATGCCTTTCCACAACAGATATTGTGCTAGTACACCTCACTGTACACCTCAATCAATGGGATGTATGCAGATGGCTTGCACTGTTTCTTTGTGATGCATCATGCAGCAGTTCAAATTAACACAATTTCACAGAATTTGAAAAGATAGGGTATTGACCCACATGGTAATTTTATAGACTATTCACATAGCCAGAGGTGCAACATGTGATCAAAACCTCAAAGAAACTTAGAGTGTACTTTTCTACACTTGGCCTTCTTATCTTGAACTGAAAGGGATGAGGCATCATAAGTTTGTTTTCAAGTGCCCATACAGTGTACCTGTACTCATATATGACAATGTAAATAGTCAAAAAGTACCAGTTCATCTTTTTGGTTTACATGTATATAAATCCTAAATCCATTTTTTATTATGTTTGGAATCGTACTTCAAAGTATATATTTGTTGCAAAGTTTCTTAACTGGAGAACCTGTCAGTAACAGGTCTTCCTTTTGCAGGCTGACAACACTAAGGCCTCATTCACACTGCTAAGAGCCGGCCTGTACAGATTTGAGTGGCGTGCACGGCCATATTGGGCCGCTCCCGGGAAGGACAGGTGCTGTGGGTGATTGTACGCAGCAGCCTGTTCTTTTCGTTTCAAAGTTTTTCAGCAGCATATAGGGTACAAGACACAGTAATCAGCATTGAGATGCATACATATATCAGAGAAACATGGAGACGGTGGTCCTTGTCTGATGGCGTAAACTTGTGGGTGTATGGTCACCAGGTTCTTCGGGAAAAGGTTATGTCAAGGGGGCTGAGGACTACCCGGATGCAGCCTGTTCTTTTCTATTGGAGTGCGCGGCCGTACGCTCACCCGAACTGCACATGCGTGCAGGTGTCGGTACTCGGGCGCGACAGGCTCCATCCTGTCTGCATACGAGAATGGACACCCACACAGATGTGCAGCTCGGGGTAAGCGTACAGCCGCATACACCCATAGAGAAGAACAGGCGGCTGCGTACAATCACACGCAACACCTGTCCTTCCTGGGAGTGGCCCGATACGGCCATACACGCCGCACGGATCTGTACGGGCCGGCTCTTAGCAGTGTGAATGAGGTCTAAGCCACTGCCTAACAAATAGCACCAGCATTATAAGGCAGTGAGCTCCTGCCATGTGGGCTCCTTCAGTTAGCTCTTGGGCTTCCTTTCTGACAGACCTAAAAAGCAGCTTAATGATGAACTGAAGAACTGAATACAGCAGGCTTAACATTATGCTGCCATTCGCAAGGCAGTGCCTTAGCATTGTCCGCCTGCAACAGAAGGAGCTGTTACTGGCAGGATCTGCATGTAAGAAACTGCAGTTAATTGACAAAAAATGATTTGCTTAAGAAAATTGTATATAGTGAAACATGATCCCAAACACACTGAAAAATAGATTTTGGGTTTACATTCTCTTTAAATTCTAAAGAGGGTTAATATGAAAAAAAAACTGTTTTTTTTACTAGACAATGTGCACCTTGCCCCACCCCACCTCCTGGGCTTCTCTAATGGTTCAAGATGACCACCTATCACATTGATGTCCAAACAGACAGTTTGAAGGTGGAGGTGGGAAGAGGTGGAATATGGGGCCAAATGCAGACTAGTAGAAGTCTGTATTTGCATATGATAGCATCCTACCTTTAGGAATTACCAGAGCAATCTATAACATAAATGAGAGATGTGTAGGCAATTTTGGGTGTCTGTACTAACATTGTAATTTCACTGTAAAACATCAGCACAGATTTACTTTGATATCTAATTTATTGATAATTGGCAAGTGTATGCGGAGCATGTTACAGTGGGATAATCAATTACTTTTGTGCGAAAAACTGAATCTGCCTTGTATTCAATTAGGTGTAATTTATCTTTGCCTTCCCATGATCTGAAGTAAAGAATGCCCAAACTGTATAGAATTCTGAAAGAGATCAGTGAGGGTGTCCTACATTTCTTGCAGCACAGGTTTCCCTTAGTCTGAAAGATAAGAAGTCATCCTTATGAGAAAATGAAAATCATCAAAATTCCCCTAAAATCAGTGCTTAATTGACAAGTGTGCCAGCTGTCTGTAACATTAAGTACAGTGATTACCTGCCTAAGGACAGCAGTGCTACAGATGCACACAGGGAAACCCAGGAAACTCATCAGCGGCTCACAGCTCCTATGAACCGCATAAAACCTCAAACTAACAGCGTGCAGAAAATGTAAAATATGTACAAAGACTTTGCTTTGGAAAATTTGCTGCTTTATAAGGCTCAATAGACGTTTGTTTTGTGTTACCATTCATAGGCATGTGCTTATTTTTAGAAAAGGGTGACTTTAAAAACTGTTTGATTTGAAAAGTAACTAGAAAGAACACTTTTGTTTTAATAAGCAATTTATTTTTAAATACAACCAGTTTGTATTGCTGCGGTGTAGAGGGAGGCTTTTGTAGTCAGAGTATAATACCAGTAATAACGCTTTGGATTAACTCTGAAACCATTTTGAATAAAATATTGCAGCAGCTGTATTTTTGTGGGGAAACGTAATCGCTCTTCAAAATACCATGGTTTATGCATTTGGCTAGGATGAGGGGAAGGTAGCAAGTTGCATATAGCCATGCTCATATTCATATCATCAGGGAGCGCAAAGAGATAAAAGGATGTTTAAACTGCAATAGTGTTCAGCAACCAATCAAGTTTCATATTTCACTAGTTTAGAACAAACCTCGGAAGATTCTGACTATTGTTTTATATTATTTCTGGCTACTGGAATTTCGGCATTCCTAAAAGAGACAGATTTCTTCCAGCACTCCTAAGGTATAGAATGACTCACAAGAATTGCCAGGGCCTAAAAGGCTGGACTTGGTCTCAGGCTGGATTTGCGCCATTTGCTTTTCATTTGGCGCACGTTGATACACGCTAAACACACCAGTTAATATGCATTTTTTTTAACGTGTTGCAGCTGAAGCCATAATACTTTATTTTCTTTTCCTTATTGCATGGTTCAGTGCACTGCAACACATTGTAACACATTGCATCATGTCATGCTTTTTAAATGCAGCATGTTCCATATTCACCAAAGACACACCAAAACAGTGAAGTTGGCCTTCTGAAAACAATGGATTTCAGCTTGTTAGGCCTGTGTTGAGCAACACAACCCAGGACACATTGTTTGAATGGCATTGGGGTTCATGTAACTCACTCCCCCCCTCCCATGTGAGCAATGTTGCTTGATGATTGGATGCTCAGGCAACCAGTAATACCAAATGAGGACTCGGAGAGAGACCTTAGTCCTGTGTAAGGTCACCAACAAAGTCAGGTCATGATTTGGAGTATACACTTTAGATGGTTCCCAGTGGCCAAGCAGAGCTGCTGTTGGTGCACCCGAAATGAAAGTTAATCTCTTGTTTTGCATCTTATTGCATAGCGATACAGAACAGTAGAGATATGCTGAGGATGTATTCAGAAGTTGCAAGTACACTTTTACCTTTTCATTTCTATTGGTTAATAAATCTGTATTCTTTAAATTATCCTATAAAAATGTACACTTAGTATACATTCCCCTGCTAGTTAGACATGTTTCATTTCATTTAGAAAGTTCCCCACTACAATAAAATGTCTGCAGTTTGGTGTTATGGATATTCCTATTCTCAAACCCAATGTGGTATGACCTTAGGTAAGAGAAAATTATTATGCTAATACAGTAGCCATGAGGGTAAGAATAAAAGTTTCTTGAACATGAGGACCATATCATACTAGCTGTGTAAAAGTAGTCCAGACATGAACATATTTACTCATGCAGATTGCCATACACACAAACAAAAAGAAATGACCAATGCTTGATCATATACTTTTCACATATTACTAAATAGTCACAAAAAAAGTCATGGTGAATTCCATTGCTTAGTAACTAAGTCAGCTGATGCACTTATCTATAACCAGCCTAACACACATTTCCCAAATTATTTTTCAACTCATTTAATATAGTGGAAATTATTTTCTGCAAATGTCATGCATAAAAGTTACACTTTCATTTATGTAGCCTAACTGCCCACAAAACAAAAAAGTTTCAAACTTGTATTTAGAAAACACGTTTAAGCACCATAACCGAGAACAGGGCTAAAAAGCTGGGGCACTTGAAAGATTAGAAGGCTGTGTAGCTACATGGCTTGCCAGAGCCAATTATTCCACAAACACAAGAAGCTAATGAGGGAAACTACAAAATTTGACTGAAATACCTAAAACGTGATCCTGTGTAGTGTTCTCACTGACTTATCAGTGGCATCTTCTGAAATACTCTAAAGCTTTTCATAAAGGTGCAGTAAGTCACATTACCTGATTGTTCACACAAGTGTGCCAACAAGTCACAGGAATCCAAAGGCTCTTAAAAAATGTGGAGTACAATAGTGGCAAGGAACAGAAAATACATAAACTATTCCATACATCAAATGCTGTCTCTTTCATGTCTGCTACTTCAAAAATCTTTAGAAGTGTTCAAAACAACTGAAAACAAAAAGCTGTCACTTTCCTCAAAGCTATGGTCTTGATATGCGGCTTTTCGGTTCCTGCAATGATTTGGAAGCACAATAGAATAATAGAACCACCAGGAAAGATAGAGAACCAGGTGAGTAAAAAGGAATTTCTCAACACTGGCACCTGAAATGCTTGGTTCCGTTATTCTGTGGGTCATCTGCTATAGCATGTTCCTCTTTTCAGTCAAAAGCATCATCAAGTTTAGCCTGACAATGAGACTGCTGGAGATCACAGCTGCTATTACAGCCCCTTTAGCAATACTTCCATGTTGGTGCTCCCTACAGCCACTTTACAAATTATTTGAACCATCATACGATCCATTATATAAGAGCAAGCACCAAAACAGGCCACTGTCTGCTGGGGCCCCCCAAGGGTTGCACAGCAGGTGCCAAAGGGCCACCTATTTGGCATGGGAGCTCTAACTCTGCCCTACTGTATATGAAAACAAAAATACTTGGCTCAAGATAGACTTCAAAGTGATTTTCAGTCCTCAATAATTAGTAATAAGTCTTGTTATTGAACAGCAGGGTTCATAGTTCAGATGCATCTGAAGATACAGTCTTATTTTACATTAAAATGGATGTTGTAGATGGATGATGCAAGAACATTTTAGTTTATTGAAGGTTAAGTATTAAAAATATTTATGCGTGACCACCATTTGCACGTTGCTCTTTGCTTACTTAAAGAACAACTGTACCTTTGGAACAAGTTCTCTTCCAAAAATGCAATCCACCCCTGCTGAGTGCAGCCCACCTGGTCCAATACTCACCATTATTCTCAAACCAGTAGTTGCATTTATTGAAAGAGAACTTGTACCAAAGGTACAGTTGTCCTTCAAATAAGGACTACAGTGTCTTGATTGGAAACATTTTAGATTGTAAGCCCTCACGGGCAGGGTCCTCCTTACCATCTTGTCTTGAATTGTATTGTAATGGTAATGTCTTCCTTATATTGTAAAGCGCTGCGTAAACTGTTGGCGCGATATATATCCTGTATAATAACAATAAGAATATAGTTCAATCAATGAACTTCTCCTACAGAGCTGTAGGTGTGCTGTTGTGAAATGGTTAAGAAGGAATTTTTTATCCAAAATGGTTAGAAAGAATGTCTACTAAGTCACAGAGATTCCAAGGTTTCTGTATAGGTAAGCTTCAACAAACCATTCTTTCTACTGAGGTCCCAAGAAGGAATGGACGTTTGTGCTGCTGAGAAAGCTGCACAACAAAATCATCACCATCACCAGTCTGTGGCTAGCCTAGGGGGGCCACAAGCAGCCTAGTTAAGTCAGCACCTGAGATAATTAGCTCAAATTGTAGCCTTCTTTAGCTCCTATATCAGATTGACTCATTATCACACAACTTGCTTTTGCAACTGGCTGACATCCATGTCACTACTGTCTTCTATAGTGATGTGGAAGTCAACAGAGGAATCAGTGAGTTCTGCAGTAGACACAAAAGATCAACACTCCCGGAAGTATCCCAGCAGACTTTGGGAGATGATTTCTCTCCAACAAAATGGCATTCTGTGGTGCCGGTAGCAGGAGAGGTAGAAACTCTCTTTTTACTTTAAAAGTATGTGGTTTGTTATAACTTTTCATTTATGTTAGGGGTGCTTTACCTATTTTCAAAAATATCTTCCTCATAATAGGTATGCTAATAGGTAAAGTAGCACTATAGTAGTTTTTCAATAATGTCAGTAAGACTATTGAAACCCCTCCTTGAATTATCCTACTCAAACCTGGTACTCAGTTGGATGTGCCTGTTCTCATGGTTGGATAATTTCAAAACATCTGACCCTGATCTAATTTTGCTCGCCCTTATACTTACAGTTAGCAACCCACAAATGGCCTAATGTTTTAATGTATCTGAAAGAAGGTCTGTTCTCTATGACCTCCAATCAGTATTTAATTCCATGCTCTTTCTGCACTGTAGAAAAATGGAAGTGATAATCTGGTTGGTAAGAGAAACAAGAACTGTTCTTCCTTCGGATACTTTTGATCATGAAGCCCAAAGTTTAGTAAACCAACTTGCTGCCCACCTGTATTGTCCTAGACGTTTCTATAGCCACATGTAAGAATTTATACTCGCAGCCCCCAACACATGACTCTGTGGTAGATTTTTCAATCACAGAAGATATTGTGACTTCCTTTCCGTCTGAAGATCTTACTTCAAAATCATAGAACAGACACAGTGACAGCTTGAGGCTGTGGCAAATTCTCAAGAATTTCTGAGAATCTGTAACAAATCTGTAGACCTGCTGGTGTTCAGCAGGAAGCAAATGTCTGGAGGTTATCTTTCCACTAGGACGAAAAACTGTACAGAAGAAAGAAAGAATTTGGAGAAATATATGAAAACAGGGCATATACGGCTATCTGTCAGTATCTGCCCTGCGGGAGACATCTGGTTTGATTGTTTGCTAAATTTATCTTGTCATGCTTGGAGCTAAGCTTATCAGAGGCTAGGGAGGCTTTATAGATTCTATTGTAATCCAGTTTAGAAACAGCATCAACCCAGAAGCATGCTAAAGGAGTCATTTCTGCTATTGTTTCCTGTTCTAAATTGATAGAGTGAAAATGATTGTGAAAGCAATGAGACACTTTGCAAAGAGAGACTGCAAAGTGTTTTGCAAAAAAAAATTTTGAAGGGACCACAGCAATACATACAGTACCTATGCTAATTATCTGCAATGAATGGCAGGGCAGCTCTAAGGATACAAAGAAGATCATAACTCCTCTGTCATATATGTTTTACAAAGCAAGAGTGGAGGCCGTACGCTTTTGGCCTTATATTTAGACCTGATATTCAGTTGTTAAGTTGACCAAATGAGAGAAAGAAGAGGGAGGCTCTTGTGCTGTAAGCTACAGAGAGACTTGCAATTCCTCCTATTAGACCCTCCACCACAATTCCTACAGTTCTATCGCCAGAAATCACAATTTGTAAGTTTTGTGTGGCTTGTGTTTGTTCCTTTTAATTTGAGGCTGTAAGAGTCTAATACATATTATTATTATTATCATCATTATTATTATTATTAGGGATGTCCCGATACCGGTACTAGCATCGGTATCGGGATCGATACAGGGCATTTTGATAAGTACTTGTACTTGTCAAAATGCCGCAGATACATAGCGCCGAAGCTTGCGCTATTTATTTATCATTTTTCCCCCTTACCTTCCGGCTGCTGTTCGGGAGAGCAGCGGCGAGTCAGCGCTGGTCCGGTGGGAGGAGATCCAAGTGGGGTCCTAATGCCCAGTCGCCGGCCAGCTAAATTAGGACCCCACATGGAGCTCCTCCCACCGGACCAGCGCTGACTCGCCGCTGCTCTCCCGCACAGCACCGACTATGATCTCACCACCGAGGCACATCGTGAGGCACTGCCCATCATCGAGCAGTGAGTGAGGGCAAGGGGGGTCCCTATTAAGAAGCTATTAATATTTGCAGAGGATAATTGTAAATCTATTGTCTGCAGTGTGTGTTCTATATGTGCTACATATAGAATACACTGCAGTAATAGATTTACAATTAACCATTGCTAATATTAATGGATTAAATGATCCATAGTACATAATAGTACATAATAGTACATAACATGTAGTTGTATTATGGATCATGTAACCCATTCATGTTAGCAGGGGAGAATTGTAACTCTATTACTGCAGTGTATTCTATATGTAGCACATATATACAGTACATATTCCCAATACACTGCAGTAATAGATTTACAATTATCCTCTGCTAATATTAATAGGTTAAATGATCCATAGTACAAGTACATGTTATGTACTATAGTTCATTTAACCCATTAATGTTAGCCGAGGATAATTGTAAATCTATTGCTGCAGGGTACTCTATATGTAGTACATAGTACATGTATGTTACACACGTCCAGTACACTGCAGCAATAGATTTACAATTCTCCGTGACAAACAAGGACACTGAGGGGGTGAGTTGTGGAGTAGAAATATATATTTGAGTGTTATTGGCATAGAGATGGTATTGGAAGCCATGTGAGGTTATTATTGACCAAGACAGGAAGTGTAGATAGAAAAAAGAAGGGGTCCAAGCACTTTAGCCTTGGGAAAGAGGAAGCGGAGGGAGAAGTTAGATTTGTAGGTGACACCAAAGGAGCGCTTTTCTAGGTAGGAGGAGAACCAACAGTGTAAAAAGCAGCAGAAATGTCTAATAGCAAGAGTAAGGAGTAGTGGCCATTTTTTTTAGCAGTTAGTAAGTCATTAGTGAGTTTTAGGAGGACGGTTTCAGTGGAGTACACGGGAGAAAGCCAGCCAGTAAGGGGTCCAGTAGGTTGTTATTAGCGAGGTGGTGGCTCAGACGGTTGTAGATAAGGCATTCTAGTAGTTTGGAGGTGAATGGGAGTAAAGAAATAGGTATGAGATTATTGAGGTTGGTTGGGTCCAGTGAGGGTTTTTTGGGTATTGGGGTGACCAGCACATGCTTTAGAGGGGAAGGAAAGATGCCAGTAGAGAGGGAAAGATTGAAAATGTGAGTAACATACATATAGGATAATTTTCTCCCAAAATCAGGAAATGACTGTAACAGTCTTGTGTCTTCTGGGCAAAAGGGGGAGGAAAGTCATTCAGCCAAATTAGATGTTCTACTCTCATTGATTTTCCCATGTGACAGGCTGACTTGGGGGTATTTTGGGTTCTACCCTTTCCTTCGGCATTAGAATGGGAACAGGAAACAAACAAATGATCTTTAGGCAGGCATGATCTGACTAAGAGAGTGAAACGGAGACAGTTTTGCTCTAAACTTTGAGGATGATATTACTCTCCAGTGGCATTAGTTACAGAGGTCAGTACGGGCTTGTTTTAAAGTGTATTTACTGCTTTTTAGAAATAAGTAAATATTACAATGTCCATAGCCTGGCCACAGTTCTACTTTAAACCCTCACTGTCCTAAAGTGACCAATGCATTGGCAGCTGACAACTGTGGAACCAAACAGATACCCGCTAAGACACTGAGCCGTGAGAATGAAAAATGCAATTGTATGGGGGTTGAATTGGTACATTTCCTTTGCTCATTACATGGTAATAAATGTCTATCAGATTTGCCACTACCTCCACCCTTGCAAACATTAATGCAGACCTTATACAAGCACTTTTTTCCATCCTGACCTTCTGACACTTGAAAGGGCACCCTTCTTTGCTGATAACCGCTCTGTGTAAGGATGCTTCAATACAACCCTAGTTATTGTTGTGTTTAGTTTGGAGTTACCCAGCCCGACACCTATCATTATCAACAAACTAAATTAAATCAATAAAAAGTTCTAAAAAAATATATGACCTATTGCTACGGGAAAGCAATGTAGTCAACATATTAGCCTGAGTCATCTAATCTATACGATGAGACAATCATTACAGACATCCTTACAATGGTTTACTAGCTTGTTAAAGAATTTCAACTAAATGATTGCTGTAGCTTAGCGGAGTATTATTTATGTTATGTCTAGCAACTTATCCGGGAACTATACCACATGATTTGCATGACTGCATCTTTTTCTTTCAATAAAACTGTCTAACTTCCTGTATTTCACTTTATAAAGAATTTAAAATGACACCCAAACATTCACCACTAAAATAAATACGCTAGAATTTTTTAGGATTAGAATTTTGTTGGATTTGTGATGTAAATATAGATATCTATCTATATATATATATATATATAGATATATAGATCTATATATATTGATATATATAGATCTATATATCAATATATATAGATCTATATATATTTAT
>NW_017306419.1:1324117-1349259 GCF_000935625.1 Nanorana parkeri
ACTCTTTTTTTAAACTTGTTTTTAATCTGTAGTTCCAACAGACTACCTGCAAAAAAAAAGACATTCTTCAAACACAGAACGATGGTAGAAGTCAGCAATAAGAGGTCAATTTGTAGAAATGCAATAACATCGAGTGTCTATCACAAGAGATTAAACAAGGAAAAACTACTATAGGAGTACAAACAAAAAAGTAACAGGCAAGAAGTGAACACAATAGGATTAATCCCACAGAGGATATTTCAGGCAGGAAATCAAAAAGAGAAATCCACAACAAAGAGGTCTTAGCTGAGCTTCTGTAGAGAAAAATCAACCAACCCAAAAATAGGGGTTGGAAACAAAGGACAAGAGATTTCCACACAGCAGGAGCCAGTGGATAAGAGAGGACAAATATATATAATTGGTTTATTTTCATTCCAAAAGACAGAGGAAGTGCAGATTGTATGTCATTCAGATAGCAGCTCACAAATCACCTGGGATATCACGTTAGACATCTCTAAGGTCAATCATAGGTATTTCAGCTCAGACTGGGTCACTGTCATTTTATCTATGGGTAACCTTATTTCTCTTAGCACAGCTCTGCACTGTGCAAATTATTGTGGTGTTTCTGTTTGACACTGTTAACACATATGGGGTATGAATGCAGTAAGCTCAGAACTGTATTCAAAATAAACCATTGAGATGGAAGGTATCAGGCAATCTCATATTTTTCCCAGATTCAGTAGACTATTATATTGGAGCAGTGTGCCATATATAAAAGATCATTCAACAAGCACTTAATGCTAGCCTATAAAGAAAGAATATTGGAAGCTGCTGACCTTTTTGTAAAGGTGCAGGCTCCAGGGCTGCCATCCAGATCCTAGCTTCACTATCTAGTTAATCATTGACCTGAAACATGCATGCAGGGTGGGAGTTCAGACCATCCAGATTTTACTGGCTGCATGATTGTTTCAGGTCAGTGATTTACTACCAAGTAAAGCTAGGATCAAATTGTCATAAACCCAATCTCTGTTGCTGCTAAGGACATACGATTGTTGTCTTATCCTGCCAAAACAATCACCTCATGCTGATTACCTATAACTTAAATTAAACCTTTAATCCAAAATACTGACCCTTCCGTGACAGGAACTTAGGCAACTGTCACTTAGAAGCTCTGCTTAAACACCAACCTCCCAGGGACTGTAACCATATTTAAATCAATGTTCTAGAGCTTGGTCATGTTATTAGCAACAGAGGTAATCTAGAACAGAGTTTTTATGTATTTAAAGTAGCATTAGACGCTCATTTTTATTTTCACATATGAATCCAGATGAAACAAATACACATTGCACAGTAAATTTATTTTATTATACTTTTTAATTTTGCCCAAGCATTTATAGTCATCATGTTTTTGAACAGCAGTCTCCAGCAACTGTCCACCTATCTTGAAGAAGGAAGCAGGGAGTAGCGCGGAGTAGTGGGGCAGGAAAGTGACTTGCCTTTCTGTGTCTGTGTGTTTGTGGAGAAACGCACAGCTTACTAGAACACACAAGAGTGTCTCCATAGGAGCGTGCAAGGGAAAGGAGCCACCCTAAAATAGGATATCAGGGCCAGCACTCAGTGGAGCAGCTGATTCTGCAGGAAGCTAAAACTTTTAAACATAAACAAACCGCTTCCAGTGTAAGTGATTTGTTCAGCATTTGAAATGGTAGCTTAAAAACGTTTTGACTTTAATATCACTTTAAGCTGCCCTGATATTATGTATACTATACGTGAATGGATTAGGTACATTATATGCTTGCCTAAAACCCACAAGAAAGCATGTGCTGACTCTCACAGCACCTTGGACAATGTAGATCGAGCTCCCATCACTATAGAACTCAAAGTCAAAACTTTCAAATCCTACCTGGATAAGCATACCCCACCCAAATCTGGTCATATTTAATTTTGTCTATCCCCATTGCTTAAAAAATTGACCTGTCTCTCCAAAACAGGAGCCTTTATGAGGCATACAACTAGTATGATGTGAGATTTCACTGCCATCATGAGTCACTGCACTTTACAGCTGGTTCTTATAGCTGGATATGCCAGCAATTACTTTTTACAGATAAATCTGGATCTGTGCAGATAATGCGCTCTCTCTGTTCTCTGTTAAAATCTGGGCAAGGTGCTGTTGATTGAGCTAACTGTATTTAAGAGGAATGGTTTGTCAATCCTAACAGTAAAAGATAAAGATAGATTATAGACCACTAAATGTTGGACCATAAATTGACTTAAGAGAAATAGTTCAGTTCAAGGAAGAGCCCTGTAAAAGTCTAATAATGCAGCTGATATTAGTGTAGCAAGGTTCTCGAAGAGCGAGGCTGTATGATGAATCGTTAGGATGGTATACAATCTGTGCATGGCTTTATTAGCGTTTATGAAGATGACTTCACTTCTTCTTACCCTTCTACAGTTCTATTTATGGGCTGTGCAGTTCTGCCCATGTCACAAGTCAAGGCAAATGAGGAAGAAATATAAATAGTTGAATTACAACAATAGTTTGTTTTTTTACATACTTTCCAGATTCTGTATAATGTCACAACAGGATTGCGAAGAGCAGTAGTGTGTAGTGACTGATGGCAAACAATCACAGATCCAATTTAAAAACACAACACACCAAACTGCTGCCCTTTACAGCTAAACTCTAAAATGCCCCCCAATATTAAAGCATATCTATGGTGAAAAACTAAAAATAAATGTATTTCTATATTGAATTTTTATAAGTCCATAATCATATCAATCTTGAAGTTTATAAACTTACTTATTGAAGATGCCTATAGGATGTACTAACTCAATGCAGTGACACAATTTCCCTCAGTGCCCAGTGAATATGGACTTCCTTGTGTCACCTACTGTCTGAACTACAACTCAACGCCTGAGCTTCCCACACTGTTACATCACCATTGCTTGCTGGGAGCAATGCACAATCGAGGTTGTATCACATCAAGCAGCAGGGAAAGCAAAGCACACTGGGAATCCAGGAAGTTGTTGAAAGTGCTGGGCTGATGGAAGGCAGTACTCACTACATAAAAGGGATTTTTTAAAGTAATTATTCTGATTGTATTATCAAAAACAACTCTAGTATGTATTCCTATTACATGATGTAACAGGATAGTATATGCTGAGTTTTTAAAACTCCTTTATTTGTATAATGCTTGTTTAGTTCAGGGGAGATGTAATACAGGGAAATATATGCCTTATTCCTTGCTCCCCCAGCAGACAGCTCTCTTCTCTGTTCCTGCACCAGCCAATCCAGTAGTCTTGCATTCTATATGATGATGTTAGCAAGGGGAGTGGCTGCACAACCAGAGAAGAGGAGTGTCCTTGTGAGACCGGTCCCAAATACCAGAACCAATAGATAAGAAGCCACTCTTTATTTGGCTACATGAGAATTAGACCCTTAATATATGGGGAAGGAGTTCCCACATGTAATTTTTGTAAGTTGACCAGAGTTCACCTTGATCTCTCATCATCTGCTTAATGTGCTTCTAAAGATCATCTCTATAGATCAGCATATGTATATGTAAAGCCAATCACTAAATTCCCATATAGGCATTATTTGTAAATTCCAAAGTCATTTTCAGTATTTTAAAATCTCATAAAAATTAATTAAAATAATACAATGAAGGTCCTTGTTCAAGCACTTCCTGTTATAGGGAGAAAACAGTCAATTCATGTTTCCCAATGCTGCTTATGTGCGCAGGCATGAGCTTCAAATGAAGATTACAAGTTGCAATTTTAACACACCTTGCATAGGCCATTGTTGTCACCATCAGGAAACCCACCCTGAGAAGTGTCATGCAACCAAAACTGGAGTGCATACAAGTAGACATGAAGTGGCTGCAGGACAACATCACCACTTAGAAGCAACAAAGCATGAAAATAAACTAGAAAACAAGTATTTTATTGCAAAGAAAAATGGCATTGTGTTCATGATACACAGTGCTTTAACAAACTGAAGGTCATTCATTTAGGGTTTATATCTTTTATTGTACATATACAATACAAAATAAGTAAATGTTATGCTGTAAAGGTAATTACAGTCAGCTGAACAGTAAAGTGTCCCAGGAAGATATGTTGATATATGAGCAAAGGTGCAATTGTAGAAAATACAGGAGCCATATGCAGAAACATAAACCTATGTGTGTTATTTGTTGTTTTTCCTGATTCCACATGCCACTTCCTGTTTAGATTGTACTTTAAGGGTCACAGGGTCCATCCTGCCTGTCAGCCATGTTTTCAGCAAAACATGGGAATGTCATTTAGCTGTGATTTAGTGCTGTTAAAGTAAACAATGTTTGCCATGGTGGTAATACATGCTAAAACATAGTGCAAGAGAGTGATAACTAACCTCCATATGGTAAACAATAAACTTGGGCAACAAACAGTTTTCAAACAAGATACACCAAGGGTGGTTGGCTAGATAATGGTATTGTGCATCATAACTTTTTAATAATTCACTTATTAGTCAATCAAAGAAAAACGTTATATGAGGGGGAGCCCATGGGAGATGCATTATTAAAAGTAAGAAGAGTTTCTAAAAATGGAAGGCAGAATTATAATATGCATTACAAACTGTAATGTTAATAGATATTTGTTCCTTTGCATCAGCAATGTTTGCCAATGTGCAGAGGCAGAGCCAGTTGACAGCTCCTCACCTGGCACCACACAAAGTTCATCACCCCAAGAGGCTGGAGAGTGATGAGCCCCCCACCTCCCCCGAAATTTGCCCAGTTCAGCAAGCCTCCCACAAAAGCAGACTGCAGCCTTCCCTGGGCTCCCTGTGCTTTGCACGGTGCTAACCCCCAGCACCCACCTGTATAGGGAGCTATCTGCTGTTGCCCTCTGATCACCATGGCCAAAACCCTACACCTATATATCAGACTGGAGTTACAATACAAGGTGATCCCCTGGGCAAACCACACCTGACAGGGAATGGCCCAGCCGACAGATGGCCATTGTATGGAGAGGCTTGCCAAAAGAACTTTGTTAGATGAAAGTGATTGTAGAAAGCTGTATTGGGGAACCCAGGTACTGCACTATGGTATCTGCTGAGATCCAAGTCTACAGGGCACCTAGAGGACACCCCTTGGAGACTCAAGGGTGACCCTGGTCTGCTATCTGCAGGGTCTAGAGAAGTCCCAGGATTGGCATGACCCTAGTCTATAGTCTTCTGGTTGTTTGGAAGACATGATTCCAGCCTGTTATCTGCAGGGTCTCGGGAATCACCAAATAGGCGCGATCCTACTTTATAGTCTGCTGGACCTAGGCAAGGAATTACCCCAGCCAGGGTCACTGATAGATCGGGGGGAAGGGGGGTGTCAGGTAGACTATAAGGGGCACGATTTCTAATGGTGACCTCAACAATTTCCCATGCTTTTATTACTTAAAAAGAGTTTGGGTTCCTGGTCTACAGTTTGGTTATCAGTAGGAAAAGGAAAATGTCCTTCATTAAATGAATCCTCTGAAATGTCCTGGCTAACATGAAGTAATAAATGTAGGATTTACTATGCACAAAATTTTTCTCTGTTTCAATAAGAAGTCAAACTCAGATAAAAGCAAATTGTGTTCCATTGTCATACACTAGTCCGTAGATGTTATATTTGAGACCACTGCAATTTCTGGCCTTTTACTGTAATAATCCTGTAATGTTATAGAAAATCAGCAGCCCATAGGTGCCTCTGTGGAAGGACCGAAGGTATCAATAACAAACTTTTCAAGGCAGAATCAGGATTTGCCACAGGCTGGAGTGGGGGAGTTTGTTTGTGAATAGCAGTTAGTACTCGGTATCTATGTCTGGCCACTGGTATAGTTCATGTTCAGTTCTTTGCTTTGTTTTTACTGTTCCTTAATGACTCTCATGTGCAAATTTCTAATAGGCACTATCTGTCAAGGTTTCTGGTACCAGAAAGTTATGAGATTCAAGGACAATATAGTATAGCCATCAACTAAGGATAGTTAATGTGTAATCCTGTAATAAGGTTGAAGAGGGCTCAATTTATTTTCTTCTTTTGGCCATTTGTGTCACAGATCAGCTGTGAAGCTGATCTGTGTCTCACTGTTTGCATTTGCCTTTTTGCTGTTGCGGGTCTGCTGGCACCTGTGGTTCCATAATCTTGTGCTTTCCTCTTGCTGCACTGTTAGCAGCTAGGGGTGTCACCCGCTTCACCTGAGGGTTAATATACCTTCCTCCCTGCTACTTCCTGTCCTACCTCCTAGCCCCTTCCCTATTTAAACCCTGTGCAGACTTGCTTCTGGTTGCTTGAGCAACACTTGTAGGAACAAGGAGCCCATTTCGTGCAAATATTCCTAACCTGACTTCCCGTGGACTGATCTCTTGTGTACCAACCTGGCTAGTTCTCCTGATTACGTTTCTCTGTTGCCTGCCCTGACCTAGGCTTATTATCTAGATCTCTTTTTGCTCCATCCATCCGTGCCTGTGTCCTGTGTCTTCATGTACTCTCCACACGAGCATGGTGAACCTGGGGGTCATGACCTGGGGTCAGCACGCGGCTAAGTCCAAACTTCCGTGAGGGAGTCCCTGGCAGAACACCGGCTGGCCCTTAGATTACACGCCCTGGGGGATCCTGTGTCACCTGCTCACCTGTGGGCTCCCATCCCTAGTACCATGACAATTTGCTTCGTAGAATGTCCCTCAACTGTCTCTGCATCAGTAAAATCAACAACTTTAACATCCTCATTCTGTGTACTGGGAGGCAAAAAAAATCAGCCGTACATTTTTTCAAACCAAGTTTCTGTTGTATTGGGTAAGTAAAATTGAGTTGTCTTACTGACTATCTGGCTATACACATTACTGCTCACTCTATTCCCTTAGTGTTAAGCAGTGTAGTTGAAGGACTTTGGTCGTTCTGCAAGTATTAACCCAACCGGTATGTTATCCTTTTTTTTTCTTTTGTCCAAATACAGGCCAGGGTGCTTCTGTAAGGGTTCAGGATGCAAAAACAGTTTTCTCTACCTGGCTTGCATGGCACTGTGGAAGGACTGCACCAAGGCCATAGTCGGAAGCATGTGTAGTAACAATAGTAGTTATAGAAGGATCAAATAATGCTGGGCTGTTCAAGATCAACAGTTACAAACCTGTGCTGCGCAGTCTCTGAAGAGATCATGCTTGCGTTTCAATGCTTTCAATGGCTCCACAACCGAGGTATAATTGGGAATAAATTTGGAATACCATGAAGAAAGATCTAAGGCACATAAGGTCTGAAAGATGGAACAGATATATGCATCACTGTTGTCACATGCTCAGTTAGGGAAAGTTCCTCTTCTTTTATCACATGACCCAGAAATGACAGTGGAGTTTCTCAGAAGCAGCATTTAGACAGATTCCGTTTTAGTCTTGCAGATTCAATGTGCTTTAGCACAATTTTAAGGTATTTGCCATGGAAATCCAGAGTTACTCCATATACAATTATGTCATCCAGATAGCACTGGACACCAGGGATGTTACTGAGGATTGAAAACTTTAGTCTTTGAAAACAACTGGGTGCTGAAGCTAATCCATATAATACACATTTGAGGGGGAACAAGCTCTCATGGGAAATAAATGCATTAAGGTCCCTACTTTCGTTATCCAGCGAAACCTGATGTACTTTGAAGATCCAAAGTATAAAAGAATTTAGCTCTTCTGAGTTCTGAAAATATGTGGCAAGGGGTGAAAATCAATAACAGCAGCTTTATTTGGTGCACCAAAGTCAACAAACAATCTCATACCTACTGTTTTCTTCATTGTCACCACAATAGGAGATACAGATTCAGATGCATAATTTTTTTCATTCACGTCTTGTTCCAGTAGTTTCTTGCTTCTAGTAGTTCTTAGGAAACAACTTAATTTGCAGAGATGGGTAAGCAATTGCACCCCAATTTTGTGTACAAAGATCTTTGCACGGCCCGGAATTTATATAATTCTGCAACCACATTTACTCTAGGCAAAATGAAGTTTGTATCATAAGTGTCATCTGCATATAGAAAATACACTGTCCATCTTCTCTCAGGCAGTAGGTAAGTCCTCCTGATTAGCAGCAAGCATGTAGTTTTCAAATATACCAATACAAGCAATAAAAAGCATTGCAGACTCATTGGGGTGTGAAAGAAAGGTGCAGGCTGCTGTAAGTAGAAGAGACATCCTCATCGCCAGTCTTGTTGTGTCCTGTAGTCTGGGAGCCAGAGTAGTTATGGAGTTCTTTATTATTAGTCCATAATGCATGTGCAGGTTTCTGGGTATCTCAAAACAGGAACTGGAACTAGCTTGTGCAGAGTATAGAAAGTATTATACATATAACAACTATACATAGTGACATCTACAGGACAGCTGTATGAACACCACATCGCTTATCCAATGCAAAAGCTCCCATAAGTGGGTGTAGGGTGATGA
The DNA here is from genome assembly GCF_000935625.1 of Nanorana parkeri. Lineage (NCBI taxonomy): Eukaryota > Metazoa > Chordata > Amphibia > Anura > Dicroglossidae > Nanorana > Nanorana parkeri. The sequence continues at coordinate 1,332,528 of NW_017306419.1, forward strand.
TCACAGCACTGGAACAGTTTGAAAACATGACCTACAGATGGACTGCACTGGTAGCAATTTTGAAAAGAAGTCCTGAAATAAAAGTTCACAGATTTGTTTTCATATACTCTCTCTTTATTTTTCCATACTCTATTTCCTTTGTATAACGCTGGTGAAATGGGACCCTGCTGTGTTCTTTGAATTATAAATATATTTTAAATCATTGTGAGTGTAGATTTTCATGAGCATATTGACAAAGTTATTACAGTTGTGTCCCAGGCAACATTTATCAAGTAAAAGAGTTTCTCTTTTGTTATTGTTGGTGGAAGTTTCATGTGCATCTTATCTAACATGCTTTAAATTACAAGCATATGTCTGCTCCAACTCACAAAGCAAACCTTACAACATTTTTCTGGTACATTCAATGGAGAAGTATTTCCTGACCCACACTAAGCCCTTTCCCACCCGAGTATAATATACTTTGCAGAAAAGAAAGTATGTTTTTGTTAACAACTTAAAATGTATTATTTTTTTTAATGCTAGAAAATATATTTAAACATATGGCTTTATAATATATATAATTTAATAAGAACAAAAAGGTATTGTTTTTGGCCCAAGAGGGTTAAAGGTCTAATATAAGACCTCCAATTAAGACAGACTACAAAGTTAGGGCTCGAAAGGGTGACTTAATTCTTGTCTTCTGCCAATCTTAAGCCATTGCAGCAATATAACCTTAAACAGCTTTTAGGCAACCATTTATAGTCTGGGGTTTCTTGACTGGCTGATTCTAAATGTCTTCAGATAACAGATTTTCACGACACTGCTGGCAACAGTATCAGGCAGAGGACTGCTAATACTGAGACCAGGATATGAGTGAGATTTAAAAATGTTCCAATCAGTGGTTAAAGTGTATATAAAAATATTGGCAACATTTACTTTGCATGGCAGAAGAGCTTACTGATACACATTGGAGCATGAACAAAAGTAGAATTTACTAAAGTGGAAGGTAGAAGTTCTGTACCCTATGCAATGCCAGAACCAGGCCCAGGTTTTTACTTTGCGCCCTCCTAGACAAACTGTCTTAAGCTAATCCTCATCCCCATAGAGGTTACTGTTTAGTCTTAGTATCAAACTAACAATGTCAGACATCATAACTAAACAAGGTGTAGAAAGGCTGAAAACGACAGTTTGCCCACTCTGTGTCAGTAAATCTACATTCAACAACAACTCAACAACAAAACTAGGGCAAGTGTTGCTCTATTCCGTAGCAGCTTGGTTTTAGCTGTAGAAGGCAGAGAGGGTGAAGTATAAGTACACAGCACAATATTTCAGCAGTAAAAATGCATAGAGGCAGCAAGGAGGAGGACCTAACTGGATTACACTGGCAAACAGAGTAGCAGTCTGGACCTTTTATAATATATAGGAATGTGTTGCTCTAAGTCAAAAACATGATGTGTAGGTGGAAGCGTGCCAGCCCTGGCAACACTGCCACCTTCTGCCATGCACTGCAGCTATCCAGAAATCTGCCCTGACTAGAACAGGTTGATAAACAAATAGTGGCACGCAGAGAATGTCTGACTGGATTGCAGCAGATTTCCTTTCAATAGCTTCTCCATATAGTTTACTTTATTTTTGACTTAAACCGTTAATTGAGTTAATATGCATATTTATAACTTGCTAGTCCACTTTCAACCATGTGAAGCTAACATGCCCATTTTTGCTCTGCACGCCCACAGCTAAGTGTCACACTTGCTACTTTCAGTGATAACATACGCTACAGTCTTGACAACTGCACCATGTAAATGTCTTCACCCATCGAAAGCCCTTTAGGCTTGCTAATTACTCAAATGTGCAAATAAGTGGAAATGAGAATAAAAATGCACGAACATAAATCACCTTTGCTAATGCAGTGGAAATCAACATGGAAGAGGAGCAGCTTTGATGGAAGACCTGCCACCAGCAGCTGCAGAAGTACTTACGCATTCAAGAGTAATCACTTCTGATTGTCAACAAAACCAAACTTGTGAGCAGATTTTGTGACTGAATAGTTTTCTACGACGGAATGAGAGACAGCCCAATCGTCGGAAATCAATAGTAAAAGCAGAAGGAAACTTCTCTCCCTGACATAAAAATGACAGAGGTGCAGAGTTTCCATAAAATGTGCATACCCCATCACATAAACATATTTAAAGTAAACTTGACATAAACCTGTGCAAATAAAACTTAAAGGGGGCATTCAGGGCAAAGTGAAAGAGTTTCTTGCTTAATAACCCACTGACCCACTTATATTCACTTTGCAATGCTTCCCCTCTGCTCCTTCCTTTGTCAATGCCACTGCAAAATACAAGGTGCTTCCTTGGATGGGGAAGCAGGTGAAGTCCCCCACGATGCAGTGCTCCAGCTCACACTGTCACATGACATGGTGTGACATCATCAACCCTGTGTACGTTCTGAGACCATCCAGCATGGTGCTTACACAGGGTATTTTGGGGCAGCTTTATCAAGGGAAGAAGTGCTAGGGGAGTTAAGCAAAGGCATGTATAAGTGGTGCAGGCAATAAAACAATGCATAAGAAGAGGTATTCAGTGAAATCCAAAAAGATTAGCAGATCATAGCAGCAGATAAAGTTAAATAAGAACTCCAGGTATGTTAAAAGTTAACCCATGCAGTTGGACTACCTCAGCACTGGAAGGGTTGACTGCTATTTTTTCTCTAGAGGCCAGAATAAGGAGGATATATTTCCCTGATCTTCTGTCCCACGGCGGTGAGTGCTCACCTCTCCCCCTCATTCTGGTTGTGGCAAGTCCTTCGGTGTACTCACATCTAATGCATATGAATGGACTGCATTACATAGTTGTTGAGGTTCCATGAAGACACGAGTCCATCGATTTCAGCCTATGTGCCTGTGTGTGTATATGTGTGTAGGAGTTATATTGTGCTCTTTGAGGAAAGGATCTAAAAGGTTCTTGAATGAGTCAATACTCTCAGTTGATACCACTGCTGATACCACAATTTAACAGCTCTTACAGTAAAGAATACCCTTCGCGGTTTGAGATTAAACCTTTTTTCTTCTAGTTTCGGTGGTGGCCTCTTGTATTCTTGAGTGAACTAACAGTAAACATTTTAATATTGATTCTACCATCACCATTAAACAATGTACTTGTCCACTTCCCTAATTTAGTTGTCCACTTCCCGTAATATTGCTATGTCTTCTGTTGAGTTGATTACCCTACAAATTTTGGTATCATCAGCAAACACTGATACATGGCTATTAATACCAAAAGAATATCATTAATAAACAGGTTAAACAGCATTGGCCCTAATACAGAACCCTGGGACACTCCACGTAGAATATGAGCCATTTATCGAAACTCTCTGGACAGGTTCCTATAGACAGTTCCCTACCCATGTACACACCAATTTATCGGGGCAGGGCCCTCCTTACCATCTTGTCTTGAATTGTATTGTGATTGTAATGTCTTCCTTATATTGTAAATCGCTGCGCAAACTGTTGGCACTATATAAATCCTGTATAATAATAATCATCATCATCATCATCAATGCCCACAGATTATAGCTTACAGTAAGCATTTATGCGGTATGTTATCAAATGCTTTTGCAAAATCTAGGTACACTAAATAATTTGGCTTCCTCTGTCTAGGTTGCCACTCACCTCCTCATAGAACGCCAATAGGTTGGCTTGACAAGAAAGTTTTTTCATGAATCCATGCTGTTTGCCACTTATGACATCATTACCAAATTCAAGTCACATTTGTTGAACATAGTCCTTTATCAATCCCTCAAATAATTTGCATACTATGGATATCACACTGATGGGTCTATAATTCCCAGGTTGACATCTTAAAATGTTTTTGAATATTGGTACAACAGTTGCTTTACACCAATCATGCGGTACCCCCCAGTCAGTAAGGAGTCCTCAAAAATTAGTAACAATGGTCTTGCTAAAACATGGCTTATCTCCCTAAGTACACATGGGTCTAGGTAAACTGGTCCTGGGGATTTATTCACATTAAGTTTTTCTAGTCTGTGTTGAACCCTAACTTCCATCAACCACTGCAGCAAATTCCATACATTGCTACTACCAGTCTTGATTTGTTCATTAAAACCATCTTTTTCAAGAGCATATATTGAGGAGAAGAATGCATTTAATACCTCTGCCTTCTCACTGTCATTTGTGATCAACCCCCTGTGCTCATGCTTTATGGGACCTACCTGTTCTTTTATTATATTTTTACTGTTTATATATTGGAAGAATTAGATGTAATGACTTCAGAGGGGCTCAGACCACAGGAGCCCGGGAAAGAATAGGCTGCAGCCAGGTGGTATCGAGGATTGCATGAGTATTTTTTATTTTTTTTATATCGAGCCCCTAGGGAAAAATGAGCAGTTAACCCTTGCAGTGGAGGGATAGCTCCACTGCAATGGGTAATGTTCTACATTCCTGGAGTTAAAGTTACATGCAGATCTTGACTTTTTATATAATGTTCAGGCTTAACCCCAACCTTATACCTTTCAAGCCTCTTTATTTGTCAGGCTGTCCAGCAAATAGAACCAACCAGGAGATTTGGTAATGGTAGTGATTTTATAGAAGCACAAAAATAGATTTTGCCCGAACTTTAACAGCACTGTTAGCATATACAATATTTAAAGAAGAATTAAAAAAAAATTTACCTTGCAGTGGGGCAAGTTAAGAACTTGTTTTGTCTAGGGGAGTTAAATAAAACAGATATACTCACCTGATCCTTGGTACTGCCTGGCCGCCAGCCCCCACAGCCTCTACCACCATGGGCTCCAGAGGTCTATGAACGGGTGACATTACCACACAGGTCCATTGACTTGCATTAGACGTGAAGATGCCGAGGGGCATTGCACAGACGGAGTGGAGGGGTGAGCACTGACTGTGATGGGACTGAGGATCAGGTGGATATATTTATTTTAGGCATAATAAATCTTGGATTCCATTCAAGTGGTAAGTCTGGATGAAATGTGAAGGGCTATTGAACTAAATTAAATGACTTAATATTGGCAAGATCAAATGATTTCGAGCAAATGTTTAAATTAAATTTTAACAGTGTATAGCCAACTTCACAGTCCATAAGAACAATTCTCTAGTTCCGCAGCTGATTTAGGGGCTGCTTGCTATAAAATGAATGGTGTGTGAATATATAGTCTAACAATTGTCTGCATTGTTGATTACAAATAGCTTACAACATGCAGAAACATTTCTGACATTTCAAGATGCAATCCATTATGATAAACAAGGATTTCTTCAAGTTGAAGGTAAGATGTTGCGGCGCTGTGCTTCACAATCATTGTAGCAAGCAATTTTCTTTCGTTTTTTGGCCTTGACAAAGGATATGCCTCAATATCCACTTTTGTGATACTAATTAAGTACACTCAGAAGGAAAAAAATTCATGAAAATGAAGAAAAAGAAGCCCTATCACTTGTATATTTAATAAGGTCATCAGAGTTCTTCTCCCCATTTGATTTTAAAACTCGGAGCAATATGTTCTTCCCATTGAACAGCACATTCTTTTTTTCATCGTTCTAACTCTCTGAAGAAATTACACACTAAAGAGCATACTGCTATATTATTACCTTCTAAACATTTTCATAAATATGTCACATGGAAGTGCAGAGCGTGAGGAAGCTAGATTATTAAATTCATTTGTGTGAATGGAAATCTGTTTGAAAAGCATTACAAAAATCTCTACCATTTAAAGGTAATTACATTCAGCTATCAAGTTACGTAAAGTCAACACAAGATACAAATCTCAAGTGGTGAACACGAGAGGAGAATTACAGGGAAATCTGTTACTCTAGAACACTGGCTTTTAACTGCGCTTGTAGAGTTACGTGAATACCTTTTCAGGGGTGAGGGTGGAAGACTTCTCATAGAAAGAAACATTCTTTAAAGGCTGCATATTTCCTTCAGGTTAGACATCTGATTACATGGCTGTAACCTTTCCCTGCATACCTCTCTCTATTCTTTATTCTGCTATGCTGTGGATATGAAATGAAAACCCATCTTTGGCTCAGTAGAAAGAATGCAAAGTACTTCTTTCTTCAGATTGCAAAACTGTCCATATTTATACAAAGTTGTTTTCTGCTTAGGGCGTACATAAAGCCCAATAGTTGGTCACAGGAAAATACCAGTTGATGAGAAGCCCCCTACAGCTAATACAGCCTTTAATTTACCTTTATACATTGATGGGAAAGAGGAAAGGATATGGAAAGTGAATGACACCGTAGGTGGGCTAGGAATGTCAGTCTTTCTAGAGAACAGCACAGGTAATTATGACTGCCCCAACCATTGGTGAAACTGTGTAGGTATGCAGGATTTGTGTACCCGCACTGTTTCTTTTGTTGAATTGCAGCAGGGGGCAGATGCCTATAGAAGGGGTCTTCTAAAACAAGACTTATAGTTTGACTGATGGTAGGAGACGCCCTAGGAACCTCTTCATGTTCTTACATGGTCCTAGTCAGCTTTTGATTTAAAAATCAACTCCCCCTAAAACTTTTATTTACCTTTTGTGGTTTTACTGACATCTTGGATGACATTCTGCCTTTTTATACCTAATTTGTATGTCTTTCTTGGATAAATTATGTTCTCCACAATTCTCAGTTCTGCCAGTTATTATGGTCATTAAAAAACTCAGTGATAGCGTTCTTCTCTCCTGTTAATATTATAAATAAAACAAGCCATTGAACAGTCCACAAGGCAGGGTGAAACCATTATGGGCTTGTAGGAAGGGAGGAATAAATTACCACTGGTGCCAACCCAACACATACAGATCAGTTATTAAATAGATTGGTTTTAAAAACCTTTTCACACATTTAAATATTTAGTCATTTGTGTTTGTGACATTTCTTATTACATGTATGGTGTTCCACATTGTTAATGCACATTTAAGTTTGATTTTTGCATTTTATACACACTTTATATTACATATATCTACATCACACTGATGTAGTTCAGCAACATAGTACAGATGTAAACCAGCTACATGGTATCAAATGGAATTTGTAATAGAACTGTATTTCCATGCAGTGAAATACACTTTTGACTGCAGGACAAAAGACTATGAACTGGCCTGTGTCCGGTGCAGTCTAAAATAAATGCCAGTGGAACATAACTCCACAGCAACCTCATTAAACTCCAAATACAGTGAGAGGCCTCAAGCAAAGATCTCAGTACTGCACATGAGCGGGCAATATCTACATCCTGCTGGTATATTTCTACTCTGCCATTCTATGCACACTCTGAATCCATTTGAAGCAAAATACATGTGTGAAAAGCCTGAGACGAAAAACTGACATTTGCGGACTCCATGATTGGAATCTAGTTACGGGCAATGAAGGCAAACCTGTCACAGGTTCTCTTCATAAGGCTTGCCCTGTTGTCACTTACTCTCACTGTGTGATCCCCTGCCACTTTGTGACCTGCTGGAGCTCTGAGCCCTGTGTCTGCTCTGACACTGAGCATACCCAAGGCTTTCTACTCAGGGCTCAATCAAGCAAACAGTCCTTTGAGGAAGTGCAGGACAGGTATGTATTAGCAAGATCATACGATCAAGGAAATATGTCAATGCTTTAAATGGGCAAACTGACAGATTCACATTAAAGTATATGTGTAGCATAAAGAAAAAAAAATCACTACATTTGTACAATTCATGCACATTTTACCATGGTTTATCCATTTATAAACACTGCAAGTAAGTAAAATACCTGTTAATTTGCCAAAAAGTTAGTGTGCTCCTAAACTTCTGTTGGAGCAGACAACTTAGTGACTCTGGTGCACTGAAATCACAAGTAGCATTGTCAGCCCTGCCCAGTTCTCTTCTGCTGGACTACAGTACCCTTCCCCATCTCCTCATCTTCATAACATAAGGGGGGGGGGGTTGTGAGGGGTGAACTCAGGCAGGTTTGACAATACTGCTTGGGATTTTAGTGCAGTAGAGGGAATCAGCTCAAAGAAAACGTTAGGAGCTCACTGAATCTGGAGGAACTGGTATTTTTCTGTACTTGCAGTATTTTTAACAAAGGGGATTTGCACGCATCAGAGAGATGTACTAAATAAATAAATCAGACTTGTTTTTCCAGCACATCCCGAAGATGCTCGATTGGATTGGGATCCTGAGCATTTTGAGGCCAAATCAACACCTCAAGCTTATTGTTGTGTTCATTAATCCATTCTTGAACCATTTTTGCAGTGTGGCAGGGTGCATGATCCTGCTGAAAGAGGCCACTGCCATCAGGAAATATATGTACTTGGTCAGCAACATTGTTTAGATAGGTGGTATTTGTCAAAATAACAGCCACATGAATGGCAGGATCCAAAATTTGCCAGCAGAACATTGCCCAGAGCATCACACTGTCTCCACCAGCTTGCCTTCTTCCCATAGTGCATTTTAGTGCCATCTCTTCCCCAGGTAAGTGTCACACACATACCTGGCCATCCATATAATGTAAAAGAAAACATGATCTATCAGACCAGACCACCTACTTCTATTGCTCCATGGTCCAGTTCTGTGCCCATTGTAGGCAATTTTGGTGGTAGACATGGATCAACATGGGCACCCTGACCAGTCTGTGGCTACATAGACCCATGTGCAACAAACTGTGATTCACTTTGTGTTAAGACACCTTTCTATCAGAACCAGCTTTAACTTTTTCAGCAATCCGAGCTACAGCAGCTCTTCTATTGGATCGGACTACACGGGCCAGCCTTCACTCCCCACATGCATCAGTGAGACTTGACCGCCCATGACCCTGTCACCAGTTCACTAGTTTTCCTTCCTTGGACCACTTTTGGTAGGTCCGGACCACTGCAGAACGGGAACATCCCACAAGAGCTGCAGTCTTGGAGTTGTCTGACCCAGTCATGTGGCCATCACAATTTGGCCCTTGTCAAAAACACTGAAATCCTTACGCTTGCCCATTTTCATCTCATCAAGTTCAGGGACAAATGGTCACTTGCTGCCTAATATATCCTACCCACTTCCAGGTTCCATTAGGTAATGAGATGATCAATGTTATTCACTTTACCCTCTCAGAGGTATGATCTGTGCATTATGCACTAAGCCCAGATAGCTTTTTCTGTATACCTTTATTTTCATACTAATATGCAACATGAGACCTGTTAAAATAATATTAATTTAAAGCTGTCCCAGAGGATTCCTCTATACCCACTTGTAAGAAGTTGGGAACAAGAGCCTATGTGTATTAACTAAGCCCAACTGAAAATATGTTAATTCTGAAGGCTATTCAGTACAAGCGCTGAGCGTCATTTTTATGAATAATTATTCAAAGAAAGCTTGTATGAAGTCATTCTTTCATAAGTACAGCCAGCTCACAGCACTGAAAATTATGTATTTCTTTCAATGGATGGATGGATGGATTTGCAAGAATTATCTTCTGGGAAAATAAATTGTGATTATCTGTATGGTCTCTCTGCAGAAAAAAAAAAAATTCAAGCTAAGAACACCTATACTGATGAGCCTATATTCTTATTAACAATTTAGTTATCCACAAGCAGACATCATTAAATTGTCTAAGACTATATATAGTTGTATATTATGTTCAAGGCCTGTTTCTTTTAAACAATCTAAAAGGGAAATATAGATCATGAATTTGCTGCTTGTAGGCAGCTTGATGTTAGAATTTGAGCATTTCTAAAGCCACATTTACAGCTATGCTGTGTATAGCCATAGTTGCAAAACAGCTTCCTTATGAGCCTAGCAATACTCTGCCAACTGAGTGTCAGAGGTACATTGCAATACATACATGTTGTAAAAATCAATGAAAAAAAAAATCAAAGTAGAATTGTTTAAACCTAAAAAAAAAATAATTGATTCAAAAACCATTGTGCTTACCCTTTGATATATGCATATTATGTTGCACAATTTCTTTGTTACAAAATAACACTATTGGTATGGATAGGGATGTTCAGACACCAGTGCCGATACTTGGCATTTTCACGAGAATTACCAGGGTTGCAGCTGAGACTGGGCCCTGGCGCTCCACCACTGTCCTGAAATCATTACATGTCTGTATTGTTTTAGAAAAACTGTCATATGACAATAAAAAAAGGTATCAGTAATTGGTATCGGGTGAGTACTTGGACAAGTATTGGTACTTGTACTTGTGTAGAAAATATGGTATCGTACATTAAAACAGGGATGCACACAATCCCTGCTCAAAATGCTCCCTAAAAATGACAGCTGCCTTCTAACGTTTTAATTTTTCTCTATTCTAGTCTTGGAGCTGGAAAAGTATCTGTACTTGTACTTGTACCAATTACGGTACTTGTTATCTGTGCATCCCTAGATATGGAATCTTCTCATTAAGCTGTAGCCTGTAGCATTCCAGGACCTGCCAAGCTTTTGTTAATTCATCCCACATTTTTTAATGCATTTACTTTATGTATTCTACTCATTTGTAAAGTCCTGAGGTTTATACATCTCTGCTATGCAGCACAGCCATGTCTGGCAGGAAAGGGAACCTGCTCTTTCCCAGCTGCATTTTCACCTTCATTAACAGGCCCCATCCCACCCTGAGACTAGACAGTGAAAGGCAAAGAAGCACACAGATGAGCTAATCTCTCTGTCACTCTGCTTTCCCTTTCTATCAGCATGCTTCTTGCACTGCAGCACACTTAATTGGCTCCTTGTGGTGCTTCTCCTTCCCCCTTTCAGAACTCTGCTGTATAGAGACTGAAAGTGGCTGATACCAAGTCAAATTCAGGTACATAGATTGCTTGAATTTAAAAATACATTTAATGATATATTAATGATTACAGAGTTGCATTCATGTGTGTCTTTTATATCTTTTGATTTCAAAAGTTTTATTGTTTTCACCAAGACATAACAAAACACGTAAACATATCACAATGTAGTTTGACAACATGCATACAAAACAAAAATAACCTTATTATCTCGCCCCCACCCATTTCTTTTACTAAACATAGCATGTGGAATTACCCTCGAACTAGCCGTAGTATACTAAGACAGCCATAATTTTTCTAGCTCTCCTTCTGATTGCAACAAAACCATGTCTTTAACATGAACTGTCAACCTAACTCATAATTCTTATCAATATGCAGAGGGTGGAGAGGGGCTATAGTATGCAGAACGGGATAAAGGCAGAGCTAGGGAACTAATAAAAGAATTTTAAAAAGAAAAAAACAGAATAGTGAGAAAAAAAAAAGGGGGGGTTTACTTTTATATCTTTTATAAAAACTATCTGATGCCAAAAAAAAAAAGAAAGACTTGGGACTGAAATTTGAGGATCGTGTTTCTCTCATTACCTTCATTAACATACAAAGCAGAAGCTAGAAAAATAAATAATGTAACCCCTCGCAGCACCTCCTAACATTCTAAAGACAGAGAAGCGAGTAGAAATTTGAACCCTTAAGAACCCAAGAAACCTTAACCCAAGTAAAAGCAATTTAAACTGCAGGAACGGTTTTAAATACTTCTTTTAGCGCATGCTATGAGAATGGGAGGATGCAACAAATATAAAATAGGTGTTATACCAATTTGGCCGTGAACATGGAAATACACTTTAAGACATGAGTCTCATCCCAGGGCCCAGGAATTTCAAGCTATATTGGGGATAGGAGAAACTTGCAGGAATGGGAAAGCATAATGATTTTGTTGCATACTTGCTAACATCTATCAGTGCATGTTGAGATTATAATATGACTTTCCTTATAAAATTAAACAAGTGAAGCATGTGCTCACAAATGCAGCCATATTGTGCACTTTAAAAGCCTGTAAGTGTGAAAACAAATGTACCTCTGACACTCAGTTGGCAGAGTATTGCTAGGCTCATGTTTTCAGGAAGGGTCTTCTACAACAATTGTGGCTCTTGAGCAAAGCATCCTTTAGTTTTGAACCAATTACACTACAATAGCACATTTGTACTGGATTAAATAGATAGTTTAATCCAGAACCAATTTTGCTTCAACACTGATTTGTGTAAACCGGTCTAAATTAGCTATTTTCTACAGTGTTCTTATTGGACTTACCCTCAGTAAGCCACCTGTCCTAACTTACTATAACGTGTGTACTGAAATAATTACCTTTTATTTGAACAAGGATCCCCTGCAGGACTGGTGGCTTCCAGCAGCTGTTAGTGAGATTCTCCTTGTTATAGGGTGGTCTGCTCAGTGAGCTGTGAGCACCTGGTACTAAGTGATGGTGTGTTTAGATTACCAGGATTTAAAAAAAAATGTACTTGTAAGGCTTCAGAGAATGAATGAATGCAAACACCTCCAGAGCCAGTCCCCTTACTAAAGTCAGGCAACGTTTGAGTTCAGCTGCTCTGGAGCTCTGTCCAGAGCCTTAAACAGAACCAGTCACAAATGGTCTTATGCATGAACCTGAATATTCAGCCTTAAATAAGTAAAATTGTGCATACTTTCTTCCTATTTTAACTTTACTTACTTTGTCTGAACTTGACATTTCAATTTGTGCAGCAAATCAGGAGTCATTTGAAGTATGACAGTTGCTGTGTTTCAAATTCCTGACCCTACGCACTATATTCCAGCTTCTGGGGGTTGCAGTGCATGAGGTCAGATTCCTTTACAGAAGCTGAAGAATCAGACACCAAAAATAAAGTAAATCTAAAAAAAACGGATGCAATGATATTTCTTGTAATAATAATAATAATGAGTGGAAAAGTCAATAAGCACAGTTCAATCAGATCTGGTGCCATCATAAGGCTAGATGAGGAACTAATACCAGGCAACGCCCCCTAGGGGCCACATGCTACAGGCTACTTAATGTGCCTCTTGCCTCCTTTCGTGCCTATTGCTGTTTAGGACAGACATGCAGAGGATGTTGGTAATGACAGGGCCTAATTCTAAAAGCAAGGAGTTACACTAGTAGCAGGTAGGAACAGCTTTAAAGTGCTGCCGCAGTTAGGAAACTTGAAAATTATTGTAATGATAATGATGATTATTATTATTATTAAACAGGATTATGGTGCCAACAGTTTGCGCAACTCTTTGCAAAATATGGGAAGACAGTATAGTTCCCTACACATCATCTTCATCTTGTTTCAAATAAACTCAGGAAAAAAGAAATCACAATTGGCTGTATAATGACTTTTATGTTGTATGGAGTCCAAAAAAGCAATGCATTGTAAAAAAAAAAAAAAAAGGAAAAATATTTGAAAATCTATTTACTTTTAATACAAATCATAGTGCTGACTTTTTGTTTTTCTGTAAGGCTAGGTTCACACCTAGGCGACACCTCACCACATGGCAATCGTGCGCGATTCCACGCGGATTGCCGCGTGATCAGGAGCTGCCAAGGTGTGAACCGATCTCGCTGTGGGTGCCATTATTTTCAAATGGCACCCCAGTCGCGCCGGCCAGCTAAAACAGCCGTGTGTCATGTATTGCAAAAAAAAAGGTGCTTTTACCTTTTTTCCGCGATTGATGCGCAGATGTCACCCCATTAAAATCAATGGGGCCACGCGGCAATCACTGCCTGCATTGCACAGGACTGCACGATCCCGGGACGTGTGCCCCTGGTGTCGTGCGGTGTAGTGCAGGTGTGAACCTTGCCTAAAGGTCTATTCTATTTTAAAAAATAAGGCATAAATCCCTTTCATGGGCCCTTCCCAATAGTTTTAGCACTCAGAACACCTATCCATCATCTGTTTTCGAAGTCTAATAAAGTCTCATACAGCCAAATACATCTAGTTTTTCTAGAACCATTAAGGATTAGTCATAATTATTCAAGGTATGTTGCAGTAACCAGAGTTGCTGTTAGCTTTGCTACGAGTTGCACTGGTGTGTTAAAAGACCCCATTTACTTGACTTGAAGTGACAGTAAACTCAGGAATTATATCTTAAAAAATGCCTTCAAGTATTATTATTATTATACAGGATTTATATGGTGCCAACAGTTTGCGCAGCACTCTACAATATAAGGAAGACATTACAATTACAATACAATTCAAGACAAGATGGTAAGGAGGGCTTGCAATCTAAAAAGGAGGGGCAAGTGATACATGAGGAGGTAGCTGTGTGGGGATGAATTGTTTGAGAATGTGATGTTAAGTAGTCACCATTCCAAGCTCGCTCTTATGATAGACTATAACTTCAATACAAATTAGGTAAATGAACGTGAGATTGTAGTCCATCAACGGAGCGAGCTTGGAATGGTGACTACTTAACACACACAGGGACCATGATCTTCAATTGATTCAATTTATCTTCAGTTGTCCATGCCTATTTGAGCATTTCACAATGCAAAGACCTGACAGATATTTTGATTCTACCCTATTCTACCCAAGAATTAAAAAAAATAAAACATTGGCTGGAGTTAGGCTTTTAAATGCATTCAAACACAATCAGGTCTGTCTATTACTCATGCCTTCCAGTTTGTATCAGCAACAGAGCAGCAAGCTGGACTTTTTCCAGTAAGAAAATAGGAACAAGGCCTGCAAAAACAATTGAATTTCATTTGCCCATGCCTATTTGATCATTTCACAATGCCGGCAAAATGCATGGACTAATGAAAATCCAGTGAAAACAGAACTGGTGTGGAAGAGCCATTAGCAAACACATCTGTCCAAAACAAAAGACAAAAACAGTAAGAAAAGATAGAAAGTGTAGTTTAAAAAAATCTACTTATTTAGTTCTGGGGTAAACAAAGGATTAGCTAGGAATAATCTCTAATGAGCACTCACAGGACAATAGAATAAAAGAGCAATCACGCAGCTAAACTACATGGGTGGGGGGATAAAGGGAAAGAAAAAAACAGTTATGTTTCTAATCTTTGAGAAATATACATATCATGCGGTAGCTTAGTGGAGAGTCAAGAGCTTTGACATAAATGACATATGCCAGAAAGATGACCTTTGTCCCGGGAGCTTGGTGATCTGTACTGTATACTGTCTGTCAGAGCTACTGTCCACATGCATCAGCCAGTGAAGGAATGCTGAAACATTATCCTCCTTTTAGACAAAGCAGTTTGACAAGTTTTGGGAATTTCTCCTCAATTTACATTTCTAAGCTTAATGCCTGCCACATCTTAAAGAACACTATAAAGGCAAACAAGAGGCTACAGACTTCTGCTTCACATTTTCTGTAGGAACATTCCGGGAAAACTTTCTCTGTATAATTTCTGTAGAAGTCTCCTCCATTAAGTGCTTATTGCGATTGTTCCTGTTGAAAAGATGCCCTTGAGCGATAGAGGTCAGGGGCTCCAGAAAGTAGGGTTTGTGTTACAGGTAACATATATTTACATCAAACAAATCTTATAAACACATATCAAAGAGATAGTATTATGTGATAAAGGAGATGCGCAGAGACGTGAGATCTCTTCAAAGGGAGGCGATACATACAACAATGAAAACACTTTTTTATTAAATAGGGTAGAAAAGGCCAAACTCGATCAGGTTTATATTGCAGTGTCTCTACTGTGAAGATTTCTCTTCTTTGGCTGCCCCAGTGACCCAATAGTATGCAACGGGGATCTTCCCAAAAGAGAGCTGCAATTTTACCGATTGGGTTTAGATTTACTTCAAATCCCAACTCCAAAACCCAGTAGAGGAAGTGATGAGAAATCTCTCCGAAGTGGACAAAAACAAATTTTTATGAAAGTGAGTAGGAGTTGATATTTTGACCACGTTTCTATTGCTGTCTGCTCCTTGCTGTCCTGATGACAGCTGAACTGCCCTCTCACCCCCATTTCATGGATGGGTGTCACAAGGACAAGGAGGGATCTCCCAAATGGAGACAAAGACCTATGCCTTCCAGTTTGTATCAGCAACAGAGCAGGTTTGTTCATGTACTTCAGGCTGATGCTGGAATATGTAAATCTAGACATAAACATGTGCAATACAGATTGTGATAGCACAAACTTGCCCTCTGGGTAAACCACTGAAAGGAAACGTGAATACAGCGAGGAAATGTAAATACTGAAGCACTTTTAACATCACATCATACTTACGGTCTGAGTTGAAAGGTGGATTGATTATGAATATGTCCTGGCGTGTATGCTTATGCTACTCTATAATCTGAGCACAATGCAGCCTTATGGAGTTACAGTTATTATCTGCAATGCAGTATCCATTCAATGATTTTATTAGCATTGAATAAAGTAGATAAAAATAGTTTTAAAAAAAATACTATATTTTTTAAACAGCATGAAAAAAGTCTGATTAAAGCATATTAGGATCTAAGAGGAAATATAGACGACAACAAAACATGTTTGCTGGAGATAGGCTTTAGCAACTAAAGTTGCCCATAAACTACTAATTTTTAAACGCTCAACCGTGTGGGCTAACCAAGCGAAAGCGCTCGATTCCCCCATCCATCCTAAATGCTTGAACTGAGTCAGCAGGAATTGCCTGACATTTGAGCAGTGTATGGCCAGCTTTAGCCTAAGAAAATGCTGGATTTTAGTTTATTGATACCCTAACCTTTCATTAATTCATAAATGATTATGTCCTCCCTTCCTACAAGTTTATAACATACCACAGCGGGAGCAAGTGCGGTAAATTGGAGAACACACATCCGTGGTGCATGCTGGGAAATGTCCACAATATTCAAGCTTCTCATGGCTACAGCTGGTGTATTCTATGTTCATAATTAGCACACCCATTAATATTCATTCCAGCCTAGTATGCAAACCTCATATACACACTGTAGGATATAGGCGGTAAGGCACATCTAAAAAAGTAAAAGAGATTCAGCCCACACTAATATAT
>NW_017306419.1:1350660-1368454 GCF_000935625.1 Nanorana parkeri
ACACTAATATATATATATATATATATATATATATATATGAGGGATGTCCAGATACCAGTGCTGCTACTTGGCATTTTCACAAGAACTACCAGGGTTGCAGAGGTTGCAGCTCTTGCAGCTGGGACAGGGCCCTAGCGCTCCACCACTGTCCTGAAATCATTAGTCTGTATTGCCACATGACAATAAACAAAATTGTTTCAGTACTTGTATATGTGAGTACTTGGACAAGTATCAGTACTTGTAAAAAAGGTATTGGTGCATTCCTTATATATGTTCATTTAAAAAAATCATACATTAAAATAGGGATGCACAAATCCCGGGAGCTCTGTGTGCTCCTTAGAAATTACAGCTGCCTCCTAACTTTTGAATTTTTCTCTAGTCTAGTCTTGGAGCTGGAAATGTATCTGTACATGTACTTGTACCGAGTACAGTACTTTGTATCTGAACATCCCTAATATATAGATAAAGGTTGAATGTGCTGCTTGTAATATGGTATTTGTGAACCAAATCTCCATCTGACACATTAATCTGATACTTTCTAGCTTAAATGCCTTTGCCATTTTCACTGAATATTCACATGGCAGACGGGTACACATATTTTCTATGAAAACAGCTAATATATTATCCATAAAATCCAAAAGACCTCAATCCAGCTGTACTACATTGAACTATCACTTGATTCTGTCTTTTCTACTTGGTTCTCGGACAGTTATAATACAAAGATTACATGAACTGGACAGCACTGTGCACTCCCTGAGTATCACGCCAACGATGGATTCCCATAACATACTTCTCAAGCCTGACGCTGAAAAGTAACAGGTCTAACCTATTTTTTATTTATAAAATACTTTCTTGTTTTAGCACTTCACAAGGTCTGCAGGATGAATTCAGTTAATGTTATATCAAGGCTGAGGTGCAGCAGCTGTTAATCCATGCTCCCCGCACTTTGTGAACTGATGCTCTCCCTTGTCATCTTAGATGTTTTGTACGAGATCAGTCAGTCTGAACAGTGGTGCCGCTGGGTTTCCTTTTTACTACAATTCCTCTGATCTCCTTTCTGTAACCAAACAGAAAAGCACCCCAGTGGCACTTAATGCTCCAAGGATCTGATGTTGTATGCAAGTGAACAGCTATTTGGAAAGAGTGAGATGTTGCTGTGGAGAGTTACATGCATGTAAAGCATCTATAGAGCTCCTCCAAATGTTAGGAAACATATAATGGCTGATTAGCGCAACAGCTTTCCAGCAAAAGACGTGGCTATAAGTAACACACTGCAATTAAATATCCAGGCTTTTTTTTTTTTTAAAGTGTCTCCAAGCAACAACTAAAGTGAATTATTTATACAACTGCTGATGCTTTCCAGGAAACATTTCAACAGTGTTAAAGCCAGAAAGTCCACTACATTTAACTTAAAGGTACACTCCAGTGAATATTCAAATTATTGAGCAATTTCATGCAAGAAGTCAAATCAACCAGTGAGCTGCTAATTATATTCAGCACATGCTGCAGCAGTGCTGAAGCCAGATAGCAGCTTGGATAATGCAATGGCGTCATTACAATAAAAATTCTATTCCCTAGCAACAGAACCATTTTATTTGACAGCACTTCCATTGAAATCTGTGTTTAACATTCCCATATTGGAGTGGGGGGGTGGGGGTGTTTTTAAGGCTTGAAAGGTGTTTAAATCTTGCTTAAAGTTACACTAAACTCAGGAGTTCAACCTTAAAAATGCATTCAATTACAAAAACCATTAACAAAAATGTATCTTATTTGTGTATCACTCAGCTGTAGATCCTCCACTACTCCAAGCTCGCTCCCGTGGTAGACTACAAACTCATGCTTTGTTTTCTCATTTGTATTGAGATTGTAGTCCATCGCAGGAGTGAGCTTGGAGCGGTGGCCTCTTTACAACACACACAGGGATCATGGGGAACAAAAGTAGTCACCCTCCAGAAGGAAGGACAGTGTCAGCACCAATTCAGAGATGATGTGAGGATCTACAGCAGAGTGATGCACAAATAAGCTACATTTATGTTGATAGCCTGCACTCACAGCTGATAAACATGAAATATGCGTTTTTCAGCACATTTTGCATAGCACGTCATTTGTGTGTTTTTGCACATTTTTGCATATTTTTGCACGTGTAAAAATATGCAACAACCTTTCCATTGAAGTCTATGAGGCCAAAAAGGGCAGAATCTGCCAAAAACAAGCAAAAAGCAAGACGACGCTCAGATGTGAACATGGTTATAAAAAGAATGGGAATCCTTTTTGGGCATTTTTTTAGCATTACAAAACGCTCAGTGTGAATGAGGGTTAAGGGTACTTATATGCATTTTTAAGATTTAATTCCTGAGTTTAGTGTCACTTTAAAGCATTTCAAATGTTTGTAACACTTTCATGTACACACTGTGCATGTACATAGTTGTAAAGTTTTTGGTAGACTGCTTTCTGACTCGTTTCACTTGTTGCCTGCTATTGCTTCATAATAAGTTTTATTCCATCACAGATCTTCTGAGTGAGAGACAGCCTCTTGCCAAAGGATACTTTAGAACCTCCATATACTGTTGTGTGCTACAAGACAGAAGCATTAAAAACAAAGGCATGCATTTCTGCCACTTCAAATTAAGGGCCATTTTGAAGATAATGATACCAATATGGCTTTATTCTGGGGTGAATGTTTAACTCACCTGAAGCTCTGGATATTGAAACTACATTCAGATCAGGAGAGTTGAGTCATTTCAAATTACATGGAAGGCCTTTATGCACGCATATTTTCCATTCTTTAAAATCCACTAAAATGGTCCTATTCCATTTTTGACATATAGTTGTCAAATCAACATTGCAGCATTGATTGCTCTTCATACCTGACCCTTTCGGGCTTGACAGTATCCAAATGTATTTATGTTTTGTCTCTTCCATCTTCTTCCGGAAAGCGGTTGCTGGGCGACGTACACAATGTGCCATGTGTTGAAGATTGGAGAATTTAAATTGATTCCCCTTGTAAGTTCACAGGTGAAGCCCCCAATTTGATACTGCTTGAATACGAGAGAGGTTTAGTATAGCTACAGAAATCTGGTATATGGCCATTAACCCTTGACAACCACAATGTTTTTCAAGGCAATAAACCTTTTTAAACCCATAATTGTAAAGATATGAGGGCTCAGTGTTATTTTACTCTAAAGCACGCACATAACAAGGAGCAAACATATAGAGCCAGTACAGGGAACATAATGTTTCAGAATCTCACATCTTGCAGCCAATGTACTGAGACAACACTGTAAAATCAGTGAATGTGCAGTGTGTTTTATACCTGTGATGATGACTTGCAAGCAAACTCAACTACAGAACTGAACAGCACCTCCTGATAACTGATATTTCTCAGGGTTGTGGCTTCATGTCCTATTACACCAAGTACCGTGATTGATTTTAAGTGGAGCATTTCAATAAAATTTTATTTAAATAGATGTTCAGTAAGGCAGTAAAAAGAACAATAAGGATGTGAAAAGTGTGTTAGGCCCAAATAGTGTAAAATATTTATTTTTAAAAGTAATAAGACTCATCTAAGAAGTTACATTGTGTGCAGTGAATTGAAGGTGTAGCTACCTCTGGGTGGTGAAGCAAAATAAGAATCTGGGGCTCACAAAAATGTCTTGCATAAAAATATTTATGTGGTGTTTTTTAGTGAATAAACAGATTATGATGATGCTTTGACAGGTTCAATAAAGAGGAAGGAATCCATTATTAAAAGTCAGAGAGGGACCACCATAGGAGACATGGACCTAGTAGGGGTTGATGCCTCCACTACATCTGCCACTACACAACTGCATAAAATATCCATGATCTCCAAACTACAGGCAAAATATTTTATTTTTGGAAAGTTTGGAAGGTTTAGAGACTATTTCATTTTAATTGCATTCTGTGTCTCTTTTGGTGAGGCTTCCCCTTACTTCCCCTATGGGCAAAAAGTGATGGAAAATCTCTCCACTGGGGACAAAGACATAAACAAGAACACATTTTAGTAGAGTAGGTTAAGGTTAACATTTCTAACATTTATTTTGGCAGTTTCTCTCTGTTCCAGAGGTAGCTGAACCCATTCCTTGAATGAGCACCACAACCGGAAGCGAAGAAGAATTTCACTCATGGGGTCATATATAGTAGGGCTGCAGCTAACGATTACTTTCATAATCGATCATTTGTCCGATTACTTTTTTTGATTAATCGATTGGTTTTCTCCCTCTCTCCAAAACAAAATAAAGAAAATCTGTACAGTCAGTGATACTTTATCTCCTCTGCAATGAGGACCAGTTTTAAGGTGCCCAGATACATGAAAAAAAAGCTGCCCAGTTTGGATAAAAGTTGATCTTCTGACCACAGGTACATGAAAACAGCATTGGCCAGTTACCGTTGAAAAACTATCATTGTTGTTTCTTGGATATGCTGCCACTGGCAGTGTCCTCACAGCACCTTTGTGCTCCTCCCCCTACTCTCTTTGTTGACTTAAAATCAATCAGGGTAGTATAACAATATAGGTTATGGATAAAGGGGCTAAAGCAAGCAAAGCGCTCTCCAATCAAATCTATGCTAGCACAATATAGGCACCTTAGAACAGAAGGTATTGTTCATGTCTTACTCCATTACAAATCCCAAAAACCAGAAGAGTATTCCTCATTTCAGGACAGAGGGCGGAGCTATGCAAATCATTGTTTCACACTACATTGGACTTGACATAAACCAGTAAGCTTGGCTGGGACAAGCATATAAGTTTATGGAGTGCTCCGAAGACATTTTATCTTGTGGATGTCACTTTTAGGGGATGAAGAGGATCTGTTAGCCAGATAACCAACACTGCTTATATGGTTGATACATGTATAATCTTGATATTGGTCACATTCTAAAAAAACATGCACAAAAAAAAAGATATTAGCCAGCTGTGATCACTGTATAGTGCTTTGCATTATATCTCTATAACCGTAAATAACTAGGATCTGTCTGTAATATATAGCACACTTAGTTGAACATAAGACACAAAAACAGGTTTATTTCCTTGAGAATAAATGTGAAACTATAGCTGAATATTATGTTGCTTGCAGAGTATAACATTTCCTTAGATATGTTGATCCACCAGGTTTTATTGTTCTTATTTCAGTACCGCCTTAGCTTTATGATTAGGAGAAGCACACTGGCCTTGACTTGCCTTCCCGTCTCCTGATGAAAGTGCTCGGGTGGACTGCATAAACCTCCATGTCTATTTGCCTGTCCTATTACTTGAATTCCAAATGTATAATTACTGTGAATGTTGGCACTTTGGTTACAGGGAGACTTCTGCACATTTATAATAGAATTCTAGATTGGCAGGAGCTCCAGGAAAGAAATATAACTTGACTGTTTAAACTTGGAAAATATTATTTTCTATAATAAAACAAATAAGAGTGAAAGCCTGAAAAGTAGATGGCAGGTCTGCAACAACAACAACCAATATACCATCTAGATAATTCTTATGTTTAGGATCACAGTGAACATGATTTCTTCTTTTTTTTTTTTTTCCTTTTAAATCGCTGTATTTTAATATATTAGCCATGGTCACATGACCACTGATACTTCCCTCTGTCTTCTTCTTGTCAGGGCAGATGGGAGGGTCTATCAATGCTTAAATGTTGCTCCATTAGCTGAGAGCAGAAAAGCAGCAAGTAAAGCCTCTGAATTAATAGACGTGGCAAAGTCTTTTTAAACATGATTGCTACAAACCTTGTATTTTCCATGTTTCTAAAAAATATCCTGGAATAGTGTCATTATTTACTCTATGAAGATAACTGATCACCAAAGGCAATATAATATATTTCTAATTTCTTTTTATTGCCTTCTTCACATTATTTACTCCAGCAAACAAGTGTTTTTCGATACACAAGCATCCATTAACTGCCAATCAGATAGTCATTTGACATCTCCTTTAAGCGGTAAACCCATACAGTGATGACAGGCAATTATATGTGCATGTAAACACCAAGAAGATGGCTGGTGACTTGTACCTTTTTCCAGGCTTTGGCCATTTACATTTTTACAAATTCTTAACAATGTCCCATGTACACGTGACAACACTAATCACAATCTGTTAATGTTGTGGATGTATTGTCACCATCCTGTGTTCGCTCCCCCCTGGGAGTACAGAGTGCCAATGTTGAACCACTAAGCCCCATTGTCAGCATGCCTTTAAGAGCTGTTTAAGGGCTGTTATTGGTTCAGGAGCCCGCAAGCATGTGAAATGACAAAGACCGGACAGCCCAGGAAGCCACTGAAGATCATAGAGGTATAGCAGTCATATGACTGATGATTAAAGCACAAGAAACAAGTATTTATCCGAGTTTTTCAAAATAAACTAGAGGTTAGAAAATCACCTTAACATGTAATATGAGGACACCATCTGCAAGGAGTTTGCATTTTCCCCCCAGAGGCAGCTCTCTAATTAGGCAAATTAGGCGGTCGCCGAAGGCCTCGCGGCCGCCTAGTTTGCCCTATTAGAACGTCAGCCAGGTAGCGTTGTGAGCTCTCAGCCCTATCACTGTCAAATCCCTGGTGCTGATTTAAATAGGGCACTGTGGGTCTCACCAGGGCTCTGAGGGAGTCTGACCAGGGTGGTGAGACCCCACATAGCCCAGGTGAGACCCTGCGGAGCCATGGTGCTGGTGAGACCCCATGGAGCCCTGGTGAGACCCTACAGAGGCTTGGTTTAACAAGGGCTCTGTGGGGTCTTGCCAGGCTGGTCAGACCCCACATAGCCCTGGTGCTGGTGAGACCCTACAAGTTTAACCAGGGCTCTTTGGTGTCTCACCAGGGCTCTTTGGCGTCTCACCGGGGCTCTTTGGTGTCTCACCAGAGCTCTGTGGGGTCTCCCCATGGCTCTGTGGGTCTAACAAGGCTGGTTAGACCCAACAGAGCCTTTGTGAGGCTCCAAAGAGCCCCGATGCCCTGGTGAGACCCCAAAGAGCTTTACAGAGCCCTGTTGGGACCCTACAAAGCCCTGGTGAGACCCTCTAGAGATTCTTTGGGATTTCACCAAGGCTCTTTGGGATCTCACCAGGGCTCTGTGGGGTCTAACCAAGCTGGCGAGACCCTACAGAGCCCTGGTGAGACCCTACAGAGCCCTGGTTTAACTAGGGCTCTGTGGGGTCTAACCAGGACTGGTAAGACCCCATAGAACCATAGTTTAACCAGGGCTCTTTAGGGGTCTCCCCAGGGCTCTGTGGGGTCTCACCAGACTGGTTAAACCCCACAGAGCCCTGGTGAGACACCACAGGCCTGAGTGGGGCCTCATGTTTAGGTTTCGCCTAAGGCCTCGCAAACTCTAGAGCCGCCTCTGTTTCCCCCCCAGGTACTCCGTTTCCTCCCACACTCCAAAGACATGCTGGAAGGTTAATTGGCTCCTTTCTAAATTGGCCCTGCATATGTGTGTGATAGGGACCTTAGATTGTAAGCTCCTTGAGGGCAGGGACTGATATGAATGTGCACTATGTAAAGCTCTGCGTAAATTGTCGCTGCTATATAAATAACTGTAATACATTAATAAATATGGGGTGTCTAAACTTTTGCCTATAACTCCAGTCTTTCAGACTCCCAACATTTGTGTGCATACTACTGTTCCCCTCTACCTTCCCCAAAATAACATTTAGGAAAACACACAAATACTTTCGAAAGCAGATAAATCTAAATACAGCTGTTACCCTAATGACGAACCGACAACATTCATCACTAAAATGTATCCTGACCACAAATAAAAGGGAGATTTTCCTCATTTGCCAGCTGATTGCTTCCAGCTTGGCAGCAATTTGCAAAGTGTCCAAGTAGCACTTTGCTTACAAGGAAAGTTGGGATGAAAAAGTTGGTGCATTCTGATCGGAGGCTGATCTGGTACAGTCTTAAAGGATTTGCAGGATAG
Organism: Nanorana parkeri; assembly: GCF_000935625.1. NCBI lineage: Eukaryota > Metazoa > Chordata > Amphibia > Anura > Dicroglossidae > Nanorana > Nanorana parkeri. The sequence goes on from NW_017306419.1 coordinate 1,358,594, forward strand.
CTCCACACAGTGCATTGGCTTAATGTAATTTAAATATAACAATATCCTCATTGGAACCATTAAAACTTTTAATCAGGGAGATGTTAAAATATAGCTTAATCTCAAGCTGGGTTTATCATTGACGGGAAAAAAAAAAGATGAAGAAAGCAGCTGTTACTGGGCTCAGTTTTAATCCCTAAACATGCCCTGTCTGCTCTTATGACATGACGGGATAAGGAAGGCATAGAGATGGATTTCCTTTTTATCCAATGTAATAAGTCATCTAGTAATGCACTCGATCGAGAAAACTGTTGTCCTCTGGGCACCTCTACGCACGTCAGCAATTTCTACTCTTGCTGACTCGGAACTTCCCTGCAAAATTCCGACAAAGAAGTCACTTTTTTTCTCATCCAAGAGAATGGTTTGCTATAGACAATGTTTCTATTCAGATGAAAACGAAGGTGTCATTTGTACTTACAAGCCCCAGCTTAGCTCGCAGAGCTGATTCATGCAAGGCTCCTGCTTTTCTGCTGGTGGGTGGCACAGCTATTAATTGTAATTACAGCAGTACTTTCCTAGGAAGAGAGGAACCCAAGGCTCTGTACACCAGGCATAAGCAGAACGCAGTAAAAAAATGCAAACTCATTACTTTTCGCAGAGTTATGGGATATCATTAAAACCAGCGAGCTTTTATTTTCACAACTATCTAAATACCTTAAGCAATTATGGCCGATCCCTCTGTTATTCCAAATCATAGCCCACTTATTCCTGTTGCATTTTATGTTAGCTATTAGAAAACACTTTTGTGTTCAATCATAATATGAAGTGGAATTGGGCCCTATGTATATTCCAAATGACTGCCTGTAAAGTAAACTGGGTCCTAAACAGGCATTCATGCTACAAACGATGCCGTGTTTATTTTGCAATGAATTATTTAAAGTCTTTTGAAAAAACAGGAAAGTGCTAAAAGGTGGTCTTTAATTGCAGACAGTGTCAAGGGGGAAATGAAGGCGTGGGCAGACAGATAATTTAGCGATTTGTCTATTAAAGTATATACAAGTTGACATGGACTTCAAAAACTAGTTGATAACTACAGAGATCGCATTACCCAACTAGGTTTGCCAGATGCCATGAAATAAAGTGTGGGCTGTTGGGTACACTGCAACACTGATTAAACAACACAGTGATACACAAGCTGGCCATATTGAAGCACTTTCGACACCTTGTAGGTGCACTAACAAGCAACTCTGATCTCCAGAACCAATCATTATGGAACAGAGTTTTTCCAAAACCTAATAATGCAATATAATGATGAATATATATTACACATAAGATAACAATGGGTATGCTATATAAGTCCAGGCCTATAATATAGTGGTCCTTCAAGCACAGCTAAATCTATCTTCCTCTTGACTTCAACCTGAATAAGGGCTTCACAATATCACTTAATCTGAAAGTGTCAGTCCACTTTAAAGTGATATTTTAGTCATGGAACATGGTGATTACGCCCTGGCCTCTTACAAGTCTTGGTTACTCCCACAGATTTATTTGCCATAGTTTCGGCCTCTGTTCCTGCCCACCTAGGAATTTGTGGTTTTATTGATCACCTTGCATTTTCCAGTTCCTCCTGTTGATTTCTACATAATATGAAATGAATAAAAACAACAGCAAGAGTGGCAACTGCCCATAATGGCCACAGAGGTATACATCCCCAGGAATTCAAGGGTATAAGTGTTGAGTCGGCTGACCCTTTCAAGTGGAAGCTTTGCTATATTAGAGGGAGATAGTGCCTAAGCAGTACCCTGAAAAAAGTACCTTCGGGCTTGAAATCCTCCTGAAAAATAGCAGTGACCTTCCTGTCATGTGTCTCTACTGTATATTTTTAGTGTGAGATCATCCTGCCTCTGACTGCTTTTGTCACAACATTTCGAGTGACATGTGATGATATCACTACTGTGCTGCACACTGTTCTCCTTGCCGTTTAGAAAGCTGTACCTGAGCACCTGCAGTGCAAGGATCTCTTGCTTTTGCTTTATTCGCTCTGTGGATCGCACCTCTCCTACTGCTTTTTGACAGCAACAACACAACAATGGGGGGTTGCTTCAACAGCAATAATGGGGGAAAATCAGCTGCAGGGAGTCTTAGAGGTAATTATGGTGACCAGTCATTTGTCATCCTTGGTCTACCTTTTTAGCTACAGCTTCTACACTACACTTTCATCTAGGGTCTGATTATATTTATAATCAATTAGTTGGCCGATAATTTTTTCGATCAGATAAAAAATTAAATAACTACCATCCTTAATTTAAAATAAAATACACAAATGCAGTGTTACAAACAAAGTTTACTTCAGAAAAAAACTGCAAACACAATTTTTTTGCAACCACGCTGCACTGGAATGCACAGCATTGCGGAACTGTGCGTTCCAGTGCAGGCAAATCACACTGTGGGTGGGAGGTGTGTTTGGGGTGCTATTGAAAAAAATGGGACTGCAACACACCTCCTGCAGATGAAGTTGTCAGGACAAAACCAAAAATGACTTTTTTTAATTTATTTTTTTAATAATTGTATTGTAAGCACATGGCGCTTGAATAGCTTCGGCCAGGGAATGACAGCTGCCAGTGGCAAGATTCCACAGACAGCAGCTGAATGTAAATAGAGCAGGTAGTGGGCGGGTGCAATAGCCATTTCAATTTGCAATAGCCAATAGCAGGCTGGCTATTGCACCCACTCACTATTTGCTATGCCCTCCTCCCAGCGTGGAGGAGAGAGCTAGGGGATCCAACCAACTAACCGATAATGGGAACGGTTGACAACTATTCTCATTATCGATTAATCGATTTGTTGGTCGCAGCCCTAATTTCATCTTTAATACTGGTCATATATACAAATTTCTCACATGACATTACAAACTGTGAGAATGCAAGCACCATCTAGCTTATAACAGTTTGTGAGCACACTTGCTAGGTCAAGAGAAAAACACATTTTCTTTCAAGGAGGTGTACTCCTCAGTAGATTTGCGGTTCTGCCCTTCCACAAGGCAACTCATGTGTAGCTTATAAAGCACAACTGAGATGCCGGGATAAGGAAAAAGGTCTGGGAAGTAAGAAGTAGGAAGAGGTGGGTATCAAGGGAATACCATTAACTGCAACTGCTAAAAGCTTTTCTAAAAATGGTTTCTAATATAGTTATTAAAGAGAATGACTATTCCAGCTTGCAGCACATTAAGGAGGTAGAGCAATCTGAAGAAGCTGGACATAACACAATGCTTCCATAGCCACACATGAACAAGAACTAATAGATGAGGTCAGGCCTAATGAACCTGGACATAACTAACACTGCTGATGGATACAAATGTATATAAAAACATATCATAGGTGCCGTAATGACTACAGTCAGCCCGCATTACAAAACACTACACAGCAATGACTAACACACACATGGACAATTGCTATACTTCAAGGGAAATGCACATCATATGGGATTGTCTGTATATGTCTTGTAACATTTAATCTTATTTTTTCCTACAGTACACTGCTATACTATTTACATGGTCAGAAAATTCTGCTTTTTCACGTTGCATTTAAAGATGAGTCTTACAACAGCCTGCTGTTTTTCCAGATGTAAAACAGTAAATTGCACTAACTGACTGATTTATTTGGAAAAGGATAGGAAATAGTGGGCCATTGACCGTACTGCTGAATCTCAAAGTTAGGAGAAGTCATATATCATGCCACATATATAGATGATGTGGTTTGTGCCTGAACACTTCTGGGTATAGCATGGTGGAAAATCTAACCAACTGATAAACAAGGAAAATAAGAGATCCTTCGTTGCATGTGTCCCATCAACATGACCTGAAAAAAAAAGAACTATGTTAGGATGCAGAGATACATCCTGTGAACAATGCATAATAAAGTGTTAGTTTTTAGAATGGTTTCAGAACATGAAGGACATAATTCACTCCCACCTCTCCTGAACTAATCTAGAATAGCACCCCCCAACCTTTTAAGTAGGGTACACACGGTATGAATTTCTGCCACTGTCATCACCGCTCTGGGTGGCATCCCTTGGTCAGCTGATCGAAGTAACAGGATACAATGCAAACAGTAGGGGATTTGTCCATCTACACTATGAAGCGTTGATAGAGAAATTTGTTCAGCCTGAGGGTTGCACGAAAGAAAAAAGGCACGTGTATACCCTACCTTAGTGGTTGTGATGGGTGGGAGGGGTGGATTAGACCAATTTCTTTTAAAAGTATAGGCCAAAGGCTCTTTGGTTAATTAATGCTACACTCTCTTACAAAATATCAACAGCTCCGTACTTTAGAATATACTGTATATTTTAAGGCCACTTTCTTTGGATTAAGCTGTTGTAAGTTTCAGTTGTCACCAAATTGTTAGGAACGTAAGTGCTTTCACCTTATTTTCATGGAATTAACTAGGTGTGGCCCTCAGCAGACATAACGTAGCCCCTTGAAGATTAATTCCACTCCATTTGGCCCTCGGTTTCATTTGACATGCCTCCTGTGGACAATAGGGAACCAGGGCCCAGACTGACAGAGAAGCAGATATAGAGGAAGAAAGGTGTATCTGCTTATCTGCAGTACTTATATCATTATTATTATAATTTCTTGATCCCTTGCTACAGCACGATTGCCCTAGTCTATAATACAGTTTTTCCATCTACAGAGAGACAGATGTGTTCTCATTTTCACAAGTATTTCAGCAATAATAATGTATAAATGATTTGCAGATAATCTTGACATGAAATACATAGATGAAAAAAAAAAAAAAAAGCATAGGAAAAATTGTGATTGTGGTTCACTGCGGGCAGCCTATTTGTAGTATAACTCCAGCCAGTTATTGTGGAAAAGAACCAATCAGCCTTTTGTCTGCTGCTGCATTCTTGAAGAACATTATGACAAATGAGCCTGGTGTGCCAGCAGCTCCCAGTGACAAGCATATCTTTATTATTTGCATGTTACTCAGAATGTTATGTATGGAATTCTGGAGGAATGCTTTGTATGTGAAGAGGTGAGATGTTTCAGGCCAAGCCTGACCAGCAGAACACAGGAGATGAACAAAGAATGGGGTCAGCACAGGATCAATGTGTTAACAGATCGCACTGCAGATCACCAAGTGACACATGAAATCTGGGCCCGGTCTGTAGTGCCAAACCGTTTATCATTATCATATGAACAGAGAAGATCGCTTTTTCATGCCTGTACCTGATAAAATTGCTCTTGTTTTGAAAATAGTCTTGTACGCTTCAAATTAAACAGTAAGGGAATCTATAGCGTTTTCATTTTTCTTTCTTCAAGGGCTCATTCACACATATCCGCTGGTCTGTACTGGGCATGCATGCCAAATGTAGTCCCAAAGCATAGACAAGGGAATTTGCCTTGAGTCCTATGAGTTCGGTTTACAATACTCCGCTGCGGTGGTGTACGCTGAAAAGAAAGTAGGACATGCTCTACTTTTTTTTCAGTGTACCATTTTGCGTCACACCAGACCGCTTTGCAGCACGCTGCAGTTCATAAAGGTCAATGAAAAGTCACCTTGTGACATTTCTATTAAGTCGAAAAAAGTAAACAGAATGATGTGTCATTACAACACATCAGCACCGCTCCCTTCACAGTGCTCCTCTCACAGCGCACATCATCGGCTGTGCAATAACGCCCTAAGATGATGTATATGAATGTTGTTATTTATCAGAGTAATAATTCAATTTTTTTTTTCTAAAGTTTGTAATATAATTTTAGAGATGGGTCAACTGTGTTTAGCTATTAATGCAGTTCCACTGAAAGTACTACATCTTCTAGGTGGCTTATTCTATAACGGATTTACTCCACAACTATACAGCATTATCTTACAATTACCATTTTACTGTAAAATGTATTTATAGCCATTTTTTAGGGGGGATAGAGTAGGGAACCTCTGTCAGTTTATATATTGCTGTCTTTGTCCCCATTACGTAAAGTCACCTTCTATATTTGTCCTGATGACCACTGTCACCTGGATAGAAATTGATGGGAAGATTCTGGCCTCTGAAAGCAATTAAGCAGCTGTTTTTTTTTTACCCAAGTGTACTTTAGGTCAGGAAGGCTACAAAGGGTGGGTTAAGCTGGCCATGCACCAATAGATTTTCTGCAGATTTTCTATGGTCAGATGGAAAAAGTGCAACAGATTCCTCCATCTATGCTAAATGGATGGATGAATCTCCCACTGGGCCAAGCTTCAGTATCTTGCTAGTCGGCCCCGCTGGCTGTCAAAAGACCTAAGCTATCTGATTGGATGCAGGCATTGTTCAAGTATTTTGCGATCCAGCGGGGCCGACTAGCAAGATACTGAAGCTTGGCCCAGTGGGAGATTCATCCATCCATTTAGCATAGATGGAGGAATCTGTTGCACTTTTTCCATCTAACCATAGGAAATCTGCAGAATATCTGTAGGTGTATGGCCAGCTTAAGCTTGTGTAAAACGCTCCTACCTCTGGAACTCTGGGTACCGACCAAAGAGAGCCCAACCACGCTCTATGAGCTCTGTAGGAAAGCAGGAATATGCTATGTCCAGGCTTAATAAAGTTGGATGTGATCTGATCTCATCGCTGTGCAACTTCCTTCTTTCCTACCAAGGGTACTTTTAATTCAAAGTACACAAGCACTTTAAGATTTTGGGAAACCTAAATGATAGGGTTAATTTTAGGGGTAGCATTTGTAGATGAGATGGTTGGTGCAGAAAGGCTACATGTTTTTTGGAGTTAGTAACTAGGGCATGTGGAACAAAGTTTTCTTTTAATCTTTGTTTATATTGCCAAATATCCTTGCCCAGGAGCTACTATCATAGAACCAAAGTACTGTCAATAGTAGTTATATTTTATAAAGATAAGTGCTGATTTCAATTTGAAACTTTTTTCAAGATGGGTTGCTGTGATGGCAGCTTTTTCTATTTTTAATATGTGACTAATACCTGTCAAAATCTGTAAATAAACCCTATACGATGCAATAAACTCCATGCCTAGCTGACAGAGAATATAAATGTGAAAAGCCCTCACGTTACAATATTTGCATAAGAGATTTTAAAAACACTGTTACTTTATAGCACTGTGGTTTATAAGTCTTGGAAGACTGCTATTTCTTTTCTTTATAGACTGCTTTACTTACAGTTGATTTATTTTTATAATTATTATAAATTATTATTATTTTTTTGTGTGTGTTTAATACAGTACTTGGTGGCCATTTTGTAAAACAAAGACTTGCGCCAGTCTACTAAAATTCTGCCTTAGTATTCCAATACATTCCACAATTTGCTAGCCATATTCTTTCTGGGCCAAAATTCAGGCTATGGCACTTAAAAGGAATACATTGGAAGATATCGGATATATGGCCAAAACTCCAGGGATTTCCTGGGCAGATGTCAGGTCATACTAGACGCAGAGGCAGATGTGCTTTCAGAGCTTCTTGGAGATTTAGTTGTAGGGAAAGAGTGAAATGTAAATGTATGTGTAACATAGTTAATTACACACACACACACACACACACGCACATACACAGTTTATGTTTCACACACTTATGCCAAACTTTTCATAATTTTTCCGAGCTAGCGGATAATGCAATTAAATACGCTCGTTGCTTTTTAATTTTTCTTAATGGGATGACTCCCAAGGCAGTCAGCTTTAAAGATTACTTTAAATTAAAAGGTTTCCCATAACAGCATTTATATATGTATAAGGTACAGTCACAAAACGGTCACATTCCCAGTTCTACTTACAAAACTAGAATGGGAGGTAAGGACTTATAATGCATCTTAACCTTAATAATTAACTTTACTTATTTGCTCTCTTGCGGTCTGTTTAATAGGCCAATGCAAGTGTTTTGTTAGATCTTTCCAATAGGTACAAAAAAAAACCTATTGATCCTACCAGAAATCTTGTGATCTGGTTCATGGGCTTTCATGGGCTTTCAGCCTCTGCTGTACTGTTAACAATTAGCAGTGCTATGAGTTATTTCTGTGGGCTAGAGAATACCTGGAGATAAGAGCAGGAGGTGTTCTGTAGTCCTGTGCTAGAATGAAAATGCTGCTCCTTCATTATTACAATAGAGTAAGTGAGCTTCGAAATGCATTCAAGTACTCAAGTATTCAAGTATTATCTGGTAGAATTTGTTCAGGAAAACGGGATAGTTAATGACAATCAGCATGGGTTCAGGAAAGACCGTTCCTGCCTAACTAACTTGCTAACTTTTTATGAGGGGGTGAGTAGAGATATGGATGGAGGGAGGCCGGTAGATGTGGTATATCTGGATTTCTCAAAGGCTTTTGATACGGTACCACACAAACGCTTGCTACACAAGCTGAGGGCTATGGGCATAGATGAGGTGGTGTGTACGTGGATAGAGAACTGGCTACGGGAACGTGTCCAGAGGGTATCTGTAAATGGCACCTTTTCAGACTGGGCTAGTGTAATGAGCGGTGTGCCTCAGGGTTCTGTGCTGGGTCCCATATTGTTCAACTTATTTATTAATGACATCGGGGAGGGTGTTAACAGTGATATTTCCGTGTTTGCGGATGACACCAAAATTGGGAGGGTAATAGACACGGACTTAGACATTATAACATTACAGGAGGACCTGGATAAAATAGGGGAGTGGGCATTAATGTGGCAGATGAGGTTTAATGTCGATAAATGCAAAGTAATGCACTTTGGAATTAAAAATAAACAAATGGGTTATACAATTATGGGTATGCCGCTGGGGAAGTCAGAAATGGAGAAGGATTTGGGGGTCATTGTAGACCACAAACTGAAAGGTAGTTTGCAGTGCCAGGCTGCTGTAAACAAAGCTAGCAGGGTCTTGTCCTGTATTAAAAAGGGGATGTATTGCAGGGACAAGTCTATAATTTTGCCACTTTATAGATCATTGGTTCGACCTCATCTGGAGTACGCGGTCCAGTTCTGGTCACCAGTACTAAGAAAAGATGTCCTTGAGTTGGAAAAAGTCCAGCGGAGGGCAACCAAACTAATTAGGGGTATGGAGGACCAGAGCTACGAGACAAGGCTACTAAATTTAAACATGTTCACATTAGAGGTGAGGAGATTAAGGGGGGATATGATTTCCATGTACAAAATGTTTAATGGTGGTAGCAACATTAGCGATAAACTGTTTAAAATTAACTCCGTTACAAAAACTAGAGGCCATCACCTAAAATTGGTGGAAAAAAAATTCCAGCACAAGGGGCGAAGGGGGTTCTTCACAGTAAGATCAGTTAGGGTCTGGAACTCACTGCCACAGGCGGTGATTTCAGCAAATAATGTGGAATTGTTCAAGAAACTTTTGGACGATTTCTTAAGGGACCGTAATATACAGGGGTACAGGTACTCCTAGAATGAGATCCTAATAGGTTGGACTTGATGGACTAATGTCTTTATTCAACCTCAAATACTATGTAACTATGTAACTATGTACCCTAACCATTAGCAAAAATGTATATTATTTGTGTATCACTCAGCTGTAGATCCTCAAATCATCGCTGAATTCATGCTGACACGGTCAACTGTGTGTGTTGTAAAGTAGCCACCACTCCAAGCTCACTCCTGTGATGGACTACAATCTAATGTTTAGTTTACTAATTTGTGTTGAGATTGTAGTCTATCATGGGAGTAAGCTTGGAGTGGTGGCTACTTTACAACACACACAGTTGACCGTGTCAGCATGAATTCAGAGATGATTTGAGGATCTACAGCCGAGTGATAACACAAATAAACTACATTTGTGTTAATAATTAGGGGATTTGAATGCGTTTTTAAGATTTAGCTCCTGAGTTTAGTGTCAGTGTAATTACTGGTACATTTTTTTTATTTATTTTATATATAAATATATATATA
>NW_017306419.1:1368608-1368982 GCF_000935625.1 Nanorana parkeri
AACTCCCTCCTCATTGGCCTTCCACTACACAGGCTATCCTCCCTTCAGTCTAACATGAATGCAGCTGCCAGACTCATTCACCTAACCAACAGCTCAGTGTCTGCAAACCCCCTCTGTCAATACCCACACTGGCTTCCACTCGCCCAAAGGATAAAATTCAAAATAGTAACAATCAGTTACAAAGCCATTCACAACTCCACCCCCAGCTATATCTCAAACCTGGTCTCAAAGTATCACCCTAACCGTCGGCTCCGCTCATCCCAAGACCTCCTGCTCTCCAGCTCCATCTTGACTTGATTTGTATTGTGATTGTAATGTCTTCCCTATATTGTAAAGCACTGCGAAAAACTGTTAGCGCTATATAAATCCTGTAT
>NW_017306419.1:1369139-1373587 GCF_000935625.1 Nanorana parkeri
ACAGGCTATCTTCCCTTCAGTCTAACATGAATGCAGCTGCCAGACTCATTCACCTAACCAACAGCTCAGTGTCTGCAAACCCCCTCTGTCAATACCCACACTGGCTTCCACTCGCCCAAAGGATAAAATTCAAAATAGTAACAATCAGTTACAAAGCCATTCACAACTCCACCCCCAGCTATATCTCAAACCTGGTCTCAAAGTATCACCCTAACCGTCGGCTCCGCTCATCCCAAGACCTCCTGCTCTCCAGCTCCATCTTGACTTGATTTGTATTGTGATTGTAATGTCTTCCCTATATTGTAAAGCACTGCGAAAAACTGTTAGCGCTATATAAATCCTGTATAATAATAATAGTTTGTTTTGGGGTTTAGATATCCTTTAAGCTAGCTGTAGGCATTAAACAACATTTAGGGCTCCTTCACACGGGTGTGCAAGGCTGTGCACTGGCCAAATTACCATGTTTATGTGGCGGGTATGGCCCTGTGTGTTCGTTCAGTGGTGACACACTCAGCCAGTACAAATAAATGACAGACTGAACGATCTGTTCACACATAATAGCAAATGGAGTGATAACCTACGATTAGGGACAGATCAGCAGCCCTGGATGCAAACAGTTTGTGTACAGAGTTGCTCAACTGTTCCTAGACGCATGTAAACGCTTCTTGAAGTATTACATGCAAATGCAGTGACAGCCTGTGATTTATTTGTACACGCTTCTGGTCTGTAGGTAAATGTAAACACAGGGCCATGCCCACCATAGAAATAAGCTGATCTGGGCAGTGCACATGTGAATGAGACCTCAGAAACAAGCACCTGATCTAACTGCTGAACGAGCTACAAATGTGCATATTTCTGTAACCATCAGACACCTGATCAGCAGTGAAGTTACATCTGGTATGAAAATATCCAATAGAAGTGGCTCATGACATTTTTGTTGAAGCCTAAGGTGCCCAGAAGAATGCCTTATTGCTATTTGACATAGTAAGAATTTCTAGTTTCCAAAGGTAATTGCTTGATATCTTAGCTTTTTTTTTAGCAAGTGTGTCTATAGCAATTGTTTATAATAGAGCATTTGGGGCTCTTACAGCATATAATGACTGATAACGCTTCTGTTTTGTAATCAATCTTAAAAGTAGAAACCCCGCAGCAGTAAAATAAAGCCTGTTAATCACCATATCAATCTCAAATTATACATTATGAGTTCTTACTTTATCACTGCAAATAGATGGCTTGAGATTATACTGACATCTGCCACTTCGTACGCCTTTCCTCTACCATGTCTCAGTAGACAAACACATGCACCCTTTCTCCTGGGATAAATAATATCTGCGGGTAAGCACTTCAAGCATTAATCCAAGCAAACAGCTAAATACACAGATGAAATTCATTTTTCGGAACTGTTTTACCTGCAAAAGATTTGTATTTCTGTCCATCCAGTTCTAACATTACAGAGATCTGCCACACAGGACAGTCTTTTATGACAAATTAGAATACCTGGTTTACAGGTCTTGTCCCTACCTCTGCTTGTGACTGGACAGTGAAAGGAGAAGCAGCATAGTAGTTTTCTCTCTGGTGCTCTCTGCTCATTTCAGCAAGTTCCTTGTTAGCCTTTGAGCACTGCAGCACAATTCACTAAATTGTTATGGTGTTTTTCCCTCTTTCATTCTGAGCTCTGCCATGCATGGCCTGCAAAAGGCTAATACCGGGTCATACTTGCACCGATTGCATTCTCTATGTAGCAGCCAGATGCAGTGAAATATCCCTCTGATACTGTCCAAACTCTGCTGAATTTCAATCACCAGTGATGGCAGTGACATTTCATTGCCTCAGCTATGATGGAACAATTAGATGAGGACATACAAGGCAGCCTCTTAGCCATCTTGTCACTGCTGATTTTGACAAATCACCAGAGACAGAGTCTCCCATCTGACACCAGTCTTATGAATACAGTTGCATTTATTTGTTTATCTGCCTGGAGTTCCGCTTCCAACACAGCCAGAAATACTTTTACATCATTTTGCATCAAAGTGAGCAAAGCCTACTAACTAGTTCAGTTAAAAGGACTTGATCCAAATTTGAGTTTGTCCAAATCTGAAAGATAGCTGTAAGTGCCGGCTCAATCAGCTGCAGTCAGAGCATTTCCCACCCTCGCAGCTGCATGTAAACATCGGGATGCTGGGGACATATTTAACCTGATATGGCCACATTTGATCAATTACATTGGCCATATAAGGTCAATAATGTCACACATCCCGCCCCTTTGTGTACATGCAGCAGCCGGGGCGGGGTATGACCCGGTAACAGTTGATTGGGCCGGCACTTACAGCTATCTTTCAGATTTGGATGAACTCAGGTTTGGCTCGAACCCTAGCTCATCCCTATATTATACAAATCCTACATTTTACAACATTAGAAACAAATATGAATAAATCAAGCACAGGCAATGGACAACATTTAGATCTTAAGAAATAGCAAAAAATATTTGCCATTTTGTGTGTTTAACTAAGGAGAGTGCTAACAAGATGGGACATGCTTTTTCAGCCATTGCTGACTTTATCAGTGAGAGCCCGGTCAACAAAACAATGCACAATCATCACACACAGTGGACCTGCATTTTTAGTTGGTTAGTTTTCCTTATTTGAATGCTTCCTTTTAAAGGATGTGGTCAGTCAAAACTATATTGCAGGAAGGAAACAATGCCCCAAATCACTAAAAGAATACCCATGTAACCACTATGATTTATTATGGTTGCACAACTCTCAAGGTTCCCAAGCCCGCCACTGTGTCGGTCATGCTACAGAGACCTGGGTTGAGATCTGCTAGGCAATCCCCCATTAGATATAATGATCAGTTTGACACGGTGTATTTTCTTTTCTGGATTCCTTACTGCAAAGCACTGTTTCACTAATGTGTTCATAGTGAAAGTGGCTCAGAAGGGTAGTCATCTTCTTGGGTGGTGAAGGAAAACCACACAACCATATTTATCCTAATGCTAGCTAGACACAAATTACACCCAAGTCAAAGAGACTCTGCACCTGAAAACACACCTCTTGGCTTCCCAGATGTAAAAGGTGACAGAGAGGGGAGTAGAATATTTCTTTATTATTGCAGTGAAGACTGCCCTTGAGCCATGTGCGTTGTGTGGAATACTATGCTCTACCAGTTTATGCAAGATTCCCTTTTAAGCTAAAACGTCCCTTCTAGCACAACAACACATGGGTCACTTGATATTAATTGAGCCGCGCTGCAAGCTGTATGAAATAATATAGTGTATATAAGCAAACAAAGCCAAGTGACCTAGGACAACATGAAAGGGTTTAATGGTGTTCCAAAACACACAGATACTTTCGGCCTTATTCAAAAAAGTGACTAATTCTTAAAGTACATCCAGCAAATCCATACCAAGCTAAGAGTACCCTTGAAAAGAGGAGTTTACTATTGCTGTCTTCCTCCGTCCAATATAGTGCCACTATCCACAGGAATCACATTTTGTATTTTCCTGTGGCCATAGACTAGAAGCTAATCAATCAGTTGCTAGTAGACTGCTATACTCCTCTTGTCAGGGCTAATCTCAGTTTGTGAACAAATTGTCATGAATTTCTTGGAAGCAGGTGCACTTTAAATTAAGTCATCCATAGCAACCACTTAGGATCCATGTTGTACTGGTATAACTGCTTCAACATCAATTCCAAGGCCTCATTCACATGAGGTGTTTAACTCCAGAGCGCGATGCCTACTGTCAGAATCTGCAAATTATTGCAGCAGTTCATGGGTGGCTCTGAACAGCTGTGGCTGCTCAACCTGTACAAAGCAATGAGAGGTGCACAATGGCCGCAGCTGTCCACCTGTGTTTGGAGTTAATCGCACATGGAGTGATTACCTCCTGCTAGAGACAGATGACTGCTCCTGGATGCAAGCTGCCTGTGTCCAAGGGCAATCATCTGCCTCTAGCCCTGTTATCTGTCTCTAACTCTGTTTCCTGTTTTGCACAGGCTGAGTGGCTGCAGCTCTCCAGTCACCTGTGATTCCTGACGCATGGTCCCTTGCAGAAGGTTTGATGCATCCTGCTGCTGAATGATGGGCAGCTTCATCCAACCTACTTTCTGTGGGCCCAGGATATCATGGATCTGCATCATCATGCAGCCTTGGAATCACAGTTCTCTTGAACTAAGTGCCGCTGAGTGCAGGAAGAAGGACCACCCACAGCCACCGAAACAGTAAGGGAAAGACCAATGATGTCACCGGACAGGCCTGAACACTGGAAAAAAGTATGTATAGTATTTTTTTTAAATCAGAGAGGGACTTTTGGGAGGGACAAAAGCAGGCTTATATGAAGTGATAAAGAAAGCTAGAGTTCAGCATTACGGCATCCTAATTGCAAAAAGGCTATTTTTAAAATTGTACAGTATGTTCTTGCATGCAGATACTATATATATACATATATA
>NW_017306419.1:1373614-1458146 GCF_000935625.1 Nanorana parkeri
TATATATATATAAAGTTTTTAATGTTTTAGTATTATTATTATTATTTTTTTTCTCCTGTGTTACTCTTTATTCTTATAATTGCTTTTCTTTGATGCTGACGGTCCCAAAGATGGGCAGATCTAGCAAGCAATTCTTCCCCAAACTGATAAATAACCACTACCCACCGGGTGCATTGCTCCTACAATGTATGGGATATAACACTGCTGCTGTGTGCCAGAATCCCAGCGCCACATCCCCCACATCTGGAAATTGTCGCAAAAAATACTTGGATCTGTCCCACTACTTGGAAAAATTGCGTAGTGTTTAACCAGTCTCACACAGAGAATAGTTTCTAGTGCTCTATGAAGTCATTGCTTAAATAACACTTACAACGAATAATGATAAGAACCACTTTAAGCACCATATTTTTAAATCAATATTTTATGTGGCTGTTTTCCAACTTAAGAGTTCTTTTCATGCCTTTTGTTCCTTGAAGTTATGTTCTTTGTTTTATTAAATTAATTCACCATGACGAAAGTAATGAAACAGCCTAAAGTGCTTAAAAAGTGCTTAACTTGAGAGAGTGTTTGCTCTGTTTTGAGACTAGAAGCTTAACACCGCTAGCTGGACCCAAATTAAAAAAAAATAACACATAACAGAGTAAAACTGGAGAACTACCCAGAATAATGACACTAAAACCTGTCGGAATAATGTCATTTATTATCTAAAGAAAAGTTAACACCATGTTCTATATTTTAGTTTATTACAGTTAGTTTATAATGTTCAATTGTTGTAGCGCTATATGTTGGCATGGATCCAGCAAAGACTGGACATCAAGTGGTTTAGTTGTTCTGCGTGCCTAGCAAATTTGTGGTGATCTATAAACAACATGATATCTGGAAGCGATACTCTTTCTCATATTACAGAGATAAGTATGTCTATGCAGTCAATAGATATCGCTGACACTAGTGTTATCTTGGAGGAACAACACAAACTCCAGGTAAACAGCTAAAAGCAAAGCTGAAATACATTAAAGTAAACTGTTTTTGCAGCTAAAGGATTTCCAGTTTTGTTGACCAAAATTCGTAATCCACAGACCACTGAGACCTGACACAGAAGAGTTCATGACAACACTATTTTCTGGTTCAGTTTTGCAGCTTCCTGTGTCACCTCTTCAGCAACTGAATGCTCTTTGGACAATGAATCAGTATCATCACATTCCTTCTCCACTTATTGTCCAGATAGCCAGTAGATGACAAAGGAAGCTGTAAAGCTAAACCAGCTCTACACTGGTTGAATTGCGGCAAGTCCTGCTGACTCTGAAAAAATTATGGGGAACTCACAAGTCAAATTCCAGAAATCTACTTCATCCAGTAAAAAATAATTCTCTAAACAGTGAGAGCACACCCACCACTGTCAGAATATAATAGTCTGGTGGGGGGATTCCCTTATCCACGCTGTTTAGTGTGGATGGGGGAACTGAATGGTGTATGGCCAGCCTTACACTTCTTGTCTCCAGGCACTCCAGCTAGCCTTAGTACCACACTAATGGTGGTCACATACATATTGATAAAAGTTAGATACAATACATATTGATCGTGATCTGGACACTAACGCGTACCACAAATGTAAAGGCAGATTTTGATCAACTTGCCAATCATTAGTGAACAATCACATTATATAAACAAAATATGCAATCTCCAAAAAGGAGGAGTTTAAAAAGGGTTGAAAACCAAAAGATTTGGACCTCTTTTCTATCCAGCTTCCCCAATCGACCCATATCGATCAAAACTTATACCATCAGTCAAAATTGACTGCAATTGGTTATGTCCAGCAAATGATCATGTACTATTCCATGTACTATATGAATCACACATTAATCATTTTTTTATTGACTTGTCTGGGGCCACCATTACAGATTTAGACAGTATAGCCATATAAAACATTCTGAGACTGGAGGTAGAGAGGTAGAAATAGACAGCTTGCACTCTGCATCAGCACACCTAATACTGACCTTTAAAAAAAAAGTGGAGCAAACTGTCACCCTGCCTTGGTTGTAGGTGTCCACACTCAAAGGTGGTGAAATGTAAGTGCATTATATCACAAACAAATAATGTACACAATGTAACTGTGGAGGGACAGCAACAATTAGGACCCTGCCTGCATTACAATAGCAGACAAGATGGCAATATGGAGCCTTTTATTATATATATAGTTACATAGTTGGTAAGGTTGAATAAAGGCACAGGTCCATCGAGTTCAGCCTATGTGGTTGTGTTTGTGTGTGTGTGTTTGAGTTACTAAGATTACCTGTACCTCTGTATGTCTTGCTCTCTGAGAAAAGTATCTAGGCTGGTCTTGATTGATTCCATACTCTCAGCTAAAACTACTGTCTGTGGAAGGGAGTTCCACAAATTTACAGCTATCACTAGGGGTGCTCAGATTCCAAGTACCGTACTCAGTACAAATACTTTTCCAGCTCCCAGACTAAACTAGAGAAAAATTCAAAAGTTACGAGTCATTTTTAAGGAGCACATGGAGCTCCTGAAATTTGTGCATCCCAGTTTTAACCACTTCAAGACCAGGTGTTTAGACCCCCTTCCTGGCCAGGCCATTTTTCAGTATTCAGCGCTGCGATACTTTGACTGACATTTATTCCGTCATGCAACGCTGTACTGAAATTAATTTTATACCATTTTTTGGGGACAGATAGAGCTTTCTTTTGGTGGTAATGACTTTTTTAAAATAAATATATATTAGAGATGCACCAATAACATTTTTTCAAGTACCAGTACTGATAATTGTCCAAGTACTCACAGATACAAGTACTGATACATTTTTGTTTATTGTCATGTGACAGTTTTTCTAAAACACTACAGACTAATGATTTCAAGACAGTGGTGGAGAGCCAGAGCCAGGTCCTTGCTGCAACCGCTGCAACCCTGGTAGTCCTTGTGAAAATGTCAAGTATCAGCACTGGTATCTGAGCATCCCTAGCTATCACAGTAAAGAATCCCCTTTGCTGTTTGGTGGTGGCCTCTTGTATTCCTGAATGAACTAACAGTAAACAGTTTATTACTGATTATCCTATCACCATTAAACAATTTGTATATTAATATCATGTACCCTCTCAGTCTCCTCTTTTCAAGAGTGAACAAGTTTAATGCATGCAGTCTTTCCTCATAGTTTAGGTCCTCTAACCCCTATATTAGCTTTGTCGCCCTTCTCTGGACTCTCCCCAGCTCAAGAACATCCTTTCTGTGGACTGGTGACCAAAACTGAACCACATACTCCAGATGAGGCCAAACCAGTGTTTTGTACAGGGGGAAAATTATGGATTTGTCTTTAAAAATACACAAGCAAGCTACTCATTAATGGTGGTCCTACTGGGGGATCTGGAAAAAGATTTGGGAATCCTAGTGGACAGCCGCCTTAGTAACATCATGCACTACTAGGCAGCAGCAAATAATGCAAGCAGGGTACTATCATGTATAAAAAAGGGAATGTACTTTAATTCCAAAATGCATAACTTTACACTTCTCGAAATTTAAACCTCATCTGCCATGCCGATGCCCACCCCCCTATGTGATTCAGGTGTTCCTGTAAAATTTCTATGTCTTCTGTTGAGTTTATTGCCTTACAAGTTTTGGTATTGTCAGCAAAAAATGAAATATTGCCAATAATATTGGTCCCAATATCATTGATAAACAGGTTGAACAGCAATGGCCCCAAGACAGAACCCTGGGGAACACCACTGCCAACCATGGACCATTTGGAAAGTGAACCATTTATTGATACTCTCTGGACACGTTCACTTAGCCAGTTGTCTATCCATCAATGCCCAAAGACTGAAGCTTGTAAATTAAACATTTATGAGGTACCATATGAATTGCTTTTGCAAAATCAAGGTACACCAAGCCCACTGGCATTCCTCCATCTAGGTTGCCACTTACCTCCTCATAGAATGCTAATAGTTTGGTTTGACAAGAATGGTCTTTCCTGCATCCATGTTGGTCGACACTTATGATATCATGCCCCTAAGCATATTAACTTGCATATTATGGATGTTAAGCTGACTGGTCTATAATTCCCAGGTACACATCTCAAACCTTTATAAAATATTGGTACAACAGTTGTTTTATGCCCATCAGCTGGTACCTCCCCAGTCAGTTTGGAGCCCTTAAAAAATATGAGAAAAATTTATGAGAATGAGAATTTACGAGAATAGGTTATTGGCTGTTTGGCAGTCAACAACATAATGTGTCCATGGCTGTGTGACACCCCTAGTACCCCCAACCACTCTGGAATATGTTGGCTATGCAAAAAATGGCCCTGAATGTGGCTAAGATAAATGAATCATGAGACTGACTAAACATAATTAGAAATCCTTTGGCAGATAAAATGGCTCAAATATATGAATTTCACACATGTATTTAGTGGCCCGTCTGGAATAATAGTTACATTCAAATCTTTTTTTATTTATATAGTTAACTGACCAGCGATACAGTGACTCTAGTCTCCTCTTTAAAGTACATCGTAGAGGCTGTCATTGCTGATCTGATCTTTTTAAAAATGTAGGTTCCTCGGCTTTCATGCAGATCCAGGGACTTTCACACATTCTGAGTCACTGACTTATGTAGATTAAGAGTTCTGACTTAATTTGGGGTCAGTGTCTCAAACTATTGAAGCCAGAGATAGAAGAGGAGCTAGCATTTTCAGAAGGACCTCAGGAATGGCAGCCTACATACTTCTCACAGTTCAGGTTTGTCTATCAGATTGTTCTCCCAAGTTCTTCACAGGAGAGCCACTGTATCTAGCAAGATACTGTACAAGCTTTGAAACATTGAGAAGAAAAAAATGTATTGTGCTGCGCTTTTCATCACCTGCTTTGAGCCTTCTCTATCGGTTAAGATCATTTGTGTCTGTGAACAATCATTTTGTAACTACAAGAAAGATTCTGATTTCAGTGTGAGCTTGTCCTCTGAGACAAAGCTTCCCCAACAATGATATATGTTCTGTGTTAGATTGATACAATATAGAGGCACTATCTAACAGCAGGCATGCTTCAGCCATCAGAAAGATATGCGAGCTGTGTTAAACTACATGAATGTCTAAGCAGCAAACTTATTTATCATAAAGAATTCTGTGTATAGTAAAAGCTACTGCTACTTCCATGTGCATGCAGTATTTCAGAAACTAGAATACACTAGAGAAGAATCTTAAAGAAGACTTGAAATTATTTTTCTTCCATAAAAGCAATGAATTCACTACTAAACATATTGACGTTGTGTAGCTGAACCAAGATAATATAGCATGCTCCAGTGTTTCTCAACTTTTTTTTCAGTCACAGCACCCTTTAAAACTATGCAAAATCTTGAGGCACCCCAATCTAAAGTGTCATAGATTTGTGCAAAGACACACAAAAAAGTTGGTTTCCCTCTTCACATCGAAAAGCCCCCTTCAAATCAAGATCCCCCTTTAAATCAGAGTCGCCTTTTCCATCAGGAGCCCCTCCTTTCACATTAGACACCACTCTTTCATATCAGAGTTTCCCTTTACATCAGGAGCCCCCCTCACCTCAATCTTCATCCTACCTTCACATCACAGTCCCACTACCACACAATTTTGAGGCACCCCTGAGGATGGTATATACTATGACACAGAGACTACAGTTATTATCCTTTACATTAACAGGGTTATTCACTAGAGGGTGAAGGGTTTAGAAAAGGCAGGAAAAGTAAACAATCTAG
The DNA here is from genome assembly GCF_000935625.1 of Nanorana parkeri. Taxonomy (NCBI): domain Eukaryota; kingdom Metazoa; phylum Chordata; class Amphibia; order Anura; family Dicroglossidae; genus Nanorana; species Nanorana parkeri. The sequence goes on from NW_017306419.1 coordinate 1,379,345, forward strand.
GCCACAGTAGCTGAATTGGAAAACTTCTCCAATTTAGCTCACTTTCCAGTTCAGCTATGTTGTCCTAGATTGTTCACTTCTCCTGCCTTCTCCAAACTCTTCACCCTTTTGTGAATAGCCCAGTAAATGTCTATGGCATATCTTTCAAGATATCATTTGGTTTCCACTTCCCCAAAGACTATGGATTCCCCTGGTTGTGAACCCCTGCCCTAACAGGATAACATTTGTCAAAGCAATATGTACCATAAACAATTGCCATTTTTACATAAAGTGCACACCTTGATATGTGGAAGCTTCTTTTAGCTACGTCCTGTCTAAACGGAATTGCCCCTGTGTTGGCTGCACAAAGCTCTGGAATGGCTTCTTGATAGCAACAACAGAGTCAGCACAATTGCTTGTAGTCTCAGTCAGGAGTAACAGTTGGGAGACTGTAGTAGTATGTAGTAGTCAATGTACTAAATGATTGCCGCAGTAAAAGTCTGAAAGTGTGATAGGACAGAGACATAAATTAAGTTTATTCATTCATTTTGACTGGACTATCAATGCACCAGAATGGAACTCAATTTTTCAGTTCACCAGAATGGAACTTTCCTTTTTTTCAGGGCACCACATTGGAACTTTCCCTTTTTTATTGCACTGCAATGGAATTTACCTTTCTTTCAGTGCACCGCAATGGATGTTTCTGTTTTTGCAGTGCACCACAATGGCATTTTTCTTTTTTTTCAGTGCACCACAATGGAACTTTCCTTTTTTCAGTTCACTACAATGGAACTTTTCTTTTTTTAAGTACACCACAATGCACAGCGGGTTCACATTTGTGCTTTGAGTTGTGCTAAAATGCATGTGGGGATGTGCATTGGGAAGCCAATAAAAATGGATGCACTGCAGTACATGAGTTTTTTTTTTTCTCCAGCATCTACCAGAAATATGAGCTTTGGATGGATCGAACCTTTCAGGTAAGAGAGGGGGGGGGGCATACCACTATCTACTAAAGGACAACTGTTCACCCAAACGTGGATGGAGCATTCCAAAGTGGTCATGGCTTTTCATACAACATACAGAGCCAAATATTACCTGACAGTTCAGCTAAGTATGTCTGTCAATCAAAGTAACAATTTTGGTCATTATCAATCTGTCCATCTGAATTACTAATCATCAGTGTCTGTCAGTCTGTGTAGGTTTCATAAGGAATGTAGTACACGGTGTACTAAATTATTAGGATTCACCTTGAAATTCAGTGACATCTATAAAAGCGCTCGGCCTGCGGCTGCTTGCCGGATTCCTCAGAAGGTCCTAATGTCCTTATATTTTATAGCAGGAGGTACATTACCCCATATATTAATATGTGAAATAAGCAGCCCTTCTAGAAATTGCCCATTATCGCTCGGGAGTTAACTCCTACACGGTCCGATTGTCACAAGCATTGCCTGAATCAATCATGTTGCTTGCAGATATCAGGGCGTGCATTGCTTCAGGGGTAAAAAGAGGATTTTAAGGAGAACTCCAAATATGAGTCAAAATTCCATACAAAGTTTACTCGTGCTTTTTTCAAATAGCATTTCCACAAAGCTTTAGTGAACAGGAAAGGGCACTTGTGCTTGTTTATGGACTGAGGATACTGCTATTTCCTCATTTTTCCTCTTTTACCAAAAGAATGCAAAATCAAAATAATACCCCTGTACAGTGCAAGTATCTATATGTTTCTGTCAATGTCACATGTGCAGGTAGTCATATTAGTGCCATGTGATTTTGATGTTTCCTGTGACAATCTTTTATATCCATTTTCACAGACATTTCTACCAGAATCAAACAATATTATTACCAAGTGTAGCAATCACAAAGCCAAATATAGAAAGGATATTGTGTAGAAAAATAAATTTAGACAATGCGTTCCTAGTAAGTTGAAATACTGCATTCATTAAAACAATCATCAGTTTTATAGTGCAGCTGTCTGCAATTTGGAAGTGTGATAAATATAATTTTGCATTATTTATTGATTTTTTTTGTTATAGGTATTTATATAACACTGTCAACTTACACAGTGCTTTACATACCACACATTCACTTCAGTCCCTGCCCTCAAGCAGCTTACCCTCGAGGGCTCATTTATTTATTATTGGTATTTATATAGCGCTTACAATTTACACAGTGCTTTACATACTGCACATTCACATCAGTCCCTGCCCTCAAGCAGCTTACCCTCGAGGGCTCATTTATTTATTATTGGTATTTATATAGCGCTTACAATTTACACAGTGCTTTACATACTGCACATTCACATCAGTCCCTGCCCTCAAGCAGCTTACCCTCGAGGGCTCATTTATTTATTATTGGTATTTATATAGCGCTTACAATTTACACAGTGCTTTGCATACAGCACATTCACATCAGTCACTGCCCTCAAGGAGCTTACAATCTAAGGTCCCTCTCTGACACTCATACAGGGCCAATTTAGACAAGAGCCAATTAACCTTCCAGCATGTCTTTGGAGTGTGGGAGGAAATGTGCAAACTCCTTGCAGATAGCGTCCTAACCGGGATTTAAACTGGGGACCCCCAGTCCTGCACGGCAGAAGGCTAACCTGTTATGTTCTTAAATATATACTGTATGTGTGTAAATACCTAATGTAATAGCATGATTAAAGCCCAAATCCAGGCATTTTTAAAATTTATTTTTCAACAGAGCAAGAAAAAGTCAGAACTTGTTTTTTTCTGTTGTTTTCCCACTGAGGAAATTATCCCTTTACCTCCTGTCCTTGCAATACCAGAAACAAAATTGAGGGGAAATGTGTCACCAGGACAGGAAGACAGAGAGAACAATAAAATGCTGATAGATTATCTCCACTCTACTAAATAAATGTGCCATATTTGCTGTCTCTGTCCCCACTTCCTGTACTTGTGACCAGGACAGGAAACAAGGGTAAATATCTCCAGTGGGGACACAGACAGAGGTTTTAAAGCTAGCCAAACACAAAGCAAATTTCGAGCCATGGGTGGCCCAAATGCCAACCTTCCACTTGATTTTGCAATTGGCTTTCGTTGAATGAGCAGGTCCAAAGGTTTTTTGGCCGAACAGCGCCTGCACCCAATCAAATGCATTAAGTAGCCAGCAACATGGATTTCCTTCATTCAGCCTCATGGCAAATTCAAAGAGTATATGGCCACCTTAACCTTTGGACACTTTGCTTTGGTATTCATGCATTGTAATATCACTAGTTTCCAGTGATTTCACTAATAAATATCAGTTTACCTATCTGCCTCCTGTAATAACAATGGAGTTGGCAGGGAGAACCACAGCACCCAGCGGGGGAATGCTATGCAACACAGCCCATGAGTGCTGACCCTAAAAGAGTTGTTTTACAGATCCCTGAGTGACAACGGATATACAAAGTGCCACGAGGCAATGAGAAGTTGCATTTTTCAGCATCTGCTGTGCGAGTTTGTATCACAGATTTTCACTGGGGCTGGGCAAGATACAAATTTTGTATGTAGGCACACGTAACCTTTCAAATTTTTTTTGTTATTTAAAAAAGAAAAATCTGGAATCACGTACTGTGTGGAAAAGTTACAGCTTTTTATTACATTGCTGTACAATTCAAATATCTGTAGCTGGGTCTGACCTTTGTGAACTGCAGAAAATTCCTTTTGAAATAACATTTCCTAGACTCTAATTTTCATAATCTCCCTGCGTTGCATGAAACATGCTCAGCGGTTTAGCACGATTCGCACTGTTCCAGTGGCTTACAATCTATGGCTGACATCATTAATCTATAATCTAAAGACCTAACATGTAGCTTGGGTAACCAAAGCTTGACCTCGCTAAACGGAGAGCTTTTAAGGCTGGTCTCTGCAGAATTTCCAGTCACATTGTCAGCGGGTACAAAAGAACTTTGAAGAACTGTGACAGTTTACTGGGATTAAGGTCGGGAGGTCAATTGCCCCAAACCGTCCAGTAAGTGGTGCTAGTTAAAATTATTACACTCCTCTTCACTTCTCTCATTACCTTCGCTGTCCTGTTTTGACATGTGAAATCAGCGACAAAGAGAAGTATTCACTCTAAATGAAAACATCGTTAACGTTCATCTATACATTTATTAATGACTGAGCAACTTGTGGTTTGGAAGGTGTAAATGAGAACTATCGTTTTTAAAGATGGGATAGATGGCAAATAAAAACAAAGATTTTAGCAGTAGATCGTAATTTAGGTTTGTGAGTAGAATAGTTCATAACTGTGACTGAAATCTCGGTGCTGCTTATAAATAGGAATGACCTTCAGGGTCAGGCCAGCGTGGGTTCAGGTTAGATGTAGGTTCATTGCAGTGGGCTGCCGGAGTGTGTTGCCATGTTGCACGGTATATTGGGGTACCTTTCAAATGAATGTCACGAATGTATTTATCATGTGTTGCAGTAAATCACAGTAATATGCACTTTACTGCAATGAAATGCACAGCTGCTAGTGTAAACAAACCCTAAATCCTATTGCTAGTTATATGAGCAATCAACTCCATTGCTGCCTTTTTCCCTATTATCGGGGGCATTTTTTAATTTCATTTCTGGTTGCTTCGAGGCATCTGCCTACAAGCACTTGAAAAATGCCCACCATATAAGTATTTAGCAGATACTTGATCCAGCACAGATCTCTGATCTAAAGGGTATGAGTATAGACCTCTATAGGTTGGACTTGATGTCTTTTTTCAACTTGACTAACTATGTAACTATGTGACTGGTCCTGTGGTCAAGAGAGTAAATCATAAGTCCTACAGAAGCTTGGACAGGTTGAAATGGAATTCAACACTAATTTGCACATACTTATACTGAACTTTCAAGTTGCAATTAAGCTTCCAAAACTTGCACTAGATCTTTTCATATTGCCATACATGTAAAGGGTCAAACCGTACAGATATATACATTGGGACCAAATTATCAAGATCCTGAAGAAGGAAATGAGAAGGGAATGGCAGCGTTCACACCTAAAGTGGACCATGAGTCATTTTCAAAAAGTTAAAAAGATAAAGTCCAATGTTTTAGCACTCTATGGGGGATCTGGTTGTGATGCGCTGGTGTGCGACTATTAAGTACAGGCCGGGGTGTCTGACGCGCTGAAGAAACAAAAGGAAAGAGACTGAAACACAACTACCTAGCGCAGTGACTTGGGTGTGATTGGGCAAGGAGTATAAAAAGTATTATACCCACTTCTGGGGGTTGGACATGGGCTCCTATGCTTCCATATTTGGAGCCCATGTCCAACCCCCAGAAGTGGGTATAATACTTTTTATACTCCTTGCCCAATCACACCCAAGTCACTGCGCTAGGTAGTTGCGCTTCGGTCTCTTTCCTTTTGTTTCAATTAGTAATTTTCAGCTGATAATTTTCATAAATTTAAAAGATCCACAAATAATGGCCAAATATTGGTCTAACTAGGTCATGTTAGCCCTAATCAAAAATGACACAGGCTGCATAGATATACTTGCCCAATTTGAAACGAAAGTTGTATCCCCTTACACTTTGTCTTTTCAGTTGGTTGGGTTTTTTTTTTTTGATACAGCAGTGAACTCTTGCACTCCCAGGTTGATGATTGGCTTTTTATTTGACTTTTATACTCATCATAGGAATGTGAAAAGAAAGGAGGAGCCATAAATCCCACATGAAGTTCTGTGCCTGAGGCAGTGAACGAAATGCCACTCTGGTCATTTGTCGCTCCTATATCTGAGGCACAAATACTTTTCCACTTAAAACTCATCATTCTTCTTCAGAAGTTGCCCTATTTCTTTTAACAACTTACCTTTCAAAAGTTTTGCTTCTCAAAGGATGGATAGAGTTACACAATCAATTAGCCAGACTGAAAACCTCAAACCTTTCACAAACTCTAACAGTTTAAATGACAGCAAAACTGGCACAATTTGTATAGTTTCCTATATAATAATCACTAGAAAAAATGTGCTGCTTTGATCAGGTCACAGGAGAAAATAAAGTGTATTTACACTTTTGCAGCCAATTTGAGATAACACCTACTTTACAGTATATGTGTTACATGTTCACATTCCAGAGCATAACATAATGGCTGCCTACTTTTTTTACTTGATTTTACTTGCTTAAAAATTCTAAACTAGTACTAAACTCTCATACGTCTTCTTCTGTATTGAATCCAGATCAAACAAATATGCATTGATCAGGAAAGTATTTCTTTACACTATTGTCAAGCACTTACATTCATAATGTTTCCAAATAGCTGGCTCCATATCTCTCAGCACAGCTTTCCTTATCTTCCTTCCCAGTACAAGATCATAGCAGAAAGAGCAATGTCCAAGAGCTGCCCATTTACTAGAATGGAGAAGGGAAGAGGCAGGAAGAAGGAAGGAGAAGCAGGGGAGTGGCTTGCCGTGCTGTGTCTTTGTTCCTCTGTGGAGACACACAGCTTACTAGCTCACACAAGAATGGCTCTATAGGACCCTGCAAAGGAAAGGAGCCACCCTAAAACAGGATATTAGGCCCAGTGCTCAGAAGATTCTGCAGGAAAATTACATTTTTAGGTAACCAGGTAACCTCGCCCGTCGCGCTGCACCGAGTCCAGTTAAAACCCGGCTCCATCCGCTCGCCAGTTGCTGATATATTTATCTCCCCGTTTCAGTGATGATTCAAAAGGGATATAAGAGAGAGAAACAGCCTCCATAGTGCAGTATAATTAAACAAAGTTTTTATTTAGGATGAACAGTTCACATAGAAGTTTAAAAAAGATCTGCCCCTTAAAGGGGCAGATCTTTCTGACACTAACTGTTTAGCAGTGTGTCTGTTCTTATTTGTTGGTCTGGCCGGCCGAAAAACTTTTTTAAACTTCTATGTGAACTGTTCATCCTAAATAAAAACTTTGTTTAATTATACTGCACTATGGAGGCTGTTTCTCTCTCTTAAATCCCTTTTGAATCATCACCGAGACGGGGAGATAAATATATCAGCAACTGGCGAACATTTATTCACTTATCTTATTGAGGAATGTAGCTTTCCTTTTGATTGTTTGCACATCAGCACTTTTTCAGTCCTTTATGGACACCTGTTTTTTGGTACTTTATATTCATATTGGTAGGTTTTTTTGAAGACTTATACACAGGGTTGTCACTCATGTTTTGATCCATATATATTCACATATTTTTATATTTATCTCAAACCTTTAGCGCTGTGACAACACTTTACATAAATATGCTTATGAAGTTGATTGTTGCAAACAAGCAATTTGCCAGTGTTGCAGATTATTTAATTAGTACTTTTAACCACTTAAATCCACTTTGTTATCATTTATAACCTAGTTTAAATAATGGCCACATTATTTCATACAGTCACTGCCTTTTAATATGAATCTGTCCTCATCTGATCTAATCCTTTTACATTCCTTATTTAAATAATATGGCAATTGTGTAATTCCTTTCCTGTAACACTGCAGATCACATCAACCCCCATTTTTTAGATGTTCCCTTGGTATGTATAGCTGCTCTACTGTTTCCATGGGCTCCTATTCTGGATTGATCTGTAAAATGTGTGTGCTGGTCCACAAAGGTCAGACATTGTGGGCAGCAGGAAAAAAAAGTCACAACTGTCTATAGCAGATATATTCAAATATGCAGCTGAATTTGTTTTTTTTTCCACAGTATTAAAGTAACACTAAACTCTGGAGTTAAATCTTAAAAATGCATTCAAGTACCTTAACTATTAACAAAAATGTATCTTATGTGTGTATTACTCGGCTGTAGATCCTCAAATCATCTCTGAATTGGTGCTGACACTGTCCTTCCTTCTGGAGGGGGGCTACTTTTGTTCCTCATGGTCCCTGTGTGTGTTGTAAAGTAGCCACCGCTCCAAGCTCGCACCCGTGATGGACTACAATCTCACATTTAGTTTACTAATTTGTATTGAGATAGTAGTCCATCACAGGAGTAAGCTTGGAGTGGCTGCTACTTTACAACACACACAGGGACCATGGGGGACAAAAGTAGCCACCCTGCAGTAGATACATTTTTGTTAATAGTGACACTAAACTCAAGAGTTAAATGTTATAAATGCTTTCAAGTACCTTAACTATTAAAAATCATTTTACTTATTTGTGTATCACTCGGCTGTAGATCCTCAAATCATCTCTGAATTGGTGCTGACACTCTACTTCCTGCTAGAGGGTGGTTACTTTTGTTCCCTATGGTCCCTGTGTGTGTTGTAAAGTAGCCAAAGCTCCAAGATCGCTCCCGTGATGGACTACAATCTCACGTTTAGTTTACTTGTCTGTATTGAGATTTTAGTCTATCACGGGAGCGAATGTCCCACCTGCAATGATTGTCAGCTGGAGGAAGAATGTTCCTTTATTTGGCGGTCAGTGTGAGTAAGAATGCCACCTTATGTTGGTGGTCAGTTATAACTCCCCCAACCCCAATAAGCTTAATTGGTGTCAGTGTTCACAATTAGAACCCCCAATATAAGATTCACTTGTATCAGTTTGTACAATCAGAAACCCCCCTAATAAGCCGCAATGGTGTTGGTGTGCACAGTTAGAATCCCCCACAAATAAACCAAATTGGTGTCATTGTGCACAAGTAGAACTCCCCTAGTAGAAAAAATGGTACATGCATGAATCTATAACCAGCCTTTATAGCAGGGCGCACATTGGGAAGGCTTACAACAATACAAAACACAAAAATTCCCCAGCCTCAACCTGCCAGCCAGCCTGCAACCAAACAAGTAGCCCTGTCAACAGTATGCGTTAAAATCAGAGGTTTTAGTTGCACAAACTTTTGGCCAAAAATATGTAGAAGCCACACTGCCGCGCCAAGGCACCTCTGCAAAGTGTGGTCCTAACTCTATGTATCCGAGTCTCCAAGTGTGAGCATATTAATGAAGTTGATAAATTACATGCAGGTGTACCTGGAGGTAGCCAACTCCTCCTAATAAGGTGCAGGGACGCACTGGGGGCCCAGCAACCAGCTACACTGGAACAGTGCACATTTAGAAGAGAAGCTGCATTTGCCAGTCAGTCAGTACTTACCTCTACCCATGCACAGAATTTCCAATCTTCTCTCGCTACATCTGCGGGCTCTGATTACTTCAGTGCTGGATCTTTAGGGGAGCTGTCGAGAAATCACTCCACTGAGCACAGTGGCAGGGGAAAGAGGAATGCTGGGAGAACCACCTTTCCTGTTGCTGACTGGGCCCCTTTCTTCCCTGGGCTCCATAGTGCTGCTATGGGAGTAGTTCTGTCAATGTATTAGCTAATGAAAGGTGGTTGTCTTTGATAAGCTGATACATGGTTACTGACCTGTAATTGGTTTTTAGCAGCATATGCCTTGTTATCACTTGAGCACTACAACACAACTAAATGACTCTTTTTCCTGCATTGCCATCTCCCAGCCTGATCTCTGCTGTGCAGGGAATCGCAAAAGGCTGATAGCAGGTCAGGTCAAATTCAGGTATTAACACTGCTAGCATTTAAAAAATATATTTAATGGTGTATTATTGAACACAGAGCTGCATTCATTTCAGCTCTTTAGATCTGCCTGGAGTATGACATTTGTAGAGATACATTCTGGGCATAGTCACAAAACACTTTTTTGTTTAGCTAATTTATGTGCTATATTCTATAACATAAAATCCAAATATACCAAGCACACACTTCGCAGAACTAGATGCAAGCACAAAAGACACAGCAGGCCCATCAGTTTTGATTCGGGATATTTGTTAACTGAAAAAGCATCTTCACTAAAACTCTCTACCATTAAACCGCAGATAGCCAAGGGTTATATGTGTCGTTTTGCAGCGCACAGTTCTTCATTTAGCAGACATATTTATGTTTACTTTATTTAACTTTTCTTTCTTATGAAGGTAATCAATGAAAGCTGTTTGAAAGCGTTCAAGCTTCTCTCTAAGTAACAAGTTCAATTGATTAACACATTGGTAAAAATGTTTGGAGATGTCCCAATAACATCTTTTTTTTTTAGCACACTGTCCTTTGATTACAAAACTGATCTTATGGTAAAGAAACATGAACAAAGCAAAAATTAATCAAAATGTCCATAGGCCAACCTCCCTCAATCAGGGAGCTTTCTGTCTTCTTCAGTGGTACCTCAAAATTTTCACTAATGCCTTATGGGACATTGATATGAAAGGGGGGACTCTGAAGTGAAAGGGGGCTTTGATGTCAAGAGGGCTCCTGATGTGAAAGGGGGGGCTTCTGGTGTGAAGAGGGCTCTTGATGTTACGGTGGTTTTGATGTCAAGGAGGCTCCTCTAGTGAGACGGCTGAACTCTGATGTGAAAGGAGGAGGCTCCTGATTTGAAGAGGGGACCCCTTTAAAATTCATACCAGATAAGGGTCTGGTATAGATTTTGGAGGGGCTATACACCACTTTTTACATTTTAGGCTGGGATGCCTCAAAATATTTCATACCTTTTAAAGGGTGCTGTGACAGGAAAAAAAGGTTGTGAAATGATGCCATAGACATTAGATAACACTTTGCTCTATACACCTTTTTTCAAGCCAGATTGGGTGATGATCCAAAGACTATGAGGGCAATGTTGCATCCCCAAATGACATTCTCTTGGACAAAGTAATTGGGCAAAACCTTGTCACACTGTTGTTTTCCCCAACACCGGGACTGTCTGCGAACAGCTTCCCCTCTTTTTATCATAACCATGTTTAGGAGAGAAACTGGCAACATTGCAATATGGTCAGACTGTGTGTGTATATTGTCCACCATTGTCCATGACCAGTATAGGACACATTCAGTGCTACTGGGAATACTTATCAAGGGTTGCTGTGCAGCATATCAGCCAATCAGAAATTAGCTTTTATTAGCTTGTATGCTCTGTTGCTGCCACAAATGTCAATCTGATCATTTGAACTTAATTGCTTTGATATTTTGACCACATATATTTATTTTTACCGTTGTTTTGAACAGCTAGATGATTTAAAAAATTGTCATTATTTCAGTGAGCGAATACTTCAGAGACGGTTTGTCTCAGTCTCATTTCAATACATTTTTATTGAAAGGGAGTACAATTTATGAAAATGTAATCAGCTAAAGAGGGTTGGTTTTATGTTTTAGTTATTTTAAATGCCAACAAATTTATAAACTCCGGTCTATTACACTAGTTTCCATTAAAAGGGACGTCTATGATATTCAGATCACAAAACATGTTGGGCTTTGAAATAAACAATCTGCCTGTCTAACTAAAGATCCACACCTTATATTTTAGCAAGAGTGGGGAGGGGGGCCCTCTCCTGATCATTTAGCTGTGTCTTTTGAATAGACCTGAATAGCTGGAAATTAAATAAAACCTGCTTACTCAGGATGTTTACAGCAAAGAAAAACCCAAATGGAAAATCTCCAGGCAGTACACTGTAGAGTTTCACCTACTGGTTGCAAGTTATAAATATTAAATAAACCTATGCATATTAAGTATTTTATTGATTAATATGATATTTTTTAAAGTGACAACTGGAGCCAACTCCTTTTTTAAGTTCAGAAAATTAGCATAGATCATTTGAGGGTCTGTATAGTTTTGGCCTACTTGGGCTGCGGCAGTGCTCACTGTGATTCAATCTGTTTTCCAAAGCTTGGACAAGATCAATCAAGACGCATAGAACCTCACTATTTGTAAACATTCCAATATATTTTCAAACTGGATTCATTAAAATTTCAATGGGGGATGGTTTTACACATACTTTTTGTCCTTTCATAGAAACCAGGGATGTGCATATACCAAATGGAGAAGGTAAGAATAAAATATTTTAAGGAAATGGAAATGTTATCTCTGTTCCGACTTGGATAATAACTACATTTTAATTCAGCGTGGCGTCTTTTTCCTCCCCTGAGCATTTGTTTAATTTGCATAATTAAGTTCCTGGTCTGGCCAGTTTTTAAGTATATGCAGCACATCGATGAGTAGCTTGAGCAATTCCATTTGGGAACCCTGGCCCTTTTTTTGCTCATAGCTAAGCTAAGTCACAACATAACTTCTATTAGCAATCTTCTTAAAAACCAGTAGAGATTTAGTCATTTTATCCTTAAATGTACTTTAGCTGTTTTCTGCTATGTAAAGAAATTAAGTCTTGGTTATAAAATGTAAAGGTTTGCTTTTAACGGCCTTGCAAATTAAATTATAAAAACTTCTGTATCACAAACTCTATAAAAATATAATGTATTTTTATAGCGACATCAACACAACAAAAAACATTTACATTTTACAAGCCATCACGTCTCATTTATGGTACAAATATTGCAGATTACTGTAGTAAATGCTACTGAATTGGTATCTTAATGTGTAATAGCTAAAGGCAATAATAAAATCATCTATAAATTGCTGAACAACAACAACAGGGTATTTACATTACATCTCAACCTCTTTAGCATATGCATGGGCGTATAAATTAAACAGGATCTTCAAAATGGTCTATCTATGTCAAAATGGGGCGGGCATATCCTCGCAGCTCCTTGAAAAAAAAGGAGGGGACATTTTGCATGTTGATGCACAGGTAACCCATCCATGTCACCTGCAAGGCATTAATGTTAATAATGCTATTAATTTAAAATGATAGCAGAGCCAGATAATTCACAAGGCAACCTAGGCAGGAGCCTAGGGCCCAGTTAATGTTCAGGGGGCCCAGCTATTAGACACCCTTATGCTAGGACCCTTATGTAAACCAGTGGGATGATGCAATTGGTGAAAGCTCTACACAGGTCGAGGAGGGTTAGCAGAAAAAAAAGAGGGGTGGGAAAAAGTCCCAGTGTGTTGCACATTCCTTTCTCTGTTTCCCATTTTCCTGTTTGTTTAAAATAATTATAATGGTAATGACATTGCATTAATTCAAGCTGTAAATGGCCCTGTTTGCACCACCCGGCTTGACAAAAGTGTAACAGCGACTGCATCCAATCACATACAGTCACTATTCAGTAGTTGTGGGTCCTGCCAGCTGCTAAATGCAATAGCCAGTAGAGGAGATTTCTTCATCCATGCTGTTTAGTGTTATTGAGGGAATAAAGAGAAATCTAAAGGTGTGCTGGCCATACACTATGCAAATTTTGGCCAGTTCTTCATGAATTAACGCACAGTGGGTGCCACTGTTGGCACCCTTACAGCCGGCATCCCTTGATCAGAAGATTGAAGGAGTCGGCTGGAAAATCAAATGCTGCTTACAGCCAATCAGCTGTGAACACTGTGTGCTGGTGACCGTTGTCAGAATACAAAGGAAACAGCGGGTGATTCATCCATCAATGCTTGTAAGCGTTGTTGGAGGAATCTGTTCTATTTTGAAATAAAAAAAATAGAACAGTCTATGGCCAGCTTTAGGGTAGCCTGTGTTCTGGTTGTGCTGCAGGAAGTTGATAGTGTTCGACTTCACTGTGAGTGTCCCTATTTCTAGAAGATAGTGTACAGCCTTATAGATCATGTGTATTCCTGCTCATAGTTAGGAGATGTCATAGTTAAGAGATAACAATCCTTTCCTAGATAGATAGATAGATAGATAGATAGATAGATAGATAGATAGATAGATAGATAGATAGATAGATAGATAGATTTAGACAAATCTAAATCTAGCCATACATGGCTTGATTTCTCTCATTCAGCCCCGATCGATTCCTCCATCCATGCTAAACAGTGTGGATGAAGGAATCTCCACTTGCTAGCTATTGTATTCTGACAGAAGGCACCCCTGGCGCTCTTAATACCCAAACAAATTTCCACCTGGCTCCTTTGATTTTCAAAATGAAGTTTGTAAGCTAGGTGGTGCTGACGGGGCCACCTGCAGCCCCCAATTCAGGCCCAGACAAAGACATTCCAGTTAACAGATTTTATTTACATATTATACAGCAGTGTTCGGTGCATGCGCTCACCAAAACACCTTTCGTCGAAGTACATTTACAATCCTGGCTATTTAATACCTAAAAAGACTGAATTTGCCCAAAAATCTGAATGCGTATCTGTAGCATAATAACTGCTTGGCTTTTTTATTTAGATTTTAGACCCCGTACTTATACATCATCATGCCTGAGAGCCTGCATCTGATGCCAGTGTGGAGTCTATTTGTGGTAGGAATCTGAGCATACACACTTGTACGGGCAGCAGCAAAGCAGGGAAAGTGATTCAGGACAGAAATAGCCAGCCGATGCATACAGAATGGCTATCAAGCGAGCCATAAATCTCCCGTAAAACAGTCTTTAAAGTGTTGCCCTCCACAAGCCCGGTATTAGAAGCTGATTCTATAATTCATATGCTGGACATAAGATAGATAGATAGATAGATAGATAGATAGATAGATTTAGACAAATCTAAATCTAGCCATACATGGCTTGATTTCTCTCATTCAGCCCCGATCGATTCCTCCATCCATGCTAAACAGTGTGGATGAAGGAATCTCCACTTGCTAGCTATTGTATTCTGACAGAAGGCACCCCTGGCGCTCTTAATACCCAAACAAATTTCCACCTGGCTCCTTTGATTTTCAAAATGAAGTTTGTAAGCTAGGTGGTGCTGACGGGGCCACCTGCAGCCCCCAATTCAGGCCCAGACAAAGACATTCCAGTTAACAGATTTTATTTACATATTATACAGCAGTGTTCGGTGCATGCGCTCACCAAAACACCTTTCGTCGAAGTACATTTACAATCCTGGCTATTTAATACCTAAAAAGACTGAATTTGCCCAAAAATCTGAATGCGTATCTGTAGCATAATAACTGCTTGGCTTTTTTATTTAGATTTTAGACCCCGTACTTATACATCATCATGCCTGAGAGCCTGCATCTGATGCCAGTGTGGAGTCTATTTGTGGTAGGAATCTGAGCATACACACTTGTACGGGCAGCAGCAAAGCAGGGAAAGTGATTCAGGACAGAAATAGCCAGCCGATGCATACAGAATGGCTATCAAGCGAGCCATAAATCTCCCGTAAAACAGTCTTTAAAGTGTTGCCCTCCACAAGCCCGGTATTAGAAGCTGATTCTATAATTCATATGCTGGACATGCTCTCCATTATTTGCTACATATCTAGTGCCAAGTGTCAGAATCTTTGTGACAAAAGTGTCTTTTATGGGGCGACCGATGTTACAGAGCAACACAATGCTCTGCAGGGTTCCACTGCCATACAAGCTAATATGTCATTACGTGCTACAAAACTGGGTGAGAATATGTCAAATTACAGTGAAAAATGCATTTTAGAAATGGCATAGCGAAGACAAGAGAGTGGCGCTTTGACGTGATAAATGGCTTTAAAGCAGAGCTTTCTGTACGGATGAAACTATAACAAGCTACCTTGGAAGAGAATGTAAGGCTGGCTACACTGTGACAGAAGATAAGTGTGCTGGGCCTCCCCAGAGAGGCCGGGATGGCCTGCGCAGCATATGGCAAGATGTGACAGTGAACAATTACAAATGCAACTCAATTTCCA
Organism: Nanorana parkeri; assembly: GCF_000935625.1. NCBI lineage: Eukaryota > Metazoa > Chordata > Amphibia > Anura > Dicroglossidae > Nanorana > Nanorana parkeri. The sequence goes on from NW_017306419.1 coordinate 1,394,763, forward strand.
TCAAATGGCTGGGCTTTCTAGCACTGGCATCATACCATTAAACCAGAAGGTGAAAAGACCTGTTGCCAGTTCTAGCAACAAATGTGCAATATAGATATTATTGGTGGTATAATAACAATATGTGACAGGCCTTTATAGCACAATTATTATAGGCCCCTGCGACTCCCTGGCTGTCCCAGCAGAGCAGACTGGAAGAGATTTTGCTTGACAAGGAACTTTGTTAAAGTGTTTGTCAGGGGAAAAAAACATATGCAGTAATCTCTTCAATAAATGCACATCCCCCGTGTTTTATCCCTTTAAAGAGGAACTCCAGGCAAAATGTTTCTTAACGCCTGCAGTGGGGCTACTCCCGCACTGCAAGAGTTAAGTGCTCGTTTGCGTGTAAGGACAAAAATAACAAAGTTATATTAACCCGATCCTCAGAGTCAGCTGGCTGATACCGGCCTATCCAGCCTCCCTTTCTGCTCCAGCGGTCTAAGGATTCTTGAGTCATCACATCCAATACACTGTGTATAGGACACCGGGGGACATCGCATAGCTGCAGCATAAGAGGAGAGAGGCTGGAGGGAATGCTTTAACAGCCAGTTCTTCTTATAAAAACCTACAAGTACAGAAAAATGCCTGTTGAACTGCCAGAAATGCACTCCTCTCCTAAGCACTGCTGTGGGCTGATAACACAACACATCGCATTGCTTTTTTTTGGAGTGGTGTCAGCCCTGCCCAGTTTTTTCTTGACAAACTACTCAGTCCCATCTACTCTCCCATCTTCACAGCATAAAGGCTAGACATCCCAAAGTCCTAAGATAGGGACGAGGGGGACATGGGAAGGGGGGGGGTAATTACTCTCCTTGAGATAGCCGAAGTAAGTACTGGACACAGAGTGGCTCTGAATTTCTGACGAGATCAACAGGTCTGTTTTGCACTTCATTAACAGATATAACTAAATGCTTTCAATGGTATTTTTAACACACCAAAGGGACCATATAAGAGAAGTGCATTGTTAGGGTTTACATGCACGTTAAATCACATGAAAGTTAAATGAAAATGAACAGTATCTACAGGAAAACAGTACATATACCTCTGTAGACATACCCCAAGTGGGAAAAGTTGAAGCCCAACTACAGGTTGGGCCCAAAGCTTAAGTATTGTTAGCTCTTTCACCTTTGGGCCTGTCCCAATGTTATTATTTTGAAGCATACATACTGTTTATGTTTTTACCCGAGTCGTTTCTTCGGTCACATAATGAGCTGGGTCAAGACAAAAGATAGATTTGTCTGGATATTTCTTAAACACAATGATTATTTTTAGATGCCCCTTATATCATAGAAGAACTTCACTTTTGAACTTCAGTTCTTTTTTAAGTAATGAAATCTTGCAGACTAGTATACCAACCAAAGACCTCCAACAACTAAAGGTAGACAAGTTTTCCAAACCTCTTATGTGAAAAAAACCTCAAGAGTGAATGTGTCGGATTTATGCAGCCTGCACACAACAGTTTAACTGTGCGTCTTTATCTGTGCAAACATTTACAGAAGCCCTGCAAAAACACGGGTCCATCCGAAACTCATTTGTATCCAAATGTACGCGGACTGTAAGAATTACTAACAGATGTAAGCTTTTCACTTGTTCAAATATTGTTCAAGCCAGTTGTAATTATGTGCTTATAAATAAAATATGAAAAGGTTTGTTAGCGAAAGAAAGTGTGAGGGAAAAAGACAAATGGGGTTATTCATCAAACACAAGTACCGTGTTCAAGACAAAGGCAAAGCACCACAAACGCGTCATTCATTTTAATAAGGCTATTTATTAAAGCGGTGAGGGAACGATATTCATTTACAATGAAAATAAAGTATTTTAAACAACCTTTTAGATATTAATGAAAGATAGCAAGGTTGGCAAATTGTTATGAAGCACAGTCAGTTTTGAGATGAAATCAGTATTTCTCAAATTCCCAATCACATATGCCTATCTGTCTATGGGCTCCCATAAGTATCTGCCAGAAAGATAGGCACACTCCAACCCCCCTTAAGGACTCCTGTTTATTGGGAAAACCATAAACAGGTACATCGTGCTGGGCAAAGGGTCCCTGATTTAGTGAATGGAGAAGGGAGGAAGTGAGCTATACTGGCAGATATTTCTGGCTCTACTTATCCCAGGAGAGGAAATAAGGCATGAGGGAAGGTTTTCAAACTTAATGATTGATTGTTCCTCCAACAGTGGCATGGGGGAAAATCTATAAAAATTATTCATCTAATAAAAGACAGGTTATATGATGTCAGAATGCCATTATCTATCTATCTATCTATCTATCTATCTATCTATCTATCTATCTATCTATCTATCTATCTATCGCCTAAAAACTAGTATCACAAAAATGACGCAGATGTAAGTTAAAACAAGGATCCAACACATTTCTCTAATGCCACCACGGATACTAATTGCAGTACACGATGACATAATGGGCAGCACAGAATGTTATTTCATCTAGTGTACTAACAGCTTGGACTTGCACGTCCTTCACGAGCTTGCATGGCTTTCCACTGAATGCTTATGATGCCTCCCACAAAACAGGACCATGCTGGAAGATTCATAGGATATAAAATATTTTCTGTTGTTATTTAGGAAATGTATTCTATAGTTCAAAGTCCAAAATAATCTTCAACTATTTTAAGTGATTTTAAGTGAAAAACCCTAATTATATTGTAATAATGTAACATGGATGTGTTCACCTATTAATGTTAAACTCCTAGTCAAAAATTGAAAATTAAGTCCATGGATGTACTCACCTATTAATAGTAAACTCCCAGTCAAAAATTGAAAATAAAGTCCTGGGTTGCATGAAGAAAGCACAGAAATGTCTTGCCAAAATTAAAACTGCTTTGTAGGTTTTAATCTGATTTTAATCATTAACATTAACAGTTCACTAATTGATTAATTTTTTTTGTTTAGTGCTTTCCTTTGATGGAAATGACACTACAACAAAACTATATACAGTATATAAGCTCTTCAGATCCTCATTATTGCTCTGTTGTTACCTCAAACAGTGTTAGATTATCATAAGTGATTATACATATATATATTAAATATATATACTCCTATAATAATAAGTTAACAATGAAGGAGAAGCAATGGTGGTGAGTTTTTTTGCATGTTTAATGACCAGTATGACCTGTCTTGGCCAGTCTAAGATGTCTGATAACAAACCGAGGATCAGGTTTCTCTGAGAAAGCTCACCGGTGTTCAGCTTGTGTGCCCCCAGGAACCAAGGTCCTGCTAGACACATTTCTCACTTCAGTAAGGAATCCTGTTTTGTGCTCCTGTTCACCCAAGTGATTCAAGCCTGGCCTTTCTACAACAATAGCCTGGAAAACAATAACAGCCCCTGATCTCACTGTGGACAGTGATTGATGCCACAGACCAAAGGCACCCCTAGCATTTTCCGCAAGCCTTTGGACTGGTAAAATAGCTTGCAGTTTGCTCTGATGTTTGGATCTGCAATACGCTTACAATGGAATTTATTTCACAAGATATTTTATTATCCCCAAACATGGCACTTCTACAGTTCTGCAACCTGAGCTTCATATCTACCATCTGACAGTAATTTACATAATATGGAAGGAAGGAAAAAAGAAAGAAAGAAAAAAAAAAAAAGAAAGGAAAAAAGAAAGGAAGAAAGAATTGATTGTGTTAAAATGGGTTAAAATGAATACCCAATTAAAAGATAACATAGCAAAACCAGATTTGCTGAAATATTCACCTTGAATCCAGAGATGTCCTCAATCTGATGGCCAACGCCATTTAATCTACTTGCTCTTAGCCCAGGTCGTCCTGGACACACCTTAGTTTGTTACTGGACAGTGAAAAGAAAAGCAACACAGGGAAACCCTAAGCTCATCGCTCACTTTGCTTTCTCCTCCTATCAGCATGCTCCTTCTCAGCATGTAAACTGATTGGCTCCTTGTTCTGCTTCTTCTTCTTTTCACACTCCACCTCTGCTGTAAAGAGGACTGCAAAAGTCTGATGCAAGATCAAATCGAAGTACTCACACTGCTTGCAATTATAAAATACATTGCATTAATGTGTGTCTTTTAAAAGCAGCAACAACAGAATCATCTTCGTTGTGCCCCCTTTAGCTATCTCTGTGAATTCAGCCCTTGGGAGCTTAGTCATCCACGGCTGTGTTAAAGGTAACAGTGTAATGATATACATAAATACACACAAAGATAAAGACATACAATGGGGACATTTATCAATTCTGTCACACAGCAAGGCAATGCTAAACAGGAGCAGTGAGACAGATTGTGATACAGATTTTCTTACACGGTTACAGCTTGAGTTATAAATTCTTCTCTCAGCTGCTCTAGTAGCACTGCGACAGAATGAAACTTGACCCCGACCACTTCTTAGTTGTGCATCTGTCTGGAATGAAAATCTGACGCATCTTCAATAATAATCTGTCGCAGACCTTGCAAATCTGTTGCAGTTGACTGCCCAGTAATTCAGATGCTGGGGTCACAAATACACTGTAAACGTTTTTGTAGAGACAGTCTGATTTGTGTCTGTCGCCAATTTGCTTGACAAATCCCCCCATTATATATTGTTTAGAGTCAGATAAAATATATTCTAGAAAAATGTGCCAATGTATTGCGCACTAAAGGAATAAAAAAGAAAATAGTTTGAGTGTAAAAATATAAAAAAACTTACCTAAGCACATTTTTTTTTACTTTATCTTGAAAGCCTGTGTCCCCAAACCCCAACTTAGCAATGCCTTCTACAATACCACTTCTGGCCATCCAATTCACCTCTCTGTACTACAGTGTCACTGGAAAGATTTCTAAACCTCCAACTGAGTATTAGCCTGTACCTAAACATATCACTTTCCCCACCCCAAGTCAACTGTGTAGAGTCCCTGAAAATATTACACCTGTCCATCCCAACCCTGAAAATGTGGTTATTCTATATCCAGCTACACAGTGCGAGTAGTTGAGGCAGCCAAACCAGCTGCTGACAAGCCTGAAGTACTCCCATCACAACCCAATACAACTTTCAAGCTGCAGGGATTGTAGTCAACATACATGATTTCTCGCATTAAGCCCTGATGAAGGAGATGTGTTTTGGACCCCGAAAACCGATTGGCTACTCGAATGTCCCCGGACCTTAATAAAATAAAGTTGTATCTGGACTATTTTAATTGGTGGGGTGCTTCAATTTCTACACCTACTAAGCGAAAAAAACAGGTGTTCTACTCTACTCCACCTTATCCAAAACTAAAAGAAAAAGTTTGGCTTCAGTTCCACTTTAATACACTGCCAAATAAGTTTTATGTGGTTTTGCACCAGCGGCGCCAAATCACATTACAAGTGCTATGCGAAGGTTTCAATAAATGTCTATTGTGTTCGCCAAAACAATGAAGCACTTGTGCCAATCAATTATTGTACATTGTATTACACAGTACTCAACTATACTGACAGCCATTCAGACTGATACATTGATTTTTACATTTATGGATCTGTCAACAAATAATTTATCTGTCTGTCTATCCCGTTTTAAAAGCTCAAGAACCTAAAAGACCAGAGAGCACCCAAAAGAGGTCCCGGGTCAAGATGTTATTGCTGGCCACCAAGACCTTAGCAGCTGTACCTCCAAGTCTCCCATCTTGGAAGATTAAATGGCAGACACCATACAAGTAAACAGCACAGTCTTGTCCAAGGACACACACGCAGACACTGGGGTCTTTCACTAACCTTTCACATTTTAGTGATTCAATCATGCTTTGCTGCAAGATGACACCTCAACCAATCATCTTCATTCAGTTATATCATGTCCCTGCCATATATCACCTGTTACAGGCAACATGAAGACTAGGAAAGAAAGCAGAAAAGAATTGATTCTCTTCTATACAGGGGAGCCAAATGGAATTACTTTTTCTCTACAAGCCCAAGGACAAAATACATTTACAAACCAATAACCAGCACAGTAGTATCTGTATTACCATCACATCTGAAATATACTGAAAGATCTGACTGACAAATCTAACAGTAGTTTTTGTTATTTATTTTCATTTTGTATATCGTCTGCTGTGCAGAATACATATTATTGTGGATAAAGGACGTGAAGTATTTTCCATATTATTAAGATGCTCAGCTTACAGCTTTTGAACACCATAAATACTATAAAACCAGCTACAGCTTGTGATTAAGACACTGCATACAGCGGTGATGTATAGAAAATCAAATCATTCAAATTTGTGTCGTTATACACAGACACCGATTCAATGTCTGTTCCCAGAAGTGTAGTATGAAAAGATCACTGAAAAATACATAAATTCTGCTTGCTTGCTTTGAGTTTCATTTCCCTGTTTTGATTGGGTGTTTCTTTTATAATGTGTATTATCAATAAGGGATTAGAATTAGGTGTTAAAACTGTTTTATTTGACTGCACATTCATCCCCTCTGCAAGGAATCCCGGGAATGGATCATTGGGGTATCAGAGGATAGTTCATCAGGGCACCATGGGAAGGTTCATTAGGGTATCAGGGGATGGTTCATCAGGGCATGGTTCATCAGGGCCAGGCAACAGGGGATGGTTCATCAGGGAATCAAAGCGTGGATCATCAGAGGATCAGGGGATGGTTCATCAAGGGATAAGGGTGTGGATCATCAAGGGATCAGGGTGTGGTTCATCAGGGGATGGTTCATCAGGGTATCAGGGCGCTGTTCATCAAAGGGATAAGGGCATGGTTCATCAGGGGATCAGGGGATGGTTCATCAGGGGATCAGGGGATGGTTCATCAGTGGATCAGGGCGTAAATCATCAGAGGATGGTTAATCAGGGGATCAGGGCGTTGTTCATCAAAGGGATAATGGCATGGTTCATCAGGGGATCAGGGGGTGGTTCGTCAGGGGATCAGGGCGTCGATCCTCAGGGAATGGTTAATCAGGGGATCAGGGCATTGTTCATCAAAGGGATAAGGGCATGGTTCCTCATGGGATCAGGGGGTGGTACGTCAGGGGATGGTTCATCAGGGGATCAGGGCATGGTTCCTCAGGGGATCAGGGCATGGTTCATCAGGGGATCAGGGCGTGGTTCATCAGGAGATGGTTCATCAGGGGATCAGAACTCTCTGTTATTATGATCACTGGCTTGGCTTATGTCAAACATTTATTCAACTGATACTTGCTGCAAGTGTTTTTGAATTATTAACAGCACATAGGCTCTCAAGCATGCTTGAAAATCTCTTCTACTGATGCTAGCATTACCCAGTTATCATTATGAATTTATCATAATCCAAAATCAAGCAGTGTATGATTGGCAGTAGAACTTTAACTTAATGGTAGGTCTGCATTTTTTTTTACAACTTAACAACATAATTGCACGGTGTTTAATTGGACTTAATTCCAGCATTTGTACTTTCAAGAGATCAGTAGTATTGTTTGCGCGGATAGAAGGGGTCAGAAAATGACCTCAGACATGACCAATGACAAGGATTAGGAGCACTTGCAGGGCTGCTTTTCACAAAAAGGAACTTTGGGAAAACATTAGTGACTGGTAATTTTTCAATTAATTGAATTGAGGAGTGATTATTGGGCATGGGGGTGTTTTTTTTTACAATTTACATTACATTAAATTGAGTAAAATTTAAATTAGTAAAATACAAAATGATATCTGCAGTGTAGTCTGCCAATATTAAAACTTTTAGTTTCCCCTTTAACATAATTGTATCAATTGTTGATTCTACCAGATCTGTTAATTTCTACTTTCTTTTAACAGGTCAAGCAGTACCAAAAAAAATGTCAGCGTTGGGACAAACCATATTACACTGACGGGGGGGCTTACATGGGGGGGGGCTTTCATTCACATTGTAAAGCCTTTAAACAAATGTTTGCTGTAACTGCTTCAAAAGTGTTAGCTGGAGTAAGGGAACATTCACACCAGGGATGTCTGCTGCGGTGCGTTTAACAAACATGCAACATGTATTGGGTTAACGCCAGCAAATGCATTGAATAGGCTGCCTTATGCACCACAATAGAACAATAGTCGCTCCTATTTTGTAAATAAATGTAAATTTTGTAATAATAAACCTGTGATAATTACCGCTGCTGTGCGAACATCAACTATGTTAGTAATATCAACTCTATTGCACCACGCTGGTGTACAAAGTGTTAAATTAACTACCAAACATTCACTAAATATGTGAAATTTGTTACCCCTCTATCGTTATTTTTCATGTAAACTCCACATCAAAGACAATGTACCTTGCAACGTTGTATCAGTTCAATCTATCCAATAATATGATCATAAAGAAAATGTCCACATAGATAAGCTTCTTTCCACACTGTGTGTATCACCCGTGAACATATTAGATGTTTTTAAGTGATCATATATATATATATTTCCTTCTTCAAATTCCCACACTTCTTATAGAATATGCCCAAAGTTCCAAGTGATGTAAATATTACATTTTACATCTCCTCCGGTGTGTACATGTTATATATGCACTCACCAACAGTTTTTGACCATATAATGGAATTGGTCACAATGCGCTCATGGTGAGCGTTAGGCCTTCATCCTTTCATTCTCGATCCCCATAAGCAGTCTCTCAGGATCTCCAAGTTTCTCTCCTCCACTATGAAAATCCAGCAATCTCCATGGATTTTCCATGTACTATCACTCGATCCACCCAATAAAATAGTGGACAATACAGTGTAATATATCCCATTAAAAATTGATGAAAACATAGAATCACTTACAGAAAGGTACAGAATCAACTGCACATCCATCAACTGTTCATATCCAAAATGACATCTGACGGAATGATCTCCGCACGTACCCGCCCCTTCCTACGCGTTTGGTCAGCACAACTTTTTCGAGGAGGATTGAACTGATAAAACTTTGCAAAGTACAGAGGGGGGGATTTATTAAAACTGGAGCAGACAGAATCTGGAGCAGTTGCCCATGGCAACCAATCAGCTTCTATTTTCAGCTTAGTGAGGTACTAAGTACCTCACTAGTTTGACCCTAGGGTCCATAGCGCAGCAGCTTCTAAACTGTATCTACCCACAAGCGCAGATTTTACATTTTCTATTCTATCTTCAGCTTAACCAGTTAAGATTTGAAAATGAAGTAGAGAAGCTGATTGGTTACCATGCACAACTTCTCCAGTTTTTGTCTGCTCCAGTTTTGATAAATTCCCCCTATTGTCTTTGATGTGGAGATTACGTGAGGAATAACAATTTAGGGGGTAAAAGATTTCCCATATTTAGTGAATGTTTGGTAGTTAATTTATTAAACACTTTGTACACCAGCGCGGTGCAATATGTTTTATATTATAATAGTCGCTCCTGCACCAAGTTTGTCTACCACAGCACAAATAATGGCAGTGCATTACCCTGATGCTCTACAACGCAGTTGCGTTGGGGTGTCATTCAGGAATGGAACCTCAATGTACTAACGCACATAACATGCGGTACAGAAACTTGCGATATTTTAAACAATAATGTGCATGTTGCCTTGTGTATGGGCCCTCAGGCTTTAATCTGATTGTCTCTTAATGTCCATTTAAGGGTGACAATGCTGCTGTACGATTTCCCTGCAGAAAGAACAGCGTTGTCATCCTGTTTAAGAAAGTTGGATGATGTTAGTGACAGACTGCATCATATATGACATTTTTTATTTTTCCCATAGTTCCACTTTAATGACTGGACTGCCAATATTTCTACATATTGCAGTGTGTCAGGTCAGTACTGGATATTTTATTTTAGATCCATAGCTGTCACAGCATAGAAAAATATATTACCAATAAATGGATATTCTTAAGTGTAAGGGCTTGTTCACACCATGTGCGGTGACCTGCGTTTTTCTGCACTGGATCAACGCAGGTCAGTAAAAGCAGAATAAGCAGTTACAGTTCAGGAGAGAAGCCTGTACAACTGTGCAAGCCTGCAGGCAAGGCAGGAGTTCCGCCTTAAGAGCACTCAGATATGGAATTGTTGTTGAATCTACTTAGAAACATTTTAAGAAACTCATATATAGCCAGGCTTAGTCACTGTTTCTTTCGATTTTAGTGCAAAAATACCACTGAGGAGTCATTAAGAACAGGTGTTGCAAAAGAAGCAACTGTTGCCAGACCATTGGCCTTGGTGGACCATGGTATGACCCCGATTTAGGAATCCATGTCTCTATTCTCTTCATCACAGCTGAAGAATCAAAGTAATATGCTTAGTTTTCAGACTCATAATTTAAATTGCATGAAATATATATTGAATGTGTAATGTGGAAAAGTCCTTGGGTCCTGGTTCACATTTTCTCTTCTTCTGACACAGTTTAGACCTACCCCTTACCCTGGGGTACCCTTAAATAAGGAAGTCATGAAGGCATTCAGGTAGTAGAAGGTGGCCTTCATACTACTGGCTGCCAGGTTCATCCTATTCAGTGGTGATTTACAATGAGTTTTTCTGACTTTTCCTTGCATGCAGCACCTCCACCCTGATGAGGAGGCACAGCCCGTCCGCACGTAAAATGTGTTGCCTTATCTTTCTTTGGAATAAAACTTTTCAGACTATAATTTTTATGGTGTGGTATTTTTAGTCACCATCCGGTCCCTGGATTCCCTCCAAGAAATCCAAAAAGGAAGTTTGAGAACCACCCAAGTGAAATCATTGCATTCCGTTAATTAGAGGCTTTTTTCCGGGAGCCCATTTGAGAGCTGGCACATATCTAACATCTTGTACCCAATCTCATCATTAAGGGATGATCATTTATTTGATTGGCGGTTTTTCTACACGCTTTGCAAACCTGTAGAATGGTGTACGTTGAATGAGACCTTTACAATAAAATACATGCAGATCCACTTCATCTCTGTGCTTAACAAGGAATTGTATGCCGTGCTTATTTTTTTATTTTAGATTTGTATAGTGGGAAAAGGTTAGACTTTATATGCAAGGTTCTGAGTGCTGCCTGTCTCCACTCTCTGACTGTGTCCCCTCATTTTTTGTCCTCTATCAATGGGATAGAACTGAGGACAAAAAAAAACTCAACAGTACCCAAGGCAGCAGTGAAAACCCAACTTATGTTCCAAGACTTGCCCATTCCAAAACAAGACAAATATTTTTTTTGACAATTTCATTTTAATTACCAAAGAATAATAGGTATTGCCCTTCAATATGACAACCAGTTTAATACAGAAAAACAGACTGTCATACTAATGCATGCAATTGTTTGGATTGTGTAATAAATTCATGACCATTTTTAACTGAGATTTCATGTTAAATCATGCCTTAGATATATAGGTAGACCGCAAGCATTAAGAAAAGAGGTGAATACACAACAGGGCTCCACTAAGTTCTGGGTAAAGGGAATGACACATGTGAAGATGGGGCCTTGGAATGGCTTGTGTAAATAAATAGAAGGCCTCTTATTTTAGCAGGCAGTAAACTGGTGACATATCCTGTCTCCACTCATCACTCAGAAACAGGCTATGCCTTTTCACATCTTCCAACTCTATGTTGTCTCTTCACACCTCGCTGGATGGTTTTTACACCAGAGCTGTGACACACACAAGACTCCTATGGGGTTAGGCGTTTGTTTTGGCACACACATTTACACTCATTAAACTACAATTCGCAGTCCTGCTGTGGTGTAGCTAAGCTGATTCTTAGATAGGAGTTGCCATACAAGAAAAAACACATAGGGGATATTGTCAGCTACCATGTCCATTTCAAAGGGAAGATATCTAGACTATCAGACAGACTAATTATATTAAGCCAAGGAAACATAGGCACTAAAACAATTTCCCATTCTGTAATTGGTCGTATTTAATACATTTTCTGCCATGGGTGACAGACTTTTATTGTAAGTAATGGTTTGGTTGCAATTGTTTAGGAAGCTGCTTCCATATTGGGTAGAGTAATGTTTTCTAATGGCTGCACTAAGAGCCACAAAGAGTACCCTTTCTTACAAAGTACGTGATATAATGTTAGCGGATAGACAATTTTTTCTTATTTCACACATCCTTATTAATTTGTTTCTTCACATGCAGACCGAGCGGTCTATCAAAAAGTGAAAGTGACAGTGGTTAGGACAAACTATAACATTACCAGGGTTGCTTATGCAGTTGCATCAACAGTTAAAAGAAAAAACTGGAAATGAGAGGTGACTGTTAGTACACCTGGCAGTGCTACAATATGTCCCTACCCCCCTATCATTTTTACTGGACAGCTTGGTTGGTAAGTTGATCTTCCAACATGGATTTTTGTTACCTGATCAGTACTATTGTTTTCCCAAATAAAGGTCCCTTTAGGCATTAGATCAAAGTCTACTCTCCAGCTGAAAAAGGGCCAAAATCTAATGCCTATGAGGCAACCACAGACACCTCTGGCCCAGGCTCATAGGATCAACTAGGGAAACATATTTTGTCAGGTTTGAGTTAATAAATCATGCAAAATACTCCAGCCACTGGTAATGAGGTAATAATCTTCTTTTATTGATCCTCAGGACCAAACTCAGATAAACCTGGGGGAAAATTTAGATCATCAATCAGTCTGGATTGAGCAGGCTGGTGGGAAAGACACCAGCACAAAAGTGCACTTATGGATCTGTTATGCCAACATCTCTAATTTCAAAAAAAGACTAATGGAGAAGGGAAACTTTGACCAATCAGAAACCTAATATAATTTAGATTTATAAGTTATTATAAAAAATATAATTTAGTATTTAAGTGTTTTTGGTACAGAGATAACATCCATCAAATCTATTTATCAGAAGTGACAATGTCCTCATAACTTCAAAGGAAATGTCACACAAATAAATCATGATATTTGTTTAAAGCTGAGCATACACATTAAAAGCTGATGGTACAATCTTCTTTAGATCTATCAATAACAATGTAGCCTGAACAGCTACCCCCACAATATATAGTTGGTGGCAACTCCAACAGAGATTGTACAATCGGACTGTAATGTCTGTGGCCAGTTTAACTCAAGTAACCCAGAGTAACAGTGTACAGGAAATTATTTCCAGTTTTTCTCAGAGATGTAAAAAAAAAAATAAAGAAACATTTTCTTTGAATATATTTAGGTAATTGTTTTGTACTAGAGTCAGAAAATACACTACTAACTAAAAGAAGAAAATATCATGTATAATAACAAATAGTTAACCTTTCCAGCACTTTAGCGGAGAAAATAAGAAAATGCATTCCTGTGTCATCAGTGACTAAACAGGCTAAAAAACTTCATCCAGCTGCTATTGTTTTCCAAAATATGTTGGAACTGGAAGTGTCTGTAGTAAGCCTAGCCCCGTCCTTAAATAAGTAGGGGGGGGGGGGGGGAGGAAGGAGTAGACACTCCTCGAGAGACTGCTCAGGTTTAGGGATCCAACCTGCACATCTTACTAACCTCTTGTGTCTAAAGGTGCGATAAAGTGCATGCTAATTCCATTATCATTTTTAAATTATCCTTCATACTGTGTTAGTGACATGTAGAAAACATCCTATGTTTTTACATTTTAGATTTCATGGTTCCCTATTTTGGGTTTCATGGCTTTCAGAAGAATGCTGAACCACACACTGCAGAGATGGGACTTTACTCTCCGATTCAGGTATGACTTTGATGTGTCACATTCATTGTGAAGGATGATCTTTAACTTTTATTCTTTGAAGAAGTAAATTAAAACTTGCAGCTCCAAATTATTTTTTGCAATTAAATCCACAGATGGCCCAAGGGTCGCACGCAGTGTCCAAATCAGTTGTGATGCCTACAAATATTTAGGTTCATATAACTGACCTTACAAAGTTAAGGAAATGGCCATTAAACTATTTCAAACCTTACTAACTTACTGCACGGTGCAACAACATGATTGCTTGTTTTTAATCTCATCTAACAATATTTGCTTGTGTATAACTGCTCCCATTAATCATTATCTGATGAGCAGTGACCAGATATAAAACTGTCTGTGAAAGTGGATACAGTTATGTAATGACCACATTAGCTGTGTGTGAATACAGCTTATTTTTTCCACCCAGCAGACAAAAAGTTAACTAAGTAAAGTAATCTTTTCTCTACTGTAGTTAGGCAGGCAGGCAATACAGTTTGGACACTGCCCTGCCACTAACATCTGGATAACAAAGGAACAGTAGCAGACTTAGGCCTGGTTCACACCTGTACGTTTTGTAGTGCGTTCAACGCTCTACGAATGCTCTACAAAACGCTCAAACATGAAAATCCGAATTGTTTTCTATGGGTATGGTTCACACTTTGCCGTATTTCAGCCCGTCTGAACGCGCTACAAAACGACCTACGCCTGAAAAGGTACAAGAGCTTCTTTGCAGCGTTTTTGTCACCCGTTTCCATTGGGATACAGCCAAGTAGCCCTCGGAAACGAGCGTTTGGCGCGCGTTTTTTTTACCGTGAATTGCGGTAAAAACGCGCATATTCGATACGCCTAGGTGTGAACAGAGCCTTAGGTAGTTAACTTGCTTCTCTCCTCCAGTCAGCACATGTGTATGCATGCAGGAGAACCCGATTGGTTCAGTGTACTGACCCTTCCTCTCCCAGTCTATGTACCATTCTACAAAGCACTGGAAAAGCCTCATAACAAGATCCAGACCCTTTTACTAATTGTATTTAGAAGCAGATTGCCTTGTTTTTTTAGGAGTACATACATGGGTTGATTTTTTACTTTCTGCCTGAAGTTCAGCTTTAAGAGTCACAGTTTTGGTAAACATAATTTGTTTAATTCAGGAAGCATTCCATTAGTATGAAAGTGTTTAAGTCTATAAATGAAATTCAGGAAATACGTGCACTGTTCGGGTTTCACTTCTAGACTGCAGATTACGCACCATTAATCAGAAGGGAGAGGATGTGCACAGTGGAAGGTCAAAGTGGTTTGCCTTTATGACACATCTAATACAAGTCTGTCTACATTTTCACAAGGAAGTGAGACCAGTCAGCCATCATTTTCACACCACTTACTGATGGCTTACAGTGCTAATAATTCAAAGCTTGGGAATGTTCAATATATAATGATGTGTGAAAGTAAACCTTATTTAAACTACATACTTGAGTGGTATTCAGAGGATGAGCAAAGAAAAACATTGGACCATGCTCAGCTTGCTCCACATATGTATACGTTTTCAAAATAGACCAAGTAGAGCAGTTGCTTGGTCCAGCTGTACAGGGCCAGACAATGGATTGCTCAGACCGTAGGCACCAGATTCTTCCCCTGTGAAGCCTAAAATATAAGTTAAGCTATAGAAACACACACCAATTCTAATTTTAGTCAAAGGTCATCTAACCTACTTTATAGATGGTGGGAAAAACATGGAGTGTGACATCTTTAGCCCCAGAGCCACCTGGAAGGTTATATGGCCAGGTTTCATGGTTATCACAGCTAATTATATTACATTTTCATACAGAGGCATTTTGTGACCAGCAAATATGCCAATAAATTAAGATTCACCATAAAGTAAACAGAATAAAAACCCTCACATTTTGGAGAAACATCCGAGCTGCTTTACAAGAGCGTGATGTAAATGAACATACATAAGGATGCTTAGTTTACAGTTTACAGCAGTTCTTAAAATTAAATATGCTTCCCCCCTTCCCATCTAATAGAAAACACACTGCTCATTTTTCTAGGGGAATATCACTTAATTTATTACTAGAGTATCACGACAACTGGTGATCCAGTCTTTTGCTCTACAGCCCCAGATTGTAGGTGGGAACTCCTACATCTTCTCTTACAATACAGGACTAGTGATTACCACTGGTCCTGCAGTGCAAATTCTAACATTTGTAAAAGGAGAGGTGGCAAGACTGGTGGGAGAAAAGGCAAAAAGTGTAACTTTGAGAGACTGGTTGTCACAAACAGAGCTGGCGGAGAGGAAAACTGGGGTACCATGGAGTAAAGTAAGTAATATTCTATGTTACATTGTGTCCAAGACAATTAACAGTATACTCCTTATCTGCTAGGGATGGGGTCAAATGCAATAAATGTAAAATAAATGTGTGGAGTTAGGCTTTAAAGCTGAACTACAGGCAGATAATAAAAAAATAAATACAAGCAGTCTAAGTACCTTAATTTGACCTTTTATCAGTCTTTTGCAGCCCCTGTACAGCAGAGCTCAGATGAAAAAGGGAGAAGCAGCACAAAGAACCAGTTTGTTGTGCTGCAGTGCTCATGTGCTAACAAGGAACATGCTAATAAAAAAAGAGAGCAGAGTGAAAAAGAGGTGCACTTATCGCTCTGCTGCTTCTCCTTCACTCCCCAATCAGGCTGGGGCAGTGACAAGACTTAAAGCCCATCTCCACCTTTGCAGAGGTATTTTTTTAAAACATATGCCAGCAATGTACACCGAGTGAACATGAAGCAGGCATATGCAGTTGATGTGTATGAAAACAGAAACTTAAATTTTTTGTTAGCTTTCCTCTTCATATCCGCCTGGAAATTTCTGCCTCTGTGCTGTGCAAGCAATGTCAAAATACCCCCCTTTTCCCTGGACAGTGTATTGTGTGTAAAGGCAGAGCTAGTGTTTACTGATCATGTTACAATGGGTGACAGGGAGGGGGGCAGCTGATTACAGTCTGACACCCTGGTGTCTGAATTTCCTGTGGAGAAAATGTTGTATTTGTAGGCTTCAGGCCTAATAAATCCTTCATAAAAAATGAAGAAAGCCTGCAATGTGAGTCATGAAAATTGTGCACACGTATTCATCATCATTGCACCTTTTCCTTACCACAATACATGCAAATAACCTGCAAAGTTGTAAATGGACTTTAAAGTTGTATCACTTAACTTCCTTAGAGAAAAGTCGGGTCTCCTGTCCTGCTAGACAGGGTTGTGCTGTGTGGCAGGACTGTTTAAATCTCAAAACTGGATGGATAAAAATACAAGTCATTTGGCAGTTAAAACAGATCCCATATATGTATTTCATTTGTGTATTTAGCTGTTTGCCTGGAGTTATAAGAAAACATACAAATGGCTATGAATGGAAATGCTGTAGCTAAAACTAAAAGCATCTCGTGACAATGGGGACAGACTTTCCACTCCAGTTAGTTTGCCTTTTCTGAGATCTCAAATACTTTGCATATGTAGAATATTTCTGTAGTTCATCCAATGGCTTTCCACATAGTGAGTGTGTATTTTTCACAGCTTTAAAATAAACATTTTTACCTCACACCGCCTTTTACCTCAGA
This sequence comes from Nanorana parkeri, assembly GCF_000935625.1. Lineage (NCBI taxonomy): Eukaryota > Metazoa > Chordata > Amphibia > Anura > Dicroglossidae > Nanorana > Nanorana parkeri. Next base: position 1,411,952 of record NW_017306419.1, read on the forward strand.
GCGCTAAAAAAAGAAGTGTCTAAATATGGTCACCTCGCAGAATCCCTTAAAAACAAAAATAAATAAAGCCATCTGAACTCACGTGTTGTCTGGGTCTCATTTGGTGAGTAAATAATATTAAAATATTCCTTATGTCAAAATAAAAGGTAGATTATTTATGGATATAGAATTCGCTGTCACCTATATTTACACTCACCCAGATTACATCAAAATAACGCACACAGGGAAATATTGAAAACTGTTTTTTCATGAATTTATTTTGTCCAAGTAGGTTGTGATATTTTCATTAAAAGATATGAAATTTAAATTTGCATTCAGCTATAACAACATCTGTCAAACGTTGTTTTTATCTTTGTCTTTATCTCAGAGAATGTCAGATTGCTTAAAGGAGGCCAGAACCTGCGAAAATCAACAGAACCTGGGTTAGAACATTCTAGTTCTTGCAATTCTGTCATCACCTTCCCTAAAGACCACTTGCAGTAGGAATGTCATTCAACTGGGATCAACTGATTTTAATTAAGATACTTGACTTAAATACCCACATGACTAAATTTGTTAACTGAACCTTGTAGCTGCACAAGCTAAACAAGCCCTACATCCACAAAAAAGGCACTTAAAAGTAGAACTTCCCCAAAAACATTTTTTTTTGTTCAGTTTGACTGCAGTGGGGTAGGTTTCTGTCTACTCCTAGGTCTTAAACACTTCTGATTATATTGCCAGGGAGTTTTTTCTTCTGATCCAGCAATGACTGTCAAGGCCAAGGTATTATGGATCCCTATGGTCCCCTAAGGTTACATTTTCCATATTATTTATATTCTCTTTATATTCATATGTTACCACTTCCCAAGTGGATGATCCAGAGGAGCATATGAAGAAAGCACTTTATAGAAAAACTAAAGTGTTAAGGGTAACAGTCAAGCTCAAAGTGACATGGGCACCAGAGCTAGAGATATATATATACCTGTTCGGTTTACAGACAGAGATTAAAGAATAAATAGGGAATACATTCTGGTCATGTGCCAAAAGATCCAACCACTTTAAAGTTTAAAAATGCATTCACGTACCTAAACTATTAATAAAAATGTCTCTTATTTGTGTATTTGTGTAGGTCCTCAAATAATTTCTGAACTTGTGCTGACACTGTTCTTCCTTCTGGAGGGTGGCTATGGTCCCTGTGTATGTTATAAAAGTAGCCACCGTTCCAAGCTCACTCCCATATCACGTTTAATTGACTAATTTGTGTTGAGATTATAGTTCATCACAGGAGTGAGAATGGGATGATGACTACTTTGCAACACACACAGGGACCATCAGGGACCATGGGGAACAAAAGTAGCCACCCTCCAGAAGGGAAGGCTGTGTCAGCACAAATTCAGATATGAATTGAGGATCCACAGCTGAGTGTTATACAAAAAGGTACATTTTTGTTAATAGTTGAGGTACTTGAATGCATTTTTTAAGATTTAACTCCTGAGTTTAGTGCCACTATAAGACACGCAAACCTGCCCCACTGCAGTCAACAAAATTATGTGAACATATGGAGCTTAAAGGAGAACTATGGGGTCAGAGCTTTTCCTCATAGTTCTCCTAAGGGTAACAGGAGGACACAAACTAGCGTCCTCCCGTCACCCCAAGCTCAGTATACCGCGAGCTACAGATCACGGTATACTGAGACGCCGCAGCCGGGACGGATCCAGACATTACTGTCTGGATCCACCCTGCTGCGTGAGTGACAGCTGGCTCTGCCTATCTAGATGCAGAGCCAGCTGTACCCGCCCCCTCCCCCGTCCGTTCCGCCAGTCAGCGCTGGAGGATCGGAGAGGGGAGGGGGGATGCCCTGCAGAGAGCCGTGAGTGACAGTCGCAGCTCTCTGCAGGGACAGGATTGAGAAGTGAGCGAGCGACGGTATGTGTTCGCTCACTTCCCGATCTATTGAGCTGACCTGTGACAGTTTCATTGTCACAGGTTGGCTAGAACTATGAGGCTGAGTGATTTTCACTCGCCTCATAGTTCTCTTTTAATCCAAACCTGCAGAATCATCTAGGGACAACAGAAAAACACAAGTGATTAGAAGAGGGTATTACACATCTGCATTTAAGTTTTTGATCTGGAGAGATCCTTTAAGTTGTCCTGTTAGTTATTTCCCATCTGCAACAGCTATTGGTTGGAGTATCTTGAACCACCAAAGACATCCACATCATCAATCATCTCATGTCTATGGTTACCCCTTTACCTGGACATACACTATTAGAATTTCAGCTGATTTCTGAATCAGCAAAAGTTGTTAACAGGGGCACTGGCTGACAGAATACAACAGTCAGCAGAGGTTATTCCTCCCTCCATGCTGTTCAGGAGTGATTCAACCAGTTTTTGAGCGTGGACTGAATGAGAAAATAACTATATATACAGTATGTGGCCAGCTTTAGGGTCACTGGGCTGGCACCTTTAATCAGATTACAAATATTACCAGCAAACTGGAGCTGACCATAGTATGGACAACAACATGAAATAATCAAAAGTGGTGATCAAGATTGTCCTCTGGTAATAGTTTTCAGTATGATCAGCAAGATAACATTTCAGTTTACACGGATAAAAATCGAGGAGATACAGAAGATCTTTGAACAGATCTCTTTATCACTAGCTACTAGACTTTACTTTGATTATCCATTGTTTCCTATCTGAAGCTCCTTATCTTGTTTTCTCAAACACACATTACAAAAGGAGCTCATATTGCAATACAGAACTGAAGTCTTTCTGCTGTCAAGCATAGTGGCAATCCAGGTGGCACAGACATGCACGCTTGAACACGGGTGTGACAAACAAATTGAAAAATCCATTTACTGACAAACCTGAACCCAAGCAAAGATATTATTAAATCCTATGAGTTCAGTTGTTGATGTGTTTTCTGCTAGAAGGACTTGTGCTACTATGAGGCTCTGTGTTAACCTGCACCATCCTAATGCATTTTCTGTCAGGATTATCTGATAAAAAAAGTAACAATGGCACAGACTAAAATTACCAATAGACAGAGGATTGTAAATTGCAAATCCAATGTCTCCGAAAAATTTGTTATGGATAATATACACATATCTGAGAGGGAGGATTGGAGTTGTACATACAAACAGCAATAAACTCTATCTTCTGATATTTTAACACTTTTCCCAAACTTTTGCATTTCAACAAATATACATTTCCAGTACTAGGAGACATCTCTATACACAGTTAGGGGTCCATTCAGGGGCGTCCCTAGCATTTTTGCCACCTGAAGGGGAGGGACACCAGCCAGAGCATCCGAGGTTGCTAAGAGCTGGGTCAGAAAGAGAGTGGCAGGCACACTGCAAACATTGTGCAATTACATTGTGCCTTCCCCCCACGTGACCCAAAGAGATGCCACCTGAGGCAATAGACCAGACTGCCTCATTATTGGGACGGCCCTGGATCCAGTTAAAAAGCACATTTATAAAGCACAGCCTTGTGCTTTACAAATGTGAATAGCACTCCACTGGCTTCAGGACTGCTATTAAAACGAAGCCTGGTCATGTGACCTATCAAAGTCATGTGTCTGACTCTACCCCATTCATGGAGTCCTCTCAGCTATTGAGTGTCCCCAAATACATGCTGTGGTTTCACCCATTGGCTGCTATCACACCACAGTACAAAGAAGTGTCATAGGGACAGCATCTGACATGCCTGGAAAAGTGTTTGCTGCTTTTGATTCTTCTGCAACTGTATTCTCCAAAAGAGCAAAGATCAGAGACAATGCCTTCCAGACTGGCAAGTTTTTTTTTGGCAGGCTGCTTCTTTTTAATTTTTTTGGGATGGTTACAGAGTCACTTTAATTCTAATGCTTTTTAATTAGAATTTCAATGGCTTTTTTATTCTTTCACTAGAGTGTCTTCTTTTCCAGTGTTGCAGAAACAACCTACAGCTAACTACAACTCCCTCTGGGCTGTCCCAGCCCCATTTCTCCTCCACCAGCTCTAGATATCTAGAAAAAGACTGTTAGCTTTTATTCCAGTGCTAACATCAATCAGGTCAATTCTCTAAGAAACTATCAACACGTATGAAAAAAATAGCAAAAGAAAAAGGGCTCTTGTGAAAAAAAAAAAACATCTTTTTAAAGGGTGTGAAACGATTGTCAGTTATTTGTTAGCTGCAGGCTTTTTCCTTTTTTTCCACCAGTCAACAAGCTTCTTTGCTTGTCAGTGGGTTATGATCTGATAAGGGAGCTCTGTTTATTTTCAGACTAGCCCTGGGGAAGAAGAGAGGAACCTGATTACATCAGGGGCATCTCAGAACTGACAAGACCTTTGCCCTAAGGCCACTGGGGATAACAAAGAGGAAAGCAAGAAGAGGGGAGGGTGAAAACAGCTGAGGTGGCTATTTACGGGTCTTCTCCACAAACAGTAGAGATCATCTCGACCAAAAAGAAAGAAAACAACAGACATCTGCTCTCTACCTAGGCTGTCCTGAAAAGGCCTTCTAATGGACTGCTTGCTAGCAGTGGGTAGCAATCACTGTACAGCTGCATGCTTTAAGCCCCCCCCCGGACATCAGCAAAGCTCAAAATATGGTTACCTTTCACTACAGACAAATCTCTGCAATTACTGCTAAATTGTGTACCGCTTAATACAATGTAACTCTTAAGTTAAATACTTAATTACATTGTGAGCATTTTTTACCCACTCACTTACCATGTTAATTGTGTTTCTTCTTCATGCTTCTTTTTTTCTCAATACTTATGCAAGTTATTTTTAATAATGTAAAGTTGAAATATATTTAGCATGTACATACAACAAGAAGACATAATCTTAAAATGACTTGTCTAAATTTGTCTAAATCTAAATTTGTATGGCTTATTGAGCTTTTTGGCTAGCACTTTATATAAACAAATGCAAAGTAATTTTAGTTTATGACAGCCAAAGAGTTTAAAAGTATATCTAAAGCCAATACTTTTTTTGTATGCCCGTGCCAGGGTTTTTTCTTGCCATCTGTGTCCCTTTGGGGAGATTCTCTTCACATCCTTTCTCACAGACACAACAGTCTGTGAGAAAATCACTCCAGAGGAAGAAAAGGAAACCCTAGCAGACATTTGTCAACACAAGTGGCCGCCTTGGAAGATTTTACCTCTATTCCTGTTCCAGTGATAAGTCAAAATGTTGTATTTACCCTCACATTCAGCATCAGTGATGCTGGTCAAAAGGGCAAATAGAGTAAATCTCCCTAGTGAGGATACCCGACAGGGGAGATAGCCTTTCCCTACTCTATCCCAAACAAAAAACAAATTTTGGCTTCTGAGTCACTTTAAAAGTTAGAGCTTATACAAATGAGTCTGGGAATGGTCAGACCCTCAAATGATCATGTTTTGAGGTTCATGGGTTAAGATCATGCATGCATATGTCATAATTAGGTAAAAGAAAGTGGAGGTTACATTTCTTCTATTGTCTGACAGTCATGCTATCCAACTACTAAAGTTGGCTAAAGACATCAGATAAGTTAATGCGAGCAAAAAATATGCATCTCATAATAACAACTTCAGCTGAGTTCTTGAATCACTCTCATGTTCCTCTTTAGGCTTAGGAAGATGGAAGAGGAAGCAATAGCAATGGAACAAGAATTGCAACCAGTCTGGTCACCTTAGCCACAGAAAGTGGTCACACAGGACTAGCTAAAAGATGCACAGGTATTGTATTGTCACATAATCTGGGTATTAAAGGCCATATCAGAAGACTGCCATTTAATGTCTATGAGGACCTTTTGACTCAGAAATAATATTAACAGAGCTGAACAGATTTAATTAAAAAAAACTCCAAGGAAACTAGATCACTGGATGGAAGCCCAAAGCTGGCTACACACCACTTTTTTCAGCAAGATTGTATTTTTTTCCCCTTAGATTTAAAGTTTAACAATTAATTCATAGTGCAAAGGCCCACCTAAACATGCTATTTTACACCTAATCAGGATGACATTTCAACTACATAATTACTGTTAAATTTTCATAGTCAAGAGACTTTGAGATAATACTATTTGTGGCTAATTTCGGCCCCCGAAACATTTTGTCCAAAAATGTTACTTTGGCAAAATGCTTCCTGAGGCAAGAAAAATCAAGATGGAGAGCGTTGGGGGCGGGGGGGTGTGTCACAGGGTCTGATCAGCCCCCTTTGACAGCGGAAGGAGTCAGGATGAAGAGCAGTTACGAGCGCTCAGCGATCACGCTGAGTGCTTGTAAATAATTGAGGATATAGTATGTTTACTGTGTCCCTGATTATGAATGAAAAGCAAGTGCTCTACGTCACTTCCTGTTCATTCATGATTGTGGACATAGTAACTCATCCTATATTCACAGTTTATGAATGGACAGGAGCACTCAGTGTAGAGGCTTCCTGTTCATTCATAACAAGGGCTGCAGAAAAAGAGATTTAGAACTCTGTGTCCTCAATCTCTTTTTCTATTTCAAAAGGGAAATATTACTGGTCTGTTTAGACATCTGACTTTTCCCCAGAACCCCCGCCAGTAAAGATTAAATAAATAAAATATTAAAAAATATATTTTAAAGAGGTTAGGAAAAAATATAATTTTCGGTTTCAGTTTTGGTCTGAAAATTCCATTTCGGTGCACCTTTAATTTCACCATTTGACTTTGGAATGAATGAAGTTTCTGGAATGAAAACCACACTAACTGTTAGAATTTAATTTCTTCGACAAAAAAAATTTAAATTGTGTGCCTTCAATATTTTTTTTCATTGCTACGGTTGAAAGTGATCAGTGTTTTGACTCCATTAACTATGAGAAAATCATACAAACAATCTGAAAAAAATTTCAAACAAAATTCCACTCATGAATGACCAGCTTTAGATACAATGCTTGCACACATTGGCCGAATGTGCTCCGCTCTTGGGTTAGTTAGTGGCAGCCAATTGATTGATCACCGTTTGCCCAAACTGGCTCCTTGGATTTTCTGATCCAAGGATAAGGATGCTGGACAGAAGGCTGCTGACAGGGCAATTCACTGAGCAAATTTCAGCCGGCTCATCAAAAACTGGCCAAAATTAACACAGTGTATGGCCGGCTTTACAATGAATTTTGTATGGCTGCAGTGAGAAGTGTGGGGGAGAAGGGGAGAAGAAGAGTACCGTCACTGTGCTTTTGGAGTCGTAAATCTCTGGACATGGGTGCAGAGGTAAAATTTATTATGGCATTAGCTGGGCTAGGTTGGCATTTATCCTCTGATTCATATTGCTCCCGGCATTACACTATCTTAGGCTTCTGTTCACAGGCATAAACATCCATGCTCAGAGGATGAAAGTGTGTGTGAATCAGGCAGAAAATATATTTTAGGTCCAATACCCTAATATATCATAATGTATAAAAAAAATTACAGTCTATGGCTGTGGTCAACTTTAGGCTAGATAGAGCCATTGATACATACAGTACATACATGCATAAACATACCATACGATAGATAAAACAATGACCTCAACTTACCTTCACAGTGAATACAAATAGAAACGTCTTGAGTACTGATCGATATTAGCAATTCTTTTACACACTCCATTATTTTGGGCCTACAATAGTCTGTACTTTTTATGCTTTTAACTTCACTTGAAATACGCTTTATACAATATAGGCAAAAGTCAGCTATTGTTGTTAGCATAGCATAGTGTTCAGCAAGCAAGGTTACAAAAATAACACAGCGTGTAAATCTTTTTATGTTTGTTAAATTCTCTTCAAATCAATGCCAATGCTTACCCTTTTTCTCTCTGCAGCTGCCAGGTCTCACCTACTCAAATAACTCAGCTCAGTAAATGGCTCTGCTGCCCACTCATATGTACTGCCAGCTAACTACAGATAACATCACTATTTTCGGTTCATGGACAGCCTTAAAAAAGTGCAGTGCAATATGAAGATGTTTTACATTTTTACAACAGGTAGGGATTTAAAAAATAGGGTAATAAGGTAAATGGGGAATTAATCTACCCCAAGATCATATTTTTTTAGCCAACTGTTTCCTATTGGAGAGATTTCCTTCTACTTTTTGTCCAGTGGAAAGACAGGAAGTTGTCCCCCAAAAACATGTGTGCCCATTGGAATATTGTCCTTCTACTCATGTTCTGCTGACAATTGAAAATTGTGGATTTTCATTCACTTGCAATCTCAGTGACAATAGCCACTAGGAAAAACAGAGAAAAACTCTCTAAGTGGGACACAGACAACATTAAACAAACTCTTATGGGTTCTAACTCTTCACCACTTTGTAATAAATAATACAAAGGTTTTGGCAAATAAAGCGTATCTAGACTCAAAAATAAAATGTTTAAAATGGCATTTTACGAGTCCTTAGATGTGGTGACTGCAGTGGTTATCGCATGACATGCATTTTTCTTTTATTTTCTTTTATTTTCCATGGGATCGTAGAACATATTTGCTGTCCCTGAATGGCTGCCCTTACTCATCCACTGAATATAGAGAAAACCATAGTTGTCAACCAGGCGGGACTTCAAATATGTTTGCCTGTGTTTAAATATGAATATATTACTTGAATTTGATAAATCTACCTAAGAGTTTTCAGCCATTTATTTGGAAAAGGTAAGCCTTTTATTTTCTTTTTGACACATTAAAGTGGAGTAAAGTGTGAGCATATCTGATGTCAACCTATGCAGTGTCTAAGCTTGCAAGAAAAAATGGCAAATCAGCTTACACACCCAACTTGCTGAGAGATCTTAGCAATCAGACAATTCAGGAAATACTATGCAACATTCACACTGTACATTCATCAAGGGTTTCATTCACTATATTGTAAGCTCTCATGAGCAGGGCCTTCCTAACCCTATTGTACTGAAATTGTATTGTAACTTTCTCCCCCCATTTTGTAAAGCGCTGCACAAACTGTTGGTGCTATATAAATCCTCAATAATAACCATAATAATAATTAATAATTTGCTTTGGAGGTGTCTGCATAATTGTCCTCACTACAACACACACATTTGAATGACAGGTGAATCACATGCTTATGTCTAAAGATAGCTTTAGATGAGGGCAGGCAACCTTGGCACTCCAGCTGTTGTGAAACTACAAGTCCCATGATGCCGTGCAAGACTCTGATAGCCACAGGAATGATTCCCAGAGGCATGATGAGATTTGTAATTTCAGCACAGCTGCAGTGCTGAGGTTGCCTATTCCTATGCCAGATTGTATCTAAGCATCCAACTGTCTTTTAAAATCTATGGCCATGTTTAGATTTAAAGTGACACTAAACTCAGGAGTTACACCTTAAAAATGCATTCAAGTACCTGAACTATTAACAAAAATGTGTCTTATTTTTGTATCACTCGGCTGTAGATCCTCAAATCATCTCTGAATTGGTGCTGACACTGCCCTTCCTTCTGGGGAGTGGCTATTTTTGTTCCCCATGGTCCCTGCGTGTGTTGTAAAGTAGCCACCACTCCAAGCTCGCTCCACTGATGGACTCATGTATAGTTTACTAATTTGTGTTGAGATTGTAGTCCATCATGGGAGCGAACTTGAAGCAGTGGCTACTTTACAACACACGCAGGGACCATGGGGAACAAAAATAGCCACTCCCCAGAAGGAAGGGCAGTGTCAGCACCAATTCAGAGATGATTTGAGGATCTACAGCTGAGTGATAGACAAATAAGATACATTTTTGTTAATAGTTAAGGTACATGAATGTATTTTTAAGATTTAAGTGAACCTTTACCCATATCTTTAAAATAACAACAAACACACCTTGAGAAATGTTTTGTTACGGCTATTCACTTCAGTCTTGTACGGCTGAAGGACTTCGACTTAGCCGATCCCACATCCAACGGAGCCAAAGCTCCGGCAGCTCACTCACTGCCGTTAGCCCCTATTCACATAAGACGCCGAGTGGCATTAGGCTCAGCTATTCTGCTCGGTACCTCCGAGATACCGAGCTGAATAGCAAAACAAACAGTAAAATGAATGGGCGGAAAAAAATAGTCGAGAAAATATTTTAAAAATTTAAATAAATAGTAAAATAAAGATATTTTAAAGAAAAATAAACAATTGGGCGGAGCTAGCGGTGACAGCTAGCTCTGCCCAGCTGTTTCCTATTGGCCGATACATGCCAGAGTCTTCTAGCAGGTACGGGTCAATGAATAACAGCTGGGCGGGACCAGCCGTGAGGTCGCGGCCGTCTCTGCCCAGTTGTTATTGTTTAATGATAGATCAGTGTCCCCAGGTCATTTGGATGCGCTGATCTTTAATTACAACTGGGCAGAGCGAGACATGAGATCACGGCTGGCTCCGGCCCAGCTTTCATTTGCGGGACGAACAGACGGCCCTTCGGCAGGCCGTTCTCCCTGCTTCGGCTGTCACTTCGGCTCAGTCGAGCCAAAGCATATGCCTTCTGCTCGGCTTGGCTTAGCCGCTCGCCCGCCTTCAGCTGCTGTACGGGCTATTGTGAATGGCCCGTACAGCAGCCCTTCGGTTCGACTGAACCGAAGGGCTCCAGCGGCCGAAAAGACCCGAAGGATCAGCCGAAGCTATGGCTGGATCCTTTGGCTCTTTAGTGAATAACCTCCATAGTCTTAAATTACATTTGTCAAGTCTCTGATGGCATTATCAAATGTTCTGATGAGATTTTTTTGTATGAACATTCGTATGAAAATTGAGTGTATGGTCAGCTTACAGATGGGTACACATGAATCAAATTCTGTCCAATTCAGCAGAAATTGACTGAAATTTGATCTGTGGGTGGCCCTATCTCCGCAATAAAAGTTAATCAATGGATTGAAGGGACATGCTGGAAAATTGTTGGGCTAACAGTGTGGCAAGCACTGTTATGATATTCTGACACCGGTCGGCGTCTGGCCCTGTAGATTGGTGAATTTTCATACAAGCATTCATACAAAATAATATCATCAGAACTAGGGATGCACCGATATATCTAAATCAGAACATTTAATGATACCATCAAAGTTTTGACAAATGTTCTAAATTTTCTCCTCCACCTACGCTGTTTGGTATGGATAGGGCAGTCAAGTTATTTCTCCCATTCAGCCCAAGGGGAAAAGAGAACCTGAGCATATATGGTTAGCATCTGAGTTTATCTTGTAAATATTTGTTCTCTTGTGAAAAATCATGACACTACTAGCCAGGCTCCAGGTAGGCTGTGAAGGTTTACATGTTTAAAAGCTCTTTGTGTTTGAAATCATTAGAAAGGTGACACTTCTGAATAGCAGGTTATTACTTTAATCCCCAGTTAATTGGTGGAGTTCATTCTGTGGCCAGTAAAGACAGTTCAGTTGTACATAACACAGGACATATACTTACAATACCAATGGCTGCTACGTAAATATCCAGTATATCTACATAATATAAGGTTTTTGTGCACTTGCCATTTCCTTTTTTCTTTTTTTTTACTGTGAGCGTCAGCAGTATAAAAACAATGAACATTGTAGAAACCCTATACAGTGACTTAGAGTTTCCTTTCAGGAACTCACAGGCATGGGGTATTTTCCAAGAGAGTCTTTATGGTATTTTTATTAAAATAGATGACATTTAGTTTTGCCCTATAAACAATTGCCTTTGTGCTTTAAAATAAAATACTAATTTTATTTGAATCCTTTGTTGTATCTCAATGCTGCCGATCACCTACAGCCTCTTTGCAGCCATTACTGTCTACATGCATAGCATTTCTCAGGGCAGGTTTCCTGGTGGTGACAAAAGTGGACCATGCCGCCATAAGGTGCGATAGAACAACCACTTGAAGTCTCCAGCGGGAATCTACGTGACAGGGTGACAACTTAGAAATCCAAGTAGGAGGTAGGGACTGCTGACCATCATTTCTTAGAGTGGGATTCCAGATAGTGACAGTAAAGGAACATGCCTTCACAATATGCATCAGTTTTGCTGCTTTGGTCTCCACTGGGAGTGTGTGAGAGGGTGATAAAGCAGGAGCACAAGTGACAGACCTTTTTACGCTATAACAGGAAGTGTCTGAACAATGACTTCTCTGGCAGGATCAGAATACTGATACTGCCAGGCACTGTTTGAATGAAATGAATTTTTAAAATGACATTAACTATGCTGGTCAACATGCTAATTCTGTAACTATGGTATATCATTATGATAATGCAATAGTTCTTATTTAGTTCATCCAAATGCCAGCACCACTTGGTATTGTATTTTCATGTCCTCTGTATCTATTGTGACAATATTATTTTTCTCTGTATTAAACATACAAAACATTTTGTTTTTTAATAAAACAGGATATATATATATAAAAATTTTGAAGAAGAAAGCCGCACACCGTTATTCACCGATTAAAAACTGTAGTCCATAAAACTTCCAGCATGATGAGACTCCCTGTCCAGTTTCCGCCCACCGACTAAGCCCTTATGGGCGAAACACGTTAGAAGTCGGTGGCCACTGGACAGGGAGTATCACAAAGTTTTATGGTTCAAAGATTTGTATAGCAGTGTACAGCTTTCTTCTTCAAACTGGAGAGTGGATGGTTCCTTGCCAGCACCCATATACACCCGGGGGGTCAAGGAACAGGACGGAGCAGTGAAGCTTCTATATGCTTATATAAAAGAATATCTAAAAACATATGTTTAATTTAATGTGAGACTTTAGTGACTGGATTTACATGTACTTTAACTCCAAACCGTTCTTGAAGCACATACAGGTAAATATCTTTTTATTTTATATATTGTTACTGAATGTTATATTTTGACTAGACTCCTCCAAGCAGCAGATATAAACCTAACCACATAATCACTTAAAAGCACTAAAGCAATTATTTTACTTCTTTCTGTTTTTTAAATCTATGAATAGAAAGAAAATAATTCTCACTTAGCTGCAGTGCTGTACATACACCGCCGATCTGCACTCTCTCTGCTGTGGTTCCTTCCACTGGTCCCTAAGTCACAAGTGGAAATAGTGGTGACATAGGGGCCATTGGAAAGAACTAAAGCTCAAGATGGGGAACCAGGCATGTTGAAGATTCTTATTGCTGCGTCCCTAACGGGCTCACATATCACATCACTGGAGGGGAAACTTGAAGAAAAGTAGGTGTACCTCACTAACTACAAGTCTGGCTGGAATCCTTCCAAATTTAAGCTATGTATACTGAAAAACGTTTAGGCCTGTTTGCTCGATGGCGTTGCATTTGACATGTAATAATGTGCACTACAGGTGAAACTCGGAAAATTAGAATATCGTGCAAAAGTTCATTTATTTCACTAATGCAACTTAGCCGTCTACCAGGAGATTTTGGAGCACTTCATGCTTTCTTCCACAGACGAGCTCTATGGGGATGCTGACTTCATTTTCCAGCAGGACTTGGCACCTGCCCACACTGCCAAAAATTTTCTGAAATTGTGGATCTGGGTTTTCATGAGCTGTAAGCCAAAATCATCACAATTATGACAAATCACAGCTTGAACTACCTTGCTTTGCATGTAATGAGTCTATCTCATATATTAGTTTCACCTTTTAAGTTGCATTAGTGAAATAAATTAACTTTTGCACGATATTCTAATTTTTCGAGTTTCACCTGTATATGCATTGTGTTGCCATTCATCTGAATGGCACTCCAAGGCACCTCTCTGAGACCATGGGTAGCTCAAAGAGTGGTCTCACTATACCATGCGTTGCAGTGAAAAAAAGTAATGCTGCATCGCACAGCCGCCGGGAGGTGTGTTGGGGTGTCATTCAAATGAATTTCAATGCAAAGCACCTAGCGTACGTTACTGCATGCTAGATGTGCTGTGTGACAGTGGGCATTAAACACACAGAAGGGAATTTATCAAAACTGGAGCAGTTGCCCATGGCAACCAATCAGCTTCTCTCTTTCATTTCCAATGCTTAACTGAACAAACTGAAGAGAGAAGCTGGTTGGTTACTATGGGCAACTGCTCCAGATTCTGTCTGCTCCAGTTTTGGTACCTTCTCCTCACAGTATCATGTGTTTGGCACAACACCATGGTGTGAACAGACACTCAAAGTATAGGGTGGTGGGTAAAGTTAGGTATATATGGTTAGAATTTTGTAAAAAAAAAAAATATTATTTCAGAATGTTCATATGATTTTCTTATAGTTAATGGGGTCAAATCGAGAACCAATTTCCACTGTAGTGATGGAAAAAATCAAAGCAACAGGATGGGAAATTCTAACAATGTGTTTTTTTTGTTTCAGGAAATTCTATTAATTCCTGAATTCTAATATTAAGACTAAACAGAATTTTGAACAACATTAGTCAAGTCTCTGATGGCATTATTTAATGTTTTGATGAATGCCCATACAAAATTCTACCCGTGTATAACCAGTTTAAGGGTGCAAAGATCAAGAAGGAGGTTTGGGGGGTCCTAATCCTAAGACACGGGCTGAGATGGAAGTTCCGAAATTTTCCCACTCTATCCAAAACTAAATAAAACATTTAGTCATCGTTGGACAACACATCCACAAGTCTTCTAAGACAAGGGGAACACTGACGGAAGCCATTTTGACGCAGCAATGTAAGATAGGCCATATAAATGCTATATACGACAGCAAGTAAGACATCTGCCTATTTATCACCAGCCATAACTTCCAAGTTATAACTATTATTAATAAGCAATGAATATGTGTGGAGTTAGTTAAAGAAATTCTCTTGAATGCCTAAAAACTTTCTAACTTCTACATTTCTAACCAAAAGAAGAGTTTTGGAGAGAATGGTTTGATTCAGGATTTGAACTCATAGCACCAACGAATGGACAGTTCTTTTGACAGCACTTGCAAAAGATCTCTTCATGTATGGCCAGCTTAACAAAAATTATGTTTGGAGTCATAAGCCTTTTGTACTAGCCCAAACTCCATTCGTTTGCACAAGCTGCACCCTGCTATGCGCACAGAACATCATGTGACCCGGGAGCCTGCTGAGATTCCATACATAGCCATCCCAGAGAAAGACTTTTATTGTCATTAATCCTCTAAGGAGAAAGTGTTGCTTTTTTTTTGAAAAATATGTTGATAATTCAGCCTCGGCGAGTATGTAAGAGGTAGAAAAAAGGGTCTGAATAACAATGGTGAATTAAAAGAGAGCAGCAGACTTCACTGCACACATTTTCTTTATTGGATTTTCAACTTCAAAGCAAAGAACAGTGCAGACAAAACAGCCAGAAACACCGGCTTTCGCAGGAAATCATTTGCATAAAATTAGAGAAGTGTGTGATTTTGGGTCTTAGATGACTAAGCCATTTCTTTTTCCTCATAAACAGCCCTGTCATGGGACGTATGTGTCAGGAGTCACAAGCAAGGCTGTATTTTAAAGTATTCTTCTTCTTTAGTAAAACTACATGAATAAAGGACACTACCAGATAGTAGTTACCAGAGGGTGCCAGGCTATACCTTTACTTAAGTTGGCCGCCCACAGCTACAATTCTGCAGGAATAATCCAAAATTCAAGCTGTGGGTGGCCCTGTCTGCATTTTTCACTCAACTTTTGTCGAAGAAGCCCAATGCAAAATTATCAGTTGAACAGTAACTGCATCCAATAACATGCAGGCACTGATCGGATAATACAATAGGTGGCAGTGGGGTTTCCTGTATACACACTGTTTAGCGTTGATAGGGGAATCTAATAATTTCCCATTTAGAGTCCCCAGAGTACTTCCAAAGCCCCTTATATGACCATGCAAATATCAACTTTCTGAAAGTCAATGTTTGCCTAAGCATACACACGCTGCTTCCTAGCCATGTGGCAGTGCTCAGGACTACAGATAGATTTCTCAAATATCAAGCACTGCAGATTGGGATGTAGTACACCTATAATCCCCAAATAAATAAGTGTGGTTCTATTTCAGAACATCCCAGGCTCCTGTCTGGCAATTCTGAATGTAAAAGTGAAGGTGTAACCGTATGTCTTTTGGTGCTTGCTGTTCGGCCATATTGTTAGTTTATATCAGCTAGGGATGCACCAATACCGATACTAGTGCTGATGTTGAGTATTTGAGCAAGTACTCGTACTTGCCCAAATGCTCCGATGCTTGAGCTTCCGGTATCAGGAAGTCGGGCAGCAAGTCATTACACGCTGCGCGGCTTCCTGATTGGCTAGCTTCTCGACCAATCAGGAAACGGCAATGCGTCATTGCATGGCGCCCGTCTTAATGATTGGCCAGAAAGCTGGCTCCATGCTCCCTCGTCACCTGGTGATGAGGGAGCATGGAGACGGCTTCCCTACTAATCGGTCGAATCACCAGGTAAAAAAAGAAAAAGAAAGGAAAATAGAATAAAAATCGGTTTGGGGCTTAGTAATACTTTAAGTATTGATTAAAGGTCAAATGTGATCGGCTGCAGTACAGTTTTATACTCTACGCATGTGCACTGCTCTTTCTAATGGCTTATTAGAAAAACAATTTTTACACATGTCTTAATGTACGGAGCCAAGCAGCTGACTGCATTGTCTGTGGCCACCACTAAGGAGTTTAGTGATGTCACTGCTGAGAACTATTTGGTAAGTTTTGGGCATCTTTTATACTAACATGCTTAAATAAGGAAGATGGGTCAATGCTGGTTCATTTAGAAAGGTTGTTTTTTCTTTTAAAAAACAAGTTCAAGCATTAAAAAAAATATGACAGAGCTGTGGGGTTATCTCAGAGTTCAACAGTGAAATGTCATGAAGTCCCAATTACTGATGCTTTGTGTCTTTTCTATATGCTCCACTGCACACATACTGTATCATATTCCCTAATGGATAGAACATAAGGCTAAACCCAAGTCAGACATGAGAGTCTCCATGGGGTGAAATGAATATGAATGTCAGGAGATGTTAGCAGATGGAGACCTGTTTGAGACAGAGGAAGAAACAGACACTTCAATAGCACCATATGATTGAGTAATCTGTTTCTGTATTATAGGCAAGCTTCCTCCTTTTAAAAAAAGCCATTACCTTTATGGTGTCTATTGTTCAAAAAGCAGGGTATGAGGTTTTTTTCCCTGGAAATGGGATATTTAAGTAATTTGCAGCATGTTGGCTAATATATATTAAATTACATTTAAAAAGTACCAAAGCTTCGTCCACCAAGTGTCTGATGATTTATATACGCTCATTAAAGGAGAACCCCAGCCAGGACAAAGTGATTAGTGAAATTACATCATATATTATGGCCATATAGCAGTTCTAGTTAAATGTCTAGAAGTATTTGTACTTGAAGCTGGCCATACACCAGTAGAATGTCGTTTGAAAAAAAAATTTGGAACGTTTGTTCGACTTGCTAATAATGGGATCAAACTGACAATTTTGACCATAGTGGTAAAAAATGGAAGAAGCAGGATGGAAATTTTTTTCTCCAACGCACAAAATTTGACCAGTTAATGTGATTTTTATTCAAGAAACTCCATTCATTCATTCCAAAATCGAATATTAAAATAAAAAGAAACATTTCAAGAGAAAAATCAATGTTATTGCTAACCATGAAGCCATTTTTTGCTGAGCCAATCTGCAATTCTCAGAACTTGTTTTGGTCTATATCACTTAGACATCTTTACAGAGGCAGGGCAATTAAAATGAACACTTTATTTTCTCTTGCAGTATGGTGTCATGTGAACTGCTGGAACCCCTCTATGATTTTGAAAGCCTTTGACATGGACTGAAGTTTTAGCAGAGTTCTAACTACAAGTCGTCAGACTTCCTTTAAAGTTTATGTCACCACTGGTGCCGGGACACACATAAAGAAATACAATCACAGGCCTCCTGAGTAAAGGACATCCTTTATATGACTGCAGACAGGCAGGTTTTTATGTACCCGGAAAAGCTGAAAAACACATGGAGGAAATCACTCTTGAAAGATTTAGTTCACAGAGCAATTTTGTTTCTTGCTGAAATGGACTAGTGGAATTTCTATTTACTCGCTGAGAGGTCTTGTAAGATTTAATTTGGCAGGCATGCTATATTAGACCCTCCTCCTCTTCCTTATAGATGTGTGTGTCAAAGAATGAAATAATAATCCATATAGCTGGATCATTGAACCGTCTGAAGTGTTTCCAACTCCAGAAAAACGTTTGGAAAGTTCGTAAATCATGATTTGGGACTTGTCTTGGCCTCTAACCTTCATGTGTAGTCAGAAAGGGGAAACCCTGCTGAGATAAGAACTCCCCTGATGTTTTTCTTTACCACTAGCTAAAAAATAAAAACCACTCTGTTGTAGAATGTGCGCTAAAATTAACATGTCTCAATTTCTAGAATTTCTGTACAGTTTAGTAAAAATTCAAGGTCCACTTAATACTGTATGTTAACAAATTTGTTTAATATACGTTACCCCAGATTTTGCACTCAGTGGCTATTTGAGGGTGGCATCATCATTCCGATGAGATCTCCGGGAAATACAGAATACAGTCGACCACCCGAAATTTGCGGGGGTTACGTTCATAGAGCACACGCATATTGTGAAAAAAAAACACTAATTTTGAATGTGGTAAAAAAAAAAGTCTATTTTTATAGACCCTATAAACCCTAAATATGCCCCCAAAACACTTTAATTTAATTTCAAACTCAGCTTAATACATTACCCTTAAAAAAAAGAATGTAACGGTAAACCGGTATACTGCTATGTCTCCTGCAGTGCTAGAATGTAAAATACCCCCAAATGGGAAAAATCCGCAAACGACTAAGGCCGCGAACTCTGAACCGCGACTTCATGGGGGTCGACTGTATCACAAATCTCTCGAGAAGATGCTGCTGCACTGTGCTGGAGCTTCTTCTCAGGGGTAAGATAAGTATAAAGTAGACATGTGCGATTCGTTTTGTTACGAATCGAAATTCATACGAATTTTCCTGAAATTCGTAAATTCGGAAGCATCCGAAATCCGAATTGCAGTTTCCGAATTATATCCGAAATACGAAATTCCGTTAACGAATTTCAGATCTGAATTTCTTTGAAAAGGGAACTAATATTACCCCTGTAAATGAGGTTGAACAACATGACAAGATTTTTTTTAATACGAAATACGTATCCGCTACTGCTGAGGATTGCATTACAATATAGGCAGGAAATACGAAATTCCGTTGACGGAATTTCGTTCAGTTACGAACATTCATTATGATGAAATTAAAAAGCAAAATACCTTTGTTAATATAGGAGATGATTTTTTTTTTTTTATCCGAAATCCGTTAACGGAATTCATATTTCATTTGGTTGACCAATCAGAGGTTTTCTCTTCTGCTGCTGAGAGTTGCATTACAATACAGGCAGGAAATACGAAATTCCGTTGACGGAATTTCGTTCCGTTACGAACATTCGTTATGATGAAGTTAAAAAGCAAAATACCTTTGTTAATATATTGGAGTTAACGGAATTCCGTATTCCGGATAAAAAAACAACTACCATCGACTCCAATATTAACAAAGGTATTTCCCTTTTAACTTCAATATAACGAATGTTCGTAACGGAACGAAAATCCGTTTACGGAATTTCGTATTTCCTGCCTGAATTTCGGATTTAAAAAAAACCTCATCAACTCCAAGTCTAGTATAAAGGTATTTTAACCCCTTCATGACTGAGCTTGTTTTTAGTTTCTGTTCGTAAAGATGGGTGAGGGCCCTTGATACAATAAGTGGACTTTGAATACTACCAGAAGATACACTTGTATCACCTGTTGGTGAACATTTAGCAGATGATTTATGAAAAATGCAACACAATATGCAGCTGTCACCCTAGATTTCTTGTTTTATTTGCAATATGAAACCTAAGTAGTCGCTATCGGTAATAAATCCATTTTAGCTTAATTTTTTTTATGAAGCAGGTTACTGGACTCATTTATAAAGGGGGATGAGAACTGCATTGCAAACAGCAAACAGATCAGATTATTTTTTTACATATTGGTGACAGGAAAAAAAAAATTTGTGATTTGTTTGATTGGTGCTGGCAATTTCGTTTATAATATGATGCTTGGAGTCTTTATAGTATAATATCGCTTTCGGTATCTACATACATAGGAGCGTTTATTAGCAGTACTCATCATAGTGACTGTGGGAGGACATTTTTCACTTTCCCGACTCTGTATAATGTGTTTCCTTTGTTTCTGTTTTTGAATTGTTTCCATAAAATAGATCCTGTATATGTTCTGTACTCATAGTTCTGAAAACGGAATAAAAATTGTATCCTAGATTTCAAAGCATAGATCATAAATATACATCATGCAAATATATTAAGTGTAACATCTATTAATATGGAGGTTGTAAATTGTAGGTAATAACTTCAAATAATTGGGGCATGAATGACCCAGACATTAGGAACATATGCATTATTATTTTTGGATGTGGCAAAACTCTCAACTTAGACTGGCCAGACTTGACATAAGTCACAAAGTTCATGGCATCTTCAGACATAGGCAGACACCTCCAGTCAATAGATATTGCAGTAAAGGTTGATGAGGTGGATTGGATTTTCCCATTTGATCTGTACTGTTTACGTAAAATTAAACTGGATTTGTAAAATCTTCTCCATATACAGAGTTATACAACTGGGTGATAAGGGTGTGAACGTTTATACACACACTGCAAATGTATCACGTCTGCATGATCAGACCACCATTTAGCATCTATGAACACCCTTAGGGTCAAAGCCTGTTTGCACTTACTGTCAAGGGTTACACCTTTACTTTTCTTGCATTCAAATTTAATAAAACTTGGCCACTCTTCCCACAATGAAGGGCAAGTCAGTCATATCTCCAGTACCATCCAGCCTGTGGAAAATGTATTTGCTCAGCTCTGTGTGTGGCATGACCCCCTTGAATGTGGCTAAATAGTTTTGCAGCTGTACAGACATATTTTCACCTTGGATTACAAGCTCTCACATACATCTGATGGCTGTATTCCAAACCTTCATGAATGATTAAAATTAAACAGATGCTATAAATAGAAAAACAAGAAGTATTGCCAGCAGAATCAAGATGAAAAACATCTAATGTATGTTTACTGTGTATCTGAAATCTAAGGATTAGGTAATGGTACCCAGACGCTGGCAGAAACTGTTGTGCAAGCAGGTTGGTGGAGACACTGCTAACTAAACAGCTCCAGACACAATATGGTTGTAGTGGCTGATCACCGACCAAGAGATAGAAGAGACATACTTGTTCTTATGTAAATGCACAATTATACAAATATGCAGATATCATCCACGTCAACTGTCCCATGTGAAGAAGCAATAATCACATATAGGTTAGAACAGAATCAGCTTTATTGGCCAATTATTACAGGAATACAAGGAATATGTCTTTGGTTTAAGGTTTAAGGGTTTAAAAAGGCCATCAGTGTTCTTTGGACATTAATGTGTATGTGTGCACCCACATGGTGAAAGGTACAAGGCATACTAAGAGCCAGTGGCCAAAGTGGTAAGGTAGACAATCATCCTTTGAAGGGTTACTAAAACTCTGCAGAAATATTGCTTCATATGAAGAAAATAAATACATAATAATATACTATATTCAAAAATATCTTAGATTTGTTAAATTGTAAATATTGTTAGATGTGTTCAATTGTAAATTGTGACCAATTTCTTGCATAGCTAATTTTCACCTGGGATTGCTGGGATCGGCAATTGCTAGGATTGGCTAGGTTGATTGCAGTGTTCATCAATGGAACTACAGGACTGGAAGTTTGCACCAAAATATCTTTTTACAGTGTTGCATCCCAATTTACATATCCTTAGTTCTGATATACTATGAGGGTTTCTGATATCCCATGTGAATTAGCTGTGAAGTAGACTGCTGAGAGAAATATCCCATGAGACTGTTTTCCTAACAACCACCCAGTGATGGTGTCTGCCCTAAAAACCAAATCCAGGAAAATTAAAAATGAACCACTGCAAGGGTTAACGGCATATTTATGCCTGCTGGAAAGGACACGACTGTTTTACTTACCCGATTGATCCCCCCCCCATCAGCTCTCTCTGGGCTGCCAGTCCCCACAGCATCTTCTCCCCTTTAATTTGATGGCCTAAGGACCACTGACGTCCTCAAGTACAATGCACGTTCCATAGACCAACATTGTGCATGAGGACGCTGAGAGACACTCCACAGCCGGAGCAAAGGGGGAGAAAAAAACACCGCTGACTTCTGGATGAGCAAGAATCTGTTCCCTAGGCATAAATGAGCAAACAACCCTTGCAGTGCGAGGGTAGCCCCATTGGAAGGGAAAATGTTTTATCTCTCCGGAATACTTTTTTTCTGTCTCCAAAATAAACAATTGCCCCTGCAGTTCTAGCAAATTACTCATTAGATCTAAAGGGCACAGTCTCAGAAGTGCATTACAGTATTGCACATACATTTAACATGCATTGTAGAGCGCTGCAACACAAGTATGTTACGTGTGTTCAGATGCCTTTAAAAATGCACTGAATGTCCTGTGTTAGGGCAACTTACATCCATAAGTGTAATACATCCAAACTTACACCCACATGCATGGACATGTAAAGGTCGGTACTTGCATTTGCACATGTATACCCACATACAGCGTATTGGGTCAATACAATCCTTTGGAAACAAATATGCAATAGCTGTGGCTTCCAGGTGCCACAAATACAGGTGTATTTTTTTCTGCTTTATGCCCATGCTCCTGTGTTTGCTTCCATGGCAATGAGCCCTTACCATACCATTTCCCATGCCATTTCCCAATTGCATTACCGCAATTAGTGTGAACAGGTCCTAAAATCATATAACTGTCATCAAAATTGCCATAATTATTGGAGCCCTAAACTGGAATGCTTTGTTGGTTATCCATTTATAAAGACAGGGCAAATGCAACAACATTTGTCTACCTAGATTAAACTTTATTTGGTACATTTGATGCTATTTACAAAGAGGGCTGGCGAATGTCGCAGATGGCAAACATACAATTTCATCTAGGATAAGGTATTGGCAAATCTGCAGCAGATATGGAGCCAGGCAAAGAGCAGTTCAGCCCATAACTGGTAATTTGCATTCGCCAACTCCGGGTAGTGAAAGTTACCAGGTGACTCTTTGTTGAAAATGTACCATTTTCCACTTTAA
The DNA here is from genome assembly GCF_000935625.1 of Nanorana parkeri. Classification (NCBI taxonomy): domain Eukaryota; kingdom Metazoa; phylum Chordata; class Amphibia; order Anura; family Dicroglossidae; genus Nanorana; species Nanorana parkeri. The sequence continues at coordinate 1,434,964 of NW_017306419.1, forward strand.
GATACAACAAATGTGATGGAAACCAGCATTTAACATGAAAGGAAGGACCCATCCAGAATAGTTTTTTCCTGAAGATAATGACAGCAAGCCTGCTTTATAAGTAAGGATCATCATTCATTTGTGAATGTAAGGGGAATCTGGAGTGAATCTGCGATCTGACTTTTCACAAACAGCCCCCTTCATTGGGTTACACTGTGCTGTATGTCTGCGCATACTACAAAAGGTGACAGCGCTCAGCTTCAAAAAAAACCTCAAACACATGAATCATGATCAGGAAAAGGAAAAGAAATGAGCGTATTGACCACAGCAGACGTTTTTACTGTGTACAGTGTTTTAGTGCAATGAATGCTTTGTCTATAGATGTTTGTTTATTGCCCCCATTGTAATGCCATGTAGGTGTTTGTGTATTCTAATTATGCTAAAAGCACTGGCAGTGAAGCTTGTGGGCCTAGACTTAAATAGCACTTCTTCCTTAGACGTTGGGTAAACGTATCACATCAGGAACACCTCCCACTTTCAGACACATAAATGAGACATAAAATGTATTTGATTCCACATTTCCGATGTGTATTATAACATCTTTATGCAATCAAGGCGCGCTTATCACAGAACTGCTTTGAGTATGTCGCTGCATTTGAGTCGACATAATGGAGACCATTCTATTTACAGACATTTCAAATGTTATTATCTATAATGTCAGCCTTCTAAAAAGTATGACTTATATTGTGGCTGATTCAGCAGATTTCCATGATTTACGCAACTATTCCTCGTACTGATCTTACAATACAAGGAAGATTCAATAAAAATGTGCACTCTGGAATCAGAGTCATTAGGGAATGTCATTAGGGAATATCAATTTCACTTAGCAAAGGCGGCTGCTGTGTATTTGCTATGAGCTAACTAAGAGAACCTGTCAAGTAGGTTGCAATTGCAGATATCCTTCTGAAAATCCATAATTGCCTGGCTCCTAGCTGATCTAATGGCTTCAATAATATCTGAGTCACTGACCTGGAACCAAAAAGTAGATTAACAGAGCTGTTTACAAAAGGGTGAATAGTTTGGAGACGGCAGGAGAAGTGAACCATCTAGGACAGGGGTAGCCAAACTCCGGCCCTCCAGCTGTGGTGAAACTACAAATCCCATGAAGCATCTCTCTCCAGGAGTCATGTCTGTGGCTGTGAGAATCATGGGATTTGTAGTTCCACCACAGCTGGAGGGCCGGAGTTTGGCTACCCCTGATCTAGGACAACATAGCTGATTTGCAAACAATCTCCAAATCAGCTCACTTTCCAGTTCAGCTATGTTGTCCTAGATTGTTCACTTCTCCTGCCTTCTCCAAACTCTTCACCCTTTTGTGAATAGCCCTGTACGTGTTTCGATGTCACTTGCTGCACAAGTATTTTAGGGCAATGATTCAGAAAACAAAAGTAGAAGATCAGCATGAAGCCAAGTAACTGGCACTTTCAAGAAAGCTAGCAATGGCAACACACAGACTCTTATGATTGCATAGTAAGGTTGGCCATACACCGTAAGAATTTCATCCGATTCCTGTGAATTGGACAAAATTCTAACCATAGGTTACCCTGGCCGTACCAATCAGCTTGACAAACATCCAATTGAAAAATAGCAGGGCAAAAAATTGTCAGCTTATCAGCGACTGTAGCCAAGGAACTGCACTCACTGTTCGGGTATTCCATGGTTACACACACTGCTTAGTGTGGATGGTGAAAATTGAGTGTATTTTTTCTCGTTCAGCCCTCTCCAATAACTATACATATTTGGTGAACTTCAGAAAGCCCACCAAGTACGGCCATGCCGCCACTGCAAAGTATTGTGATTTGTGTAGGTGATTTTTAAAAGCGATGGGCCAGTCAAATTATTGCAATCACTTGTAATAATTTGCCAGTTCAGGTTCACATGAACAAGGCACAGTGTAGAAAACAAAGCAAAGTAATGCCCCCAGCAATCAGAGATAGCCTAGTCACTTAAATGAATATCTATAATCTTGAATATCTGCATGCAGCTTTCTCCGATTTATGACTAATTACACATTGCTCGATTCCAGCCAATAAGGATTCATGACCTTTATGATCCTCCACGGAGCAGACAAATATGCAGGGAAGTTGAAAATATGAGTTCTGCGAGGTTTGCGTATCTACTACTAGAAGCTCCCGAAGATATACAGGACTTCTGTTTAGAAAAATAATATTCATAAGGAAAATCATTCCGAGAGGAAGCAGAATCCTCCGTTTTCAGTGGCTTGCTTTATACGCCAAGCTGAGTTTATCTCATGAACCAAGGAGACTTCATAGCATCATCTGATTTGCTGCGACTGACTTAAAGACTGATTTCTCAACATCTTATTTTATGGGTGTTTTTTTCCCCGCTGCCATGAAGCAAGAGCTAAACTATGTTATTTTTCTAATGTACACCCCCTCCCCCCTTTCCCTTAGATATACTAGGCCCCTGCAGACATTCCAGACTGCCACAACACTCCAGCAAACTTCAAAGGGCCACCTCTGTTTGTCAGGAATTGTGCTTTCAAGGAGTCTGTCAAGAACGTGTAATCATATTGGAGCTCTGAAGTCCTTCCAAGAGCACCCTACTGAGATGAGGCCCTTGAGATGCTCAGGTACTAGTGGGTGCTTAGGAAAAAAGCAAAGGAAAGAAAATATTGCTTCATTTAAAGTGGACGTTCACCCTAGAATTAAGCTGGCCATAAACTGGTAGATTTTGATGCAAACGTTCATACAAAAAATCTGGTAAGAACAGTCGATAATGGCATTAGAGACTTGGTAACTGTCATTCGAAATTTCATTTGACTTTAGCATTCTATTTTGGAAGAAATGGAGCTTCTTGAACTAAAACCAAATTCACTGTTAGAATTTAATTAATTCGAGAAAAAAATCCCAATCTGCACCTTTGTTTTCTTTTTGTCATGATGGTCGGAATTGATCGTTGTTTTGACCTATTAACTATTGTAAAATTGACTGAAGGTCCCGAACACAATTTTTTTAAACAAAATTCTACTGGTGTATGGTCATCTTTACTCTATGAACATTGACAGGCTTATTCACTAATGGGTGAAGAGTTTGGAGAAGGCAGGAGAAGTGAACAATCTAGGCCAAAATAGCTGATTTGGAAAAATTCTCCAATTCAGCTCACTTTCCAGGTTAGCGATGTTGTCCTAGATTGTTCACTTCTTCTGCCTTCTCCAAACTCTCCTTTTGTGAATAACCCTTTAAATCACCATATAACACGTTCCCTGATAAAAGCATAGCACCATGTTTGACTTAGGTCTGTGCTCCGGCAGTCCAGCAGTCAGCACCGGAAACTGATGGCTATCTACCGGTGACACCATGCAACTCATGAAGCCACCCTTGTGCTATGTACATCTTTGGCAGAACCTGACACAGAGGAAGCATTTTTCAGTCAGACTTTGGAATTACAAGAGGTAGTTAGCATGACGGGGGGGGTGAACCTGCAAGTCAGCGACACCATGAGTTGCATGTTGTGGCTGGATAAATGGCAGTTCTTTACATTTATCAAGGTATCAAGGTACATGTACTATTTGATGTCCATAGATCAACTTCCACTTAAACGAAGCAATATTGCGTTTCCTAAGCACCCTAAGTATCTGAGAATCTTAGGGGTCTCATCTTAGTAGGGTGAACTTGAAAAATGTTCTGCTAAATGATCAGAGAGTAATTCTCGATTTCCCATCACTTTGTCCAATTGAGCACACAGGAAGTGAAGGGAAGCAACTCAACCAGGATACGGACATGGAAAAAATAACAAAAATAAGAAAACATCTAACTATTCCCCAATCTACTATAAACAAAAGATATAATTGTGATTTGTTTTCCTGTTGGAGACATTCCCCCTTACTTCCTGTCCTGGTGACCACACAGAAAGTGAAAAGAAATCTTCCAAGGGTAACACACAATGATACAAAATAACTAAGCATTTACCCATTGCCTATTCACCACAAGCTAAAAATAAATTGTTTGGCTATAGTAGGGCTTTAGGATCTAGGATCCCTTTAAACCAATTATGTCACCTGTGAAATTTGGATCTCAGTATTGATGAATATAAAGCTGAAATCGTTTTTATTTCTTCATTGATAATGTGTAGAGCTGTATCAGCTCTTATCCACCTTCTATTTGAATTTAAGCTTCTATAGCACCAGGCTGCATCTTTTGATAGTGGAGTCAAGCTAGATCACAGTTATGTAGGTATTTTTGAGACAAGGTAGTTGCTTTTAGATTTTACATTTATGTTGCTGAGTACTCAAATAAAAATCAGTGTACTTTTCACTGTTTGATTGAATTTGTAACACCATAGCAAAAGCTGCAAGCCTGGACACTGGCTATATTCATGCAGAATAGCAAAATCTATACTGAATTTATAAACTTCATCACCAACATTTCATTTAAACTTTCATTTAAACTTGAATATGTCATTTCAAATCTTTTAAAATTGCAGACTCCAATAAAAGTTACATATAAGGTGAGAACGCTCTGTCACCGTCTCCCAGTTGTGCTCCTGCATTGTCACCCAGTCACACACGTCCCTAGCGGAGATCACAAGCGGGTGTGCCAACACACATAGCACGGGCATGGTCCATAGTGATGGGCTCGGGCGTGTTCGCAAGCGCCTGGTGCCGAGCCCGCCAGGAAGCCGTCAGCGCACAGGGACAATCCCAGGCACTGAGACATGTTCCCGGTCCGCAGCTGCAGAGATCGGGAAATGTCTCAGTGCCCGAGGCGCTTGCGAACATGCCCGAGCCCATCACTAATGGTCCACTGTTGTCACAATCAGGAAGCCAATCCAGAGAAATGATGAGCAGCTGATGCTGGAGCGAGTGCATGTAGGCAGGACATGGCGTAAAGAGATTGGAGGAGATCGGCAGTACTAAGATGAAATAACGGAGGAAAAAACTAAAGTGAAAGCTGTTTTTTATTAAAAATGGCAACAGTTTATGCCTAGCTATATTATTTAAACTAGGTAAATGTAATTCAGATAGACTTTTTTCTCATGGGTGCCATCCGTTACATCTCACCAGGGGATACCCTGAAGAGTCAGATGAGACTGGAGATGGATGTCAAATATGTGACAACCGTGTCCTTTCTGATTTTTCATCCATCTTAGAACCACTATGTAACCACTGTAGGTGGCTGGATGTAAACGGATGCTCGCCTAGATATACTGACCCACATCACTTCAGGTTAGTAAAAGCAGACTTGGAGGCAAATATTTTGGGTTTCGTCCGACGGACCTGAACTAACCCAGAAGTAGGTGGATATAGAAAAGCGCACATCCTCTTATATCCACAGGGACACGCTAAAGTTTGTTTTTGATCTGTTTTATCACAGGTCAAAAATGGACTGACGGAACACGTGTTAAAGATGCCATGGGGTGCAGATCTGGACACTGGAAGACATAGCAGTAACATATTATTTTGTCTGTTTAATTACCTGCTGCATGTCACCTACAATACACTTGTCACTTCCAGTACACTTTTTGGAGGGGATGTATATTCTCAATCAGACAAATTCAATATTCTAAAAGTTAAAATGTAAAGTTGCTTTTCAGTAAGATAACAAAAGAGGGGAATAGTGGAAAACAGTTAGACGGCTACTGGGCAGTGTATTATAAAAAGCTTGCCCACTGGTGATGATGATGCCTCATGCAGTCACGCTTTTGTTGTGAAAATGATGTCTATGCTTCAGATACACAACTACACAGTCCCTCTTTATCCCCAAAGACAAAAGACGTTTGGCCTCACAAAGAGCCTCCCTAGACAGACAGCCCCAAGATGGTAATGACAGCACCATGTTTGCTTCTACGGTGCAAAATCAAAATGATGGATGTTCAAGGCCGATAATGAATTAAATGGTTAATTGAATATGTACTTCAGGGCGTTCTCTATACTCACAAGAGGTCACGCTGCTTTGCACTCTACAGGTATTTCTATAGTGGCAACAATCTACGCAGTGGTTTATATACTGTACATTCACATCAGTCCCTGTCCCGAAGAGCTTACAGTCTAAGCCCACATTCACACTTGGGCATTTTCAGAAATTTTTTTTTTTTCCACGTCTTTTGCAAATTCCTGAGGTGCTTTCAGGCTTCAGCAATTTTGTTTTAGCCAATGAAAATCTAGTTACTAGGAGAAGGAGAAGGCTTAGTGCAAATGTCCGTTTTACAGGTCCTACCATTGAAGTCAATGGGGCCCAAAAAATCACATCTTATTTTAGCGCATCACATGCCAAATAAACTATTACGTTGCAGCGCATATCATTTATTTGAAGCACAGTAGAATGTGTATGCGACTTGCCCTATCATCATCTTGGCGCACTATTGCATATCTCTATTGCACCAAATATTGACAAAATCATTTTCTTAACCATTATTTATTTGGCGCAGACTGAGATTTTTTGTGCAAAAAGTCTCACATGGTAGAGCCATACACAGCCATGGTGAATTCAATTCGTACAGAAACCTGCTGGGAGAATTATCTTTAATGGTGCACCCTAAATATGGCTGCAAAAAGAAACATGGTCTGAAAGGTGGAGTATGCTTTTAAAAAACACTTCTCCTTACCAGTCACACACGTCCCTAGTGGAGATCACAAGCGGATGTGCCAACACACATAGCATTGGCATGATCCACTGTTGTCATAATCAGGACGCCAATCCAGAGATGTGATGTGCAGCTGATGCAGGAGTGAGTGCAGGATGTGGTGTAAAGAGGTTGGAGGAGATCAGCAGCACTAAGATGCAATAAGGGATGAAAAAACGAAAGTGAAAACTGTTTTTTAATAAAAATGGCAACAGTTTATGCCTAGCTATACTATTGAAATGAGGTAAATGCAATCCAGTTAGGGGATCCACTTAAGAGTTAGATAAGACTGGAGATGGATGTCACATGTGTGACAACCATGTCCTTTCTGATTTTTCCTCCATCATGGAGAAAAAATGGATCCGTGCAATTACTTTGGGTGGCTGGATGTAAACGAATGCTTGCCTTAATATACCGGCCAACATCACTTCAGGTTAGTAAAAGCAGACTTGGAGGCAAATGTTTTGGGTTTGGTCCGACAGATAGGGTTGCCACCTTTTCTTTCAGCGAAACCCGAACACTCTAGCGACGTACAGAAATATTTTGGGGAGAATGAGTCGAAACTTATTCACATGTAAATAGCGCCACCCATTCATATGTAAATATCCCAGTCAAGACTATTTTCAGTGGGGGGCCAGTAGCCCCCATCATACTTCTGGTTGCCCCTGTCTGCCTGACATCATGTGTCCCGGTTTCTGCTGCCATGAAACCTGGACACAGCATTCAAAACCTGGACTGTCCGGGTGAATCCTGGACAGATGGCAACCCTAGCGACAGACCTGAACGGACCCAAAAGTAGGTGGAGCATGCTTTTAAAAATTACTTTGAGGGCCCATTGACACCATGGTGTTGCTCTAAAGGCCTTGGATGCACTACAGGCCTCAGATGAACTAAAGGCCTTGGTTGTTTGTGTACATCCTGCAGTGGGATTCTATGGGGCTATTAGCTAGATGGGTTCCATAGAAATCAATGAGGGTGTACTGCACATGCATGGCCAGGAAAAGGAGAAGTCCAGTGCAGGATGTAAACAAACAACCAAGGTCGGGCTTGTCAGAACTTGGTAAGTATTCATCTGTGCTTGGGGATGGAGGAAGCGGTGATGTCACCTTTAAGGGCCTAAAGGATAAGTGTACTTTGTTTTAAAGTTCCCTTATCCTTTAAAGCCTATGTAGATGATTGGGTTTACATATAATTTAAGCAGAGATTACCTGGCACCGTGTGTTCTAACCCATAAAAAATTCATCCGATCCCACCTGCACTTTATATAGAGTACAATCTTTCCTGACAGTGTGATCAGAAGCCATTGTAGATGGGTACCTTAACACATAAGTAATGAGGAATAATATTTGATTATGGAGAGGATATTAGTCTTTATCTCAATACAGCTGCAACCACCAGCTGTAGTCAGCAGATGAGAAGAAAGATGCCTATTTGCACTGCACCAGCCTATTGTGAATGGCCCCCACAGTCAAAGCCCGTCTCCAGCTCCGTAATGGGACCGATAAGTGCAGATTCAAACTAAAATAAGAAGAAAGTTTTATATTTTTTTCCCCAGTTATAAAGGTTCCCTCCTATTGTCTTTATGTATTAATGCTAATTATTGAGCCTTCCTGTGATTTGAGCATTTTGTGCTCAGCTCCCACTTGGATTTTGACAGCTGCGGAATCCATTGAAAACAGTGAAAATAAAAATAAAAATATAAATTGTGCACGATTGCAGACAAAGGCTTGCATTTATTATCTCAGGATATTCAGTGTGGCATTCATTAGAAGCGCTAAGCAACAATAGCGTGGAAATTATTCCTAGGATCCCGGCCAAAGATTGTACTTTTTGACATGTTACATTATCTTTGTGATTAATCACATAAAGAAAGGAAGAGAGATTCCTATTCTGCAAGCTGCCTGTGTAAGCCACTGCGAGAATCTGTGGAGGGGGCTTAACCGTTTCCAGGGACAAACTTTCCCCACCAGGGAAAATTTTAGAAATGGTTTGTTCAGTATTCATTATTGATCGACTATATCATAAAATCCATAATTTTCTGCAATTAAGACCCAATCATTGTCTATTAATACACTGCTGATTTTTTTTTTTAATAATAGCTATTAAAAAATGCCATTAAAAAAATGAATTCTGTTTTCCAAAGATGCTGCCAACTTGATATTAGGAGGCAGCTTCATTTAACCCTTCGTGTCTGCCGTGGCCTCTTGAGTCTGTTCTCTGGGTCTTGCCATTAAACAAGCCCGTCAACTCTATGTTATAAAGAATTCCACATGAGGAGTAAATCTGGCAATACACAAGTCATGAAAACACTTGATTCCCCCCATCCGCACAAAATCAGAAAACTGCAGCTGATTGGCTGCAAATTTTGGCGGGGAATTTTCCGTCTGGCTCCATCGCTTTTCTGATGGGCGGTAGGCTGCTGACACAGCCACCCACTGGCTCAGTGTATGGCCAGATTAGGGACTTGTTCACACCAGCAGCCGCGCTCTAAGGCATGGCTACTGGTATGCGTGTGCCTGTGAAGAGCTGATGTGCACATTCTAGCCGCATTAAACTGTTTCTTTCTTTTTTAATAGAACTTTATTGAAATGTCACAAGTGACATTTCATTCAGTGCTATGGGCTCACCACAGTGCGATGCGGTTGTAACGTATCTCACTGCAGTGTGCCTAAAAAAAGTACGGCTTGCCGGACTTTTTTTAAGCGCACACCACCAGAACACAGGAGGTGTGAACTGTCACCATCCATGACAAGGCAAACTGCAATGTTTTGCATTCGGGCTGCGCTGGAAAAAACAGGCAGCACAGCCTAATTGCAGATGGTGTGAACGATCCCTTAGTTGCCCCCGTAACAGGTGTCCCCATTGGAAGACATCCCCTTACCTCGTATTCTGGGGGCAACACCTAATGTAGGATTTCCCCTCTCTCTCTTTTTCTCCGCTCCTTTATCAAAAAGCTTTAAGCTGCCCATACTCCAGTAGAATTTCATTTGAAAAAAATGTGTCTTCGGAACATTCATTCGATTTTCTAATAGTTAATGGGGTAAAATTGACTGTTGTGACAAAAAAAACACAAAAGGAGCAGAATGAATATTTTTTCTCAAGCAAGGAAACTCTAACAGTGAATGTTTTCGTTCAGGAAACTCCATTCATTCCAAAACCGAATATTAAAACATTCTACAAATCTCTGATGGCATTATCGAATGTTCTGAGGAGATTTTTCATCTGAATGTGTGTATGAAAATCTACCAGTGCATGGCCAGCTTAAGGTCCCATTCACACGGGGCATTCTGGGATTCCTGCGGCAGGAACCTACTGATTTTTTCCCAGGTGTCCCCGTTTAGATGTGGCCACTGTACCTATTGAAGTTAATGACCAGGTGACAATGGATGCATTTGTAAGCAGCAGTCTGCATGTAAACGCACAAGGTACCATTAGATCCACTTTGGAAGAGATGATTTTTGGTGCATCCAGCAACAGTCATTTATACTAAACTGCATGTAATGGTACCATGTACATGTGCAGACTGTCGCTTACAAATGCAGCCACTGTCACCCACTGTCATTTACTTCAGTGGGTACAGTGGCCGCATCTGAACGGGGACACCTGGCATTCCTACCGCAGGAATCTGTAGGTTTGAATGGGGTCTTTGACTACTGCTGCAGCAAGAAAAATGAGACTTCAAGCCGGCGTCCGGGGACCACGCACGATTGCACACAGTGATTGCCGCGCCCCACTATTGATTTCAATGGGGTTATAGCAAACACTAAAAAAAAGGTACAAGTCGATTGCATGTGCGGTATCGTGGCAGGAAACTGCACAATCCGCCTGGCATGACTGGAGTGCCATTCGAAAATAATGACACCACCAGCACGAATGGCGGTTATGTACGATTTCCGTGACCACGCAGCCATCCGCACGGTTTCCTTTCCTATTTCTAAATCTGCAGCTTTCCTTCTGATAACACCTGGGAATCCTGCCATGTGGTCTTTGTTCAGGCACTACCTGTTGTAGCATGACAACGCTCTGTCCCGGTCTCCCTGCATCTACGTTGTCACCCTGTCAGGGCTTAGTGTGGAAAGTACACATTTCAACACACAGTACGCAATTATGTTGCACTGTTAAAAAAAAATCAGCGCAGCACTTGCTGGAGTGAATGTAGACAGAAAGTGGCTGCAAAGAGGCTGAACAAGATCAACAGCATTGAATGAAAACAAGGTGAGAACAAGTATTTTCTTTAAACAAACTGCACTGTAATAAACTTATTGCTGAATATAATATTTTTAATTTTTTTTTCTAAATGACAAAAAAAGACTTCATTGAACTTTATGCCCCCCTGCACACTGTGGTGCGGTGATGCGAGTTGCGCTGTGTAAAAGTGCAGACTTGGTGTATTTTTATACAACGTACATGTATGACATGAACGGGGCACAAGGAGAATGTTCTTTTTTTTTCTGGGATGTGTCTGTGTTCAACTGAGAGTAACCCTGCAGAGCCCACCATAGATGCTGCACAGCCCATCTGAGACTGTCTATGGTGGGCTCTGAAGGGGTCTCAGGTTGGCTGGTCATGGCCGCATCCCTCCCTCCTTTCCTTCCTTCCTTCCTAGCTCCTCTTACCTGCACACTTGGCCTCGTCTGCGGCCGGACCGGCCAGAAGTGACGCTACTTCCGGCCAATCCGACATCAGACGAGCAGCGTCGCTGATGGGGCCCTAGCTTGTCTTAAAGTCACTGGAGCGGCAATGCTGGGGCCCTGCGCTGCTAGGGCCAGGCCTCCGCCTCCTCGCCCTTCACCGTCGGCCGATAGTCATGTAAGGGACAAGGGCGGGCCCCCCAGGCCCCTTACATGAGTATCTGCCGTACCCCCCTGATGGCTGCCCTGATCACACCTACTAGGAAGCCATTGTTGCTGTATTAGACTGGAACTGTACTCCCCTCCAGCCATGCGACTTCCATGAGCTTCCTCACTGGTGCCCACATGTTCACTCGGTCTTCTTCTGGGCATAAGGTCTTCAGCCATCTTGAATGACCACACTGAGGTGATGCAACAAGTGCAAGAGCTCATTCGCCTCGGAAGATGCCAAAATCGTACACTAAGTCCCTGTTCACACCTTTGCAAAATGCGCACGTTGACGCATGTTAACAAAATGCATCCTAACATGTGCAATACGCTTGCGGTGCCATTACTAGTTAACAGCTCAACATACACGGCTGGGAAAACTTGCATTTTTTTCCCCCAAGTACACCTGTAGCAGAATCTGCTGCATGAGCTATTTTCCTGCATTTGACCCACATGCGGCACCCATTGAAATCAATGGGAGATGTGCAGCAAGCATGGGAAGAATGCACAAGAACACACACAAATGCAACGAGCAAGCTGTGCGTAACCCAAGGCCACTGGTGTGCGCTGACAGGGAACAGTGCTGAGGAGCCAATCCCAGCGCATAGTACGGTTTACTTTTTTAAAAAATTAGAACTTTATTGAAATGTCACTGAAAAAGTACTGCATGTGGTACTTTTTTTTTAACCGCACGTCACTGCAATGTGGTAATTGTTAAAACACGCACAAGCGCAAAACGTATGCTGCAGCAGATTTTGCTACATGCACTACTTTTCTGCATTTGCCATGCGTTCAGGGCCCTATTGAAGTCGATGGGGGTGCACAGCAAATGTGGAAAGCAAATGCGCAGGAACCTGGCACATGTTCAGGTGTGAATGGGGACTTAGTGTGAATGAAGCCTTAGCTGGGTGTGCCGTCTCCTGCGTGCTTTAAAACATGTATTTGTGGTATCACGTTCCACTTTTAAAAAAATCAGTGCAATTTAAAAAAAATATATGTATTTATTTTTTAATTGCACTAAGCAGCCATTGCTCTATGAGGAGATTCAGTCGAACTTTCCCCTCGGTATCCCGTACAAAGCTGCCACGATCCAGCATCGGAAGGGTTAACAACCCCCAATGAATGGGAGCAGCAAAAGAAAGGGAAAGGGAGCGATGTGCGGACACAGCACGGTACGGGTTACTCATGCTCCCCCTGGTGTTCATTCCGGGCACAGCGTCTGCAGAGGAGGCTTACCTCACTGGGGAAGGGCTGCCTGGTGGCCCCGCCCCCTGCCGTGACATCACACCCCCTCCTCATCCAGTGCGAGGTGCCGCTGTAAGTTCAGACTTTGAGCTGGGCTCGCAGGACTGATGTGTGCGCTCCTGTTCTCAGCGCTCGGGGAATGATACCGCCGCCTGCTCCCAGCTCACATCACTAAGCTTCTGCGTCCATCCTACGAACGGAGGACTTTCTATTTTCTATTGCACCATTACAGACTGGAATTATATTCTCCGATCTCTTCTTACTGGATTGTTCCTGTGCACTGATCTTCCAGGTAAGCCCGGATTTCCATCAATCACTAACCCTAACAGCAGCCTCTTCCCTCTGATCTACCCCCATATGTAATGCTGGAGACAGCCTCGTCCTTCCATTCGCAGCACTTTGTTAGAGCAAGTTGTGCAGAGAGTGAGTGACAGCCTGATGCCAGGGATGATTGACAGCTCAGCAATGAAATAGGGATAACACCTAATTGCTGGTGATGATCCAGCAGAAAGTTCAGCTTGCTTTGCTGTATTCATAGGGAAAGCTTCAGTAGCTGGATGTGGGGTATATCCCTACAATGGTCTGTTCTCCAGCCAGGATAGGAAATCAATAATCCCTCAGAACAGCAGTGTATGTACATGAAAAGCATAGATCTTGCTCAAAACCCCATGTTCCTTACTTGTGCAAAAGCCAGCAGACTTTGCAAAACACAAATGAACAGCTACACCTACATCTCAAAACCTGAATTGCTCTAGAATAAGAATAAAAAATCAGCCCCCCTCCTTCTCTCCTAAAGAACTCTCTCCTATTCTTCGGACATTAAACCCAAAATTCACAGCCTGGACTAGTGAAGTATGTGACCAGCCTAGCAATGGGAAGAAAGGAGCTGGTGGGAGATAGAATAATGCCAAGCTTAAGGGACTCGGCATTGTCTGTGCTTGGGGGACCCCACTGTGAACAGGGAATTATGGATCGAAAAATCCTAAAAAAAAAGCTGCAAATGAAGTATACTGTGGAAGATTAGCAAGTTAATATGACCTGGGGGAGGGGAGCCGGGTTATGTCACTTCCAAGACTTGGGCTTTTGTAAAATCCTGACAAATATTAATTTGATGGAGCAAAGGGATGACACTGGGATACAAGTTTATTTTGTTTTGTACACAAACATTCTAGTCGTATGTAAATAATACACACATAATGTATACAAGGTCCACTGGCAAAGAGCTGAAATAAACACTATACACTTATATATATTAATTACAATATGATGCTATATACAACACATGCATACAATACATTTAACACATACATAAAACACATACATGCAATACATTTAATACATACAGACATACATACATACAATACATGCATACAACACATGCATTCAGTACATACTTAGAACACATGCAGTACATACTTAGAACACATACATGCAGTACATACTTAGAACGCATACATTAACCATGGGTCTTTATTCACAGTAAAGTTCAGTAACTCACAGAAACCAATAAGAAATGATTGCTCATCCTGCATAATTCTGGTTGCTATGGATAACCACAATACGTATGTATGTAGATATATATATATCAATCTTTTTCCCTCTGTAAAGTGGAGCCAGTCTTTCAGCTGAAAAACATTCTCCCTGCTTTATATTACAAACCTGTACAGATGTACATTAGAGCACCCCTCTCTCTGTCTGCCCATAAAGGGGACACATTGTACCCCAGTTCTGAGATTCCACTTTTTTTTTTTCTTACAAAGTCTACTGTTATTACTTCACGTCTCTGCTTCTGTAGCTGAGCTAACTAGCTCACGTTCAGGATCTGGGCTCCCCAGTTGTCTGGCTACTGTTAGTGTGCAGAAAGCCACAACGGTGGAGCATTGTGTGTGTGTGTGTGTCTCAGCCCCGAGTCCCCCTCTCGCTGGCTTCAACCCATGGGCTGCAGCTGCTAACAGACCACAGTGCTAGTGAATAATGCCTCAAATTAAACAAATGGGTCTCACCAAGGGCTGAACTCAGCGGCTCCACGGAGAGATCCTGCCACTGCCCGATTTAGCTGGCCAAGAAGATTAATTCCTGCAAATATATTCATTCAGCATTAGCCTCTAATCGTGTTATTTCAATAATAATCTGCAGAAAGCAAAAGCTGCTGGTTGTCCACTATACCTCCTATGCAATCGTATGTTGTCCATGGAGCTGTGGAAGCAGAAAGGGCTTTATGACATTATTACATATAGGCAACTACATTCTTTTTAAGTTTGTAGTGCAGGTAAATGTAGAAATATATGTGCATATACATTTATAAATACAAATCTATCTATCTATACACACACACACATATACACACTCACACGTCATACAATTATTGTACCTGTCCTGCACTATTTGCCACCACCTTCCATGACGCTGTATAAGCTAGTGTACATACATATGCATGACCATAAACCGAAGTCACTGTAGCTCATCTGTACAGCCCACATTTGTTTACTATGGTGCATATTGACATGTCCCCTACTTTCCACCCACATAAGAACCCTTCTAGCTAGCACACTTCGTAATAAGCATCCTCACTAGTAAAGAGTGTTATGGAAATGCTTGTGTATAGTGAAGGCATTGTACTCCTGACAGTCCCTGGAACACAAACCCAGAAGACGCAGCCCTTGCGCATAATGGACCATCTCCTTTATTCTGATGGCTTTCGGAGACCAGATCAAAGCGAAGGGGAATACATTTGGCCAATTTCTGGCTGCTGTCACACTTTGTTACCAGACTATTAATTATCTATTCCCTTGGTCCGTTCTCTCTGCACAGCGTTGTCCAATCAGATAAAGTCCAATTATGGTCGCCATCTAGCGCCTGCGGGTGTGCAGTCCTAACTAACGTGATTCTCCCGCAGGATTAAAAAAAACACAATTATCAGTTTAGGAACACTGCATGAAAGAAATCTCTCTTCGTGTAAAAGACAGACTTGTGTAAAGTCACTCAGCAGCGGATGGTTTGACTTCAGAGATTTTGTTTTTCTTTTACTCTTTGTACACAGTCGCAGCTTTTGTCAACCGAAGTCACTCCATCCGATAAGACTACTGAAACATGTTATTGGCTGGTGGAACCGAAGGAACTAGTTAATTTTTAGTTTTGTTTTGTTTTTTTGGTGTTTTTTTTTTAACGTTTAGCCAAGTATGTTCAAGACAAGGCTTTCAAATATTTTAAACGCTTGGGAAATGACCACTCATGCAGTTAAAAGTACAATTAGAAAGTAGTTTGGTATCAGGATTGCTGGAAGCTCATCAGATTACTCAGCAGGGCAAAGGTTGGTTTTCTGTAGCAGTACAGTGGTAGAAGCAGCGAAAGTCTTAACATGATGAGACTTGTCTGTTAAATTGGGATTTGCCAGATCTGAAGTGTGGATTTATCTAATCAAGATAAACATTTTGCAGTAACAGGATGATCTCACCTGTGGAAACTGCACTTAATTGTTTCTCATAACCCAAGGCAGAATAAGTCAGGGGGGGGGATTTTTTTAGCATTTTTCTTGTGTGTGTGTTGCATGCATTGTCAGGAGTAATGACTAAATAAATACCATGGTTAATGAAATCAGCATGGCCATTAGGGTTTCACAAAGTCCTTCAAAAGGAGAACTTTTACTTGCTCTCGCAGACACCACTGTTCAGCTCAACAGGAGACTTTGTTGCAATTAAAGTCAGGAAAGCCGGACAGAAACAGCGATCGGCTGACTTGTGGGTCCTAGACAGAAAAAGGCTTCGAGTAGACTGTACCACCCCCAAGTGGGCATAGGCTCAGCTGGAGGCACACTGGAGCGGTTTTTCTTCAATTCATTTATTTTGTGTGTCCCCCCCCTTCCTTAGTCAATGAACAAAGAAAGCAGTGGTCTGTTTCCTGGCTTCAGAAGTTCAAGCAGTCACCAAAATGGATACTTTTTTTCAAGCCATGTATAATATTGTGCAGGGGCCTTGACATTTTTTTCTTCTGTAGCTAGCTCGCAGCTTGCTTCTGCAGCTTGGAATTCAATTATTTTTTTATAGTGTTAATGGTGTTTATTCCTTGATGCAAACTTCTTGGCCTTAGTGCATTTCTTAGTGTCATATAACCTATTAGTAGTCATAATAGGAACAACAATAGCCTATTATTCTTACCATTGCGTGTACCAAATGCTAAACTCATATATGTCCAGTGAAGGTAGCTATGTTGTGCCCGTGGCAAATCTTTCATAGAGCAAGCAACAAAACCAGTTCATTAGAAACTAATATCATTAATGTGGAAATGTTTTCTGCACAAGTTCTAAATGAACTGATAGACCAAACATCCTCAGTACACAACCCGGCTTCCTCTTTTGCACTGTAACAGGTATATACCAAAATGTAACTAAATATACAACACCTCTGGGGACATAGCTGGCAAACCATACAGGGCAGTGCGGCACAAGCTTGTAGCTGCTTCATTTTAGTTACCTAGAGAAAAAAGGTTTTCATAGTAGATATCAGAAATATGTGACACAGGTATGTGAGGTAGTTGTTGTAGAATGCAGCTAATTTGCAGTCTATTGTGCAAACACGTATCCACTTGTCACGCCCTAAGGTGAAGTGTCAGGCATTTCTCCAATAACAGGTAGCAAGCACAGCTCTTAGACATAACTTCCGGCAATTTTTCCAGACAATAGAGATTATTGTTTTGCATGGTTTCCTAATATGTTGGCCATATTTCGCTCTTAGCCTTAGTGTAAATATAGCCCTAGTGAGAAACTTCCACCTAGACCCCAACAGTCTGAAGACAAAAGGCTTGTGAGAAGATATAAATGGGGGATGTAGTGACACACCAGATATATGATAAATCTCTTCCATGGAAGTTGGAGGTAACCCAAAGCATGCTGGGAGTTCCACTTCAAACAAGAACTAAGGAAACACAGGGCCTCATGTTTGAATGTACCAAGAATCCTCTGTTGCCATAACAACCAATCAGCTTCTCTCATGCAAATTAAGCAGTTCTTAGGGAAATGAAGGGAGTTCTACAGACAGGCCTATACAGATATTTTCCCAGTAGATAAAAAAAAAAGGTGAAAACCATTACTGCCCCTTATTGGGCACCATCACTATATTTTTGCATAAAGGTAACTTAAGGAACAGTGCTTTATGTTGTCCACAGTAGCCAATCCAATTATATTTGTAGGGATAACATAATCAACTTTCTACCCAGCTCTTTACCCCAAGGGAACTTAAAGTAATTTTCAGGTCTCAGAGAACTCCTGCTAAATTTAGTTAATTGGGGACCAGTGGGAGAAACGCCCCTTACATTGGTGGTCAGTGGAAAGAATATCCTCTTACAGTGATGGTCAGAATGCCACCATTACAGAGAGCAAAAAAGTTAATTGGTGTCATGCCGCCGGCTCTGCCAAGTGGCATTGGACCCAAAACTATGTAGGCACCATCATATGGGAGGTTAGAGAACCACAGCTCAGGGAACCCCTAGCAAACTCTGTAGGAACCCTGGTTGTGAAAGGCTGCTTTAGATACTTAATGCATGTTTTTTTCTTCATTTACAGTTTCCTAGTGCTTGAAAATCTATAAATAATTCATATTTGGTCTCTTCTGTTTATTATCAGAAGGCTGGGTATGTAAAGATTAGCATTCATGATAGCCCAGGAAGGAAAATGTCTAAGAAACTGGTTTAAAGTATGTTTTATACTGCCCATACCAGTTCAGTCTCTACAGTAAATGAATACACAGCTAGAAATAGACGTGAGGCAGGGCGCACTCTGCTGGTCTGCTTTAGAAAACAATCACAACAGCACTTGTTCCAACAACTGACAAAACATCTTTAAAAAAAAAAACTTTTTTTATTGGCATGGCTGTACATTTAATTATTCTGCATTCTTGCTTTTTCCACTAGAAGGGAAAGGATATTCATGACAGGGCCAATACACTATGTAATGATGAGCACTTCAGTAACTCAGCTATCTGTACACTATTACAGCAGGTCTGGTATACTTTCATCAGAAATGCTGGAAATATCATAGACTGAAATAGTTTGAGTAGCCTGGTCCTGACGGAATTACTCTGGTATGCATCATGTGCTGTAGTGTGGAGTAATGTGGTTGGTCACAACTCCAGAGTATATTATGCCTTTAGGGTTTTTGGTGGGCTTATGATTGGTGTTATACACAGCGAGAGCCCTACCTGAATGAGATCTGCAGATCGTGGTAAAGTCTAGCTTCTAGTAAGGATGTTTGGGGACTCTATGGCCCATGCTGTCATAAGTTCAGAAAATGTGTAACATAAGAAAGCATGACAGGTACTTTTAAGCTCCAGAGTTACTTGCAAATTCTTTCTTGGTATCAACACTTAACCACTGCCAAATACCATGCAGCCCTTCAACTAGAAAGTGAATAACAAGCAAAACCGCATTAAAGAATCTGAGGCAACCAATACCTGGTGGGATATATTATCATGTAGAACCGAGCTAAAGGCCTGTAGCAAAAACACTGAAAATGGAAAGGCCACGCGGCCCACTATTACCAGGCCTTGGTCATATTTTATGTATAACCACTCACTGTCATTCAGCGCATATACAAAGATTTAAAGGAGCGATTGTATCCCTTTGGCATGAGGCATTGTTCAGGGGGTTTAGTTCTAACATCATGCCTACTATTGATATGCAAAATATATCATATTAAACAGAAGTGGATGGACCATCTTTTTATAAGCCGATCAAGAATTTATTCCAATCCATTTTTTTTGTTACCAGCAGAGCTATTTTTTTCTTTTGTTTAGTTTGCTGCACTTAAAAAAAAAACAACAAAGTTGCCATTGATCCTAATGAGCTTTAAGTTAAGTCCAGCATAGCCACTAGTACAATGGCAGCATTAGAACGTGGTTAGCATGACAATTGTGGTTATAAAGACACAGTTTAGCTCTGAATGTAAAAAACAAATAGTATTATTTACTCTGGATTTTACACTACTTGCAGCCATTTCCTTACATCTTATATGTTAATTTAGTCCAATCAACAAGTTGAAAAGAGTGATTTCCTCAAAGCGACTTGGCAACACTTGCTTTTACTTTACTTAGACTAGCTTTTGCTTGAGGCATCAGACAAGATGGAGGAAAAGATTAAAAAACAAAAACCCCAAAACAGCAATTTAAAAGATTCTGATCCCTAAAAGGGAATTTGACAAAAATCAGTATGTATGAAAAAATAAAAACTGCTTTTTAATTAAGAGAAGGCAGGTTGCTAAAGCCATAAAAATACTTTATCGTATGTTTAACTGCCTCAGTGATTCACTTCAGCAGTTGTAAAAACAAATTTAACACATGGTAATAATCTAGGCAGACACAGATAGCAACATTTCAGCGCAGACGCTAATGGTTAACTTTGTAAGGTAAAGAGCAGCTTAAGTTTTAATCCGCATTTAGGAAGATGCTAGGCCTGCTGATAAATAAGTGTTAGCATTGTCGACTACCTATCTAGCATCCTCGCATGTTGCCACAGGACACTGGGCACCCTTTGTGACTGCATATGTAATAATTAAAATGTTTCTGTAGATTAGCAGTCTTTAGACTGGTTTAGGCCGGGGGCACCGTTGCTTAAGAAGTATCCACATTCACAGTAAGCTTAGTCCTATAACGTTAAAGTTTAATTATTTGGAGATGGAATTTAGTTTATATAAAAGAAGTCTTCTGCATCTATTATTCAGCATACTGGCACTGCGGAGCATTTGAATTCTGGAACAGATGCTCTGCTTGCTGGATGCCATGTAATTACTGAGTGGAGAAGTAAATTGCTGCTACGGCATTTCTTAATTTCAGGGTCAAGTATTTCCAGCGCACTCAAATTCTTTTGCTTGTCACTCTCAGCACCTTGCCAGGTTGACCCTTACATCTAAAGGCCTAGCGAAAATATCTGCAGGAATGATTTGTACAAATCAGAACCTGATTGGAATTAGGATTTGATTATCTCTATAATTCAGTTTTTTATTTATTTAATGCTTGCTTCGAAAATCATCTGTCAGTACAGTAAACGAAAACAATGAATTTGTTACCTGAACATGTTTGAGGCAGCTTTTTTGTCTCTCTCAATGGATCGGTTGGCACAAAAAAAAAATTAATTACAAGTTTATGTGTATAATAGTGCACACACAGCTATTAACAAGTCATTATCTATACTGAAAGGTCTGAGATCTTGGAAGAAGCTGCAATTTGGAATCCCAAATCCAGCTCCCAAATTCAAAAAGCTATTAGCCTCTTGAGTGGTAGAAATTTTCCAGCAAGCTGGATTATAATAATAATAATAAGAGTTCTTACCAATTAGGAGGTAGATGTTAGGAATCAGGCTGCCAGTACACATAAAATTGCAGCTGGCAAATACACTGTGGTGCCTCTTCTATCATTAGTGGTGTCACACGTTCCCTGGTTTATAAGAATCACATATTGGTTTCTCAATTACTTACTATTCATTTTTTTTTTTAAATAATATTGTTTACTACGGTTCTAATCCAGGGGTGGGCAAGGTAATATGGTATTCAGAAGCTAGTAGTCCATTCCAGAAGCCAGCAGAAGAGTTTTAGGAGTCAGTTCAATTGACAACAACTCAAAAGTTAGGTGCCAGCTGTAATTTTTAAGGAGCATTGACTACCTGGCCCTGTCCTAATGCTTATTGTCTGTACTATTCAATTTTTATATGATGAACTGCATTAACTTATTTCACTCAACTGATATTTAAAAAAACTGGACCAAAGAACAGTGGAAAAAAGTAGATACTGCCAACAGCAGCTAGCCAGGAGTCATCTTTCTCATTTACAGGGGAACTGCTATATTTTTTGCTCCAGGTTTCCTTGCCCTAGTTTTATACATCAGCACTTGATACAACAGGATAGAAGCTTCCTAGTAAGTGTGCATACAGAATGTTTAAAGTTGTTTTGTTATTGAATAAATGCTTCCCAAAATAGTTCTCTTCCAAGGCCGGGCCTAGAATCTACAACATAACCCTAGCTCTTGCGTGCAGCTGAGCAGGAATGGCTCCCGGACCTGGTTATCTATTACATGTACAAAAGTGGTGGACAGCAAGGGAATGTGCTGGAGTTTGTAATCGGAAAAGACAGGTGTCACCGTTTGCTAAAGTAATTTCTCTGCAGTTGGTTGATTGAAGCTGACGTCAATTACAGTTGCTCTTGGATGGATGCACTGAAATGGCTGATGTGAAATACTAGAAAACGTGGCAGCGAGTGGTACCATGCTCCTGACCTCTGGGATCTTTGAGGTCTGAGCAGAGAACAGAATCAAGACCTTAGTCTGTTATAATGCACAATGAATATACCTCAATCAGCCAAGCATGCTATATCAGTTGTCAGATTGTCTGCCTATATTCATTATCAATAACTAACACATGCTTACTTTTTTTTGTTTTTTAGGAAATTCTTACAGCAAGAAATCCTTACAAGGAACTAGCACATCATTTTTTATAATTTTTTTTGCAAAAGAAAGCTTCTAAACTTCACAAAGCACGAATCGCTTCCAGATATATATCTTCCACAAATTTTTTTGCAATCAAGTTTCACATCCAGCTTGGAGCCAGAAATGTTTTCACAGCGGGTGTCAATGTTTGGGGTTTGTGACTACTGTACAGAGAGCATTCATGGCTGATATTTTCACAGGGAAGCATGTACCTACTTTGAATGCACTGTTTATTTAAGCTTTTACATTATGAATCGTTCCCCTGGTGTGGAGTTAATTTTACTGGTCTTGCAGAGGAGCCTTTGTACACGAAAAGGCAGTTTCTGGCATAAAAATTAAAGACAACCAAAGGGGATTATAAAGAAACCTTTTAATTGGCAGAGGAGGAATCGCCACGTGGTCGCAGGAAACTCAACACTGCTCAAGTGCACGATTTGGGAGTCGGTGGTAAACGTTTGCTGTGATGTGGACAAGAGATAATGAAACTCTGTACCTTCTTCCTTGAGTTAGGATTGTTTGAGTAAATACTTTGAAAGAGGGACTGCTAAATGAGATAACCCAGAGCTCGTTATTCTGGGAACATAAGGACTTCACAAGAGCTTGCCCTCGGGAGGATTCAAGGGAACATCATCTGACACTTCTTGAGCAGGTAGGTCTGCGTCTAGCTCCTAGTAAGTGCTGATAAAGGAGGGGAAGAAAACAAGTAAGGAAAAGCCACTGATAAAAATAAAGAGTGTCATGACACAGGTTGTAACGCAAGATGTCTTTTAGAATCTTCTGTGTCAGTAACACCTTTGCAGCATCGGTAACCACAATCATTTTAGCTGTGCTAGAAATGTATGAGATAGGAAAATGTCTGTTCATCCGTGCTGAGCACAAAATATAAAAGTACCCATGTGCCGAGATAAATCCCTGTACACTACAAAAGTGTAGCTGCTCTACAGTTTGCTAACAAACTGAAAATAAAGCCGATGCTGTCTAAGAGTAGAATCATCAAAGGGGAATGGGGGGG
>NW_017306419.1:1458364-1476131 GCF_000935625.1 Nanorana parkeri
GGGGGGGGTTTGGGATTGCAAAATGTTGATTCACTAATGATGGTACAGAGATAACTTTGTGCAGCAAGTTGAAGCCTATGAACCATATCATAAGTGATTCTGTAGCAGAAGTTTGCAGCAGCTACAAATCTCGCTAATTATCTATGGCGATAAGTAGTTTGGCTTCAAACTTTCTGCTATTGCTGACTCTAGTAGATGTGTATGAAGTTTGTAATTGCTGATGTGACTTGATTGTTTCATGCTACAGTGAATAACATGGGTAGCCATTGAGTTTGGCAGTTTTGTGTACAATTTCAAACGCTGCTTAAAGTGAATTGCTCAACAACTAAGTAATAAAACCGCAGAAAAGGGTATGTCATAGCCCTTTCATGGACTAGAATTTATTGTCTCTGTCACCGAAAGCATTGGAAGAGTTTTGTTGATACAAATCACTGCTTTCAAAAAATCCCTTAGATGACATAGCCCTGTGGGTTGCTTTGCCAATGTGCACTGAACAGTAGATGTATTTGTGAGATGAATACAGATTTGTGCTAAAGGAACTAATAGAAGCCCGCCCTCATATATGGGACCTGGAAGCTTTTGGTAACTAGGTTTTGCCTGCTCCCAGTTTTATTTTACTTGACGTCCAGGTGTGATATTTTCAATAGGCAACAGAAACATAACAGTAAAATTCTCCAGTCTTAGTAGAAATGATTTGGCTCCATCTGAAGCATTTTAGTTATAGTAATTTTACCAAATGCATACATTTTATAGCTACTAATACATCAATCCATAACATATTGTTGTTCAATATATTATATCTCCCCTTAGTACTTTACAAAACAATCAGGATACGTCACAGGACCAAGGCCTAAAATATGTTTTATATGCTATCTATACCAAAATATTCAAATTGAATTTGTAACCTAATTATTCATCAATGTCATCATTATGTGTATTTTATAGTCTATAAATGTCCTCACATATCGGTTTACAATTTTGTGAATTGTCTTAAAACAAATCTATCTTCAGGCAAATCATAGAACACTCACGGACAGTGCCCTCATCTTACTTATTTCCACAGAAGGCAGACACTACTTTTGTTCATCATTCAGGGTCATGTGTATTTCCTGAACTAAGATATTGTATCAAAGCTGACCCAGTTATGTAAATTTTAAATATATTGCAGTAGCCATTATGTTCTTAGATAGGTGTAGGGCATGCTGTCTCAAACAGATCAGCCCCTTGCTGCTGCCTTTGTAAACTTGAAAGATTCCAGAAAATTAAGGTTGCCACTGCATAAGCCCAATAACTGCTTTGTTAGGATACAATGTACATTTATAAGAAATAATATTGTTGCTATACATAACATTGACACACAAATCCATCCACAACTCTGCTTCAGGCTACATCAACATCCTAGTCTAAAAATATAACCCAAACTGTGCTCTTTGCTCCTCCTAGAACCCCCTGCTAGCTAGCTCCGTCACCACCTCCTCCCATGCTCACCTCCAAGACTTCTCCAGAGCCTCTACCATCCTTTGGAACTAACTACTCCAATCTGTCCACTTATCTCCTACTCTGTCTGCCAGTAGGTGATCCCTGAAAACTCTTCAGGGAAGCCTATCCCAATTCTACCTAAAAAACAAAACTTGTACTTGCTCCATCAGCTCATCCCCTCACAGCTATTATGTTTTGTATTGCTTGCCCCTCTCTTTTATAGTGTAAACAAACAGGACCCTGTTGTTTTGCAACTGTACAGTCTCCCGTTATTTTGTAAAGCACTGCAAAAAACTGTTGGCTCTAAAGAAAAACCTGGATAATAATAATTGTGGAATGTCCTATTCAAGCAGGATTGTAGAGACGCTTACAGTTCCTATTTAGGAAATGGTAGAACAACTCAATTGATGAGATTTATTTCACAGATGTTTATTTATTTTTTCTTACTCTTACAGGTATTGATTGCTTCATCCCTTACGACCATGAGTGCAGAAGCGTGGAACTTTCTTCTTGTCTGGACTCCGATTTTACTCTTACTTCGAATGGCCCCACAATATGTCAGTGCCAAATCTTGCCCATCACTATGTCGCTGTGATGGAGGTTTCATTTATTGCAATGATAGGGAGTTGACGTCTATTCCTTCAGGGATACCAGAGGATGCTACAACTCTCTACCTTCAAAATAATCAGATCAACAATGCTGGGATACCATCTGACCTGAGAGGCTTGGAAAAAGTGGAAAGGATCTACCTTTACCGGAACAGTTTAGATGAATTTCCAATGAATCTCCCAAAAAATGTTAAAGAACTGCATCTGCAGGAAAATAATATACGGACTATAACTTATGATGCACTTTCACAGATTCCTGCGATTGAGGAGCTGCATCTAGATGATAATTCTGTGTCTGCCGTTAGCATCGAGGATGGGTCATTTCGAGACAACATTTTCCTCCGTCTTCTGTTCCTTTCCCGAAATCACCTAAGCACAATACCATGGGGTCTGCCTCGAACAATTGAAGAGTTACGTTTGGATGATAATCGAATTTCCACTATTGCAGAGATCTCTTTGCAGGACCTCACAAATCTAAAACGTCTTGTTTTGGATGGAAATCTCTTAACCAATAGTGGCCTTGGGGAAAGGGTCTTTATGAACTTGGTCAATCTGACAGAGCTGTCATTGATTCGAAATTCACTGCTCTCTCCACCTGCAAACCTGCCAGGCACAAACTTGAGAAAGCTTTACCTTCAAGAGAATCATATGAATTATGTGCCACCAAATGCTTTTGCTGACCTTACCCAACTTTATCGACTTGACATGTCAACCAACAATCTGACATCTTTACCTCAGGGTATTTTTGATGACTTGGATAATTTGACCCAGTTATTTCTACGAAACAATCCTTGGTATTGTGGCTGCAAAATGAAATGGGTACGTGACTGGCTTCAGTCTTTGCCTTCCAAAGTTAATGTCCGTGGGCTGATGTGCCAAGCACCGGAGCGCGTTAGAGGAATGACTATCAAAGACCTTAACAAAGAATTATTTGATTGTAAAGACAGATTTGATACAAATCTAATACAAATAACAACGACAACTATGTTAAACACTTTGCTGCCAGCACAAGGTCAGCGGCCAGTATCTGTGACTAAACAGCCGGAGATAAGGCCGCCTGATCTCAACAAAATCTACCGAACCACCCCAATACCAGTGAGGAAAATTATCACAATAAACGTAAAAGCTGTCACTGTTGAGACCATCCACATTTCCTGGAAAATTGCTCTACCAATGAAGTCACTAAGACTAAGCTGGCAGTTGGGACACAGCCCAGTTTTTGGATCTATTACAGAAACGATTGTGACAGGTGACAGAACGGAATATTTGCTCACAGCACTTGAGCCAGAGTCACCATACCGCATTTGTATGGTTCCCATGGAAACCGGAAACTTCTTTTTATTGGATGAAACGCCTGTTTGTATCGAAACAGAGACTGCTCCACTTAAAATGTATAACCCCACCACAACATTAAACAGAGAGCAGGAGAAGGAGCCTTATAAAAACTCCAATTTGCCTCTAGCAGCTATCATAGGTGGTGCAGTGGCTCTAGTGGCAATCACACTCCTTGCTTTGGTTTGTTGGTATGTCCATCGGAATGGATCCTTGTTTTCCAGGAACTGTGCTTACAGCAAAGGCCGGAGAAGAAAAGATGATTATGCGGAGGCAGGGACTAAGAAAGACAACTCCATTTTAGAAATTCGGGAGACCTCTTTTCAGATGATACCAATAAATAGCGATCCAATGACCAAGGAGGAGTTTATATTACACACTATATTTCCATCCAATGGAGTAACCTTGTACAAAACCAGTCACAGTGAAAGCAGCAGTAACAGAAGCTATAGAGACAGTGGTATTCCAGATTCTGACCATTCACATTCATGATTAAAGGCACAACATTTTTTATAGAGACTAAAATGAGTGAATGGGATTCACTGTTCTACTGCGAAACACTGGATTTAAAAAATGACACTAAGACTTTGAAGGAGCAATGTACTGTACATTTGCCATATAATTTATATTTAAGACCTTTTTTTATTAAAAGTTTCAAAATTTCGGGTTGCTGCTACAATTAAATGTAGTTTGTTGCCTGACCACAATTCTCTATTTTAGTATTTTTTGTAATTTGTACTGTATTTTCCTTGCTAATATTGAAGTTACAGACCATTTAACTCTTCTTTTGTGTTCTACTGAGTAAACTGACTTGTTGACTGTGAAAGTGAATTTTTCTTTTTTTATTTTTCCTGCTGTGTTGAACAATCCAGGATTTTTGGTATTTTTTTTTTCTGACCTTTTGTAGTATAAGCACAGGCCGGTTTTACATATCATTCTAAACACGGTATAAATAAAATGTAGCTACAAAACAAAATAAAGAAAACAACAGTATTGATGGGTCTGTAAAAAAACAAAAACTGTATACAACATTACTCAATAAACAAACAAAAACCCTATGCTTGTAGTAATGGGCATTAATGTACCAAAAGACGCGCTTACAAACAGTCTTCTGCCCCATAGCACAAATAAATTCCCATATATTTTCCAGTCTATTACAATTACAGTTAAACCTGAAACTAGATCTGTGTTTAGATATACATTCCTTGCTTAATATAATCCTTAGGAGACTGAGTAAAATATAGCTCAAAATTATTTTACTTTCCAACCAAAAAAGATAATTTGTGTCAAAGTAAAATCATATAGTATGATTAGCTGTTTTAGTCATTTAAATG
This sequence comes from Nanorana parkeri, assembly GCF_000935625.1. NCBI lineage: Eukaryota > Metazoa > Chordata > Amphibia > Anura > Dicroglossidae > Nanorana > Nanorana parkeri. The sequence goes on from NW_017306419.1 coordinate 1,463,118, forward strand.
TAAAATGTCTAAATATTTATTTACTTAAAACATTTATTTGCACTCAATGTTTTACATTTTATAAAGTGTATCCCCAAAAAACAAAATATTTACCTAGAACATCCTAAAATATAGCTGCCAACAAATTCATAGTGCCCATTACTACATCATACTATATATGTATAATTTTTAAAATATCCATCATGTTATATTGCCTTTCCGTTAATTTAATATTTAAGAGAAATACACTTTTGTTGCCATACTGCCCCCTCCTATTGTATGTTTGTTTTTTTTGGTTCTTTTTTTATTTCAAATAAATGCCAAGGTGCATTGTATGCTCCATTGGTCAGTATTGTATGTGCCTTGATCCAATGCTACATGTATTCAGCTTTTTTTTTTCTTTTTCAGTGACAATTTTTCATACTTGCAGACTATGAAAAATATTGAACTTATTGCTGAATAAAATGAAGAAATACATGAGGATTCTTGATATGGTTTATTGAGAAAGAACATAACAGAATTTGCTGTGCTTCTTAAACATTTGCAAACCATTATTAGGAAACATAATCAGGAGCAATTATTGGCAGCTTTCTATTGCTTCTTTGTTTGGTGAAGTCCTATCATTTTGTATCTGCAATTTTCACCACTGGGCTATCAAAAGTATTAAGTGACATGCAACCTTAGAATTAAAAACATTCTAGCAGAAGGCAAGCGAGCCACAAATAAGTCCCAGAGGATTGAACAAGCACCCAACTGTCTAAACATCACTTGTGTTTAGGCATTAGAGTTAAGTTTGTCTAGTTAAGCCAGATGAGGATCGACTGCCCTCTAAAATTAGCCTCATTTATGACTCTTAAAGAAAGACCATTCTTTATTTTGCCTGTATAGGGCAAGGGGGTGTTCTTAAAATGATGTTGACATACATTTAGTACAAATTTCCTGTTTCATTATAGATTGCCACCACTAGTGATGGAAACCTACTATATAGTGAGCTACCACAAAAAGAACGGCTTTTGCTTTTCATAGCAATATCTTGTACTTAGTTTTTAAATAGTTTATTTTATATGTTTCATTTTTTATTATTATTTATACAGAACCAGAATATTTTTCAGTGTTTTACAGAGAACACTGATTTATTTATATCGCTTCCTGGGTCCAAAACGTTTATGGTATTAGGTACCCCTATCGGCCAATTCTGATGGAAGCTAATGAGGTATATGTCAACCTTAAATATAAAGTACTCTTGTTTGCTTCCTTAGATAAAATAAATGGCATATTTCATAGTTTCTGTGTTTTGAGAAATAAAAATAAATGTCTGGTGATCTTGCCAGCATTAGTGTAGGCCTGATAATGCTAACCACAGGCTGCAAATCCCAGGGTAGTGTTGTCATCATGCTTGCTCACAACCTACAAAACACTTCACTAATGCACTAGGTGCCTGCAGTGCCGCTATCAGCCTGTCAGAGTTCAGGCTGGCACGCCCCCTCTCCTGCCCTGAAGAATTTTATTGCAAGCAGCTCATGTTCCGAGTCATGATGTCCACAGTTCAGATTGTATGTGTTTTGTGGTTTACACCCCCCTTCCTCCCCTCCCCCTAAAGTGGACACTACCAATCCCTTGGACATTGTGGCTACTTGAAACCTCTGGTATAAAGAATTGAAAGCGGTATTTGAGATACTTTTTGTGGGGAATAATACAGGCATTTTGTGAGATATTAAAGCCTGCACTCAGCATAGCATAGTTTAACATAGAAGCATGTTTCTGGGTTGTGAGAAGAAGCCACTCAAAAGAAACACATGCAAATCTGTTGAATGATATACCCCATGTAAACTGGTTTTGGTGGGCCTTAAACAGGTACCCTAGCGCTCCAAGAGAATACATGAAACTGCTTAGTCACTGTATATTTTTAGGCTGTATATTTTTAGGCTGGCGTAATTAAACTTATTTAAACACTAGAGATAAGAGCTTACAAAGAAATTTCTATAAGGTGATTACAATTTAACAAACTGTAATTTTTTACAGTGCATGGCTGGTTTTGCACCTGTTGCCAAAACATAGTTCAGCTAAAAATGGTGAATGAATATTGAGTTCAAGGTTCTTGTAGTACTGAGCAATTTGCTTACACTACCTGATGGTCACTTGAAATCATCACAGGCAGACTGATCTTAGATACGGAAATCTAAACAATTCTGCCATTAAGGTGCCACATCTATGCCATTAAGGTGCCACATCTAAAAGAAGATCATGCAGATGAAAAGAGCAATGATATAAGAATGACCACATAAGTTGACATGTGACTGTACAAATTCTAACATAATTGTCATTCAGTGACCTATGGTTGGTGATATGTTTACCTTCATCTAAAGCAGGGTTCCTAAGAAGGAATGTGAGATATGTCTGTTAGGGGAGCAAGGATGCTGTCCCCCGTTAGGTTCACCGTTTAGGGGTGGAGAATTGAGACTTCATTTTGTGGCTTGCTACATTAAGCAATTGACAGCTGGAGCCAGTACACCACTACAAGTATCTGTTTGTTGGTAGCTAGGGGTGAAGTTACCACGTAGAGGAAGAGAAAATGGTATATGTACATTCATGCACCATTCCCTCTACTTATATAATGTGGTGTTGGTAGGCATGTGTCTAAAGTTTGGTTGTCTGCCAAAGTAAAATCTCCCATGAATGTTTTTATGTATATAATCTTGGTAAGCCTATGTTGTTATTTTTTTCAGTAATTATATGATATGTGTGCATCACATCTTATCCTTACAGATAACCATGAGAAAGGTATTTTTCTTTCATTAAATAGGAATAGGTGTGTAAAAACTGCCTGGTGGTTTAAAAGCGGTGCAAATGAGTAAAAGGGGTAACAAATATGGATGACTAATGTGTCTCAATACATTCCTCTTTGTAAGGAAAGCATATGACTGCTGTGGCTGACCACATTTCACTTGAATACCTATTCCCCAGCATAGTACATGTTATGTGAACACATAGGTTGTGGAATATTGTGTCAACTATTAAAGAGATCCTGTGCTTTGTGGCAAATCAAAAGGTTTGTTTTAATCTCCCACCCCTCCCTAGCATATACTTAGATTCCCCTTTCTTCCCCACAGCTTTGTTCAGCACAAGGACCTAAAGGAAATGCCTAGTGAATGGAGGAGCATGAAACTCATTCCATGGGGCAGCACTGGGCAAATCATCACCGTCGCACAGGGAATCCATAGCTCTGTGTAACCTATTACAACGTCAAGCTTACACAACACTTTCCTTTTCCTCCTGCTGGCTAAATGGAGCAGAAGAGTAAAGGAAAGTGAATCTTTTACTTTGTCCTGCATAGGCAAAGCGCAGGTTCATCATAAAGATCTGGCCACCCAAATTTCAGGTCCTGTGATTGAATGTCATGATCTATGGGCAAACTTAGGTTTTACATTTTACTCTGCATATAATTCTGGGTGAAGTAGATTCACCTAATTTAGCTGCTGTGTTTTAAGACTACTGCACTTATACTCCACAGAGAATGCTTGATTTGACTGTGATCTTACAGAAATGCAGTGGGTATTATATCTCATTAATGCCTAATAGCATATTTGGAACACAATTTTTATAGCCTAACATTTAAAGGTACAGCAGTAACCCAGCGCATTTTGTTATGATTTATCATACTCAAAGATGTCGGCGAAAGTGGCTGCACAGTTCAGGTTATGCTATTAGTTCGGAGTAAAGTACTCTCTTTGTGGTCATGTTGCCTATTTTGTCTAACAACCATAGAATAGTCACTTTACTGCTTGGTTCTTTTGGAAATGTTTAATGAGGTGTAAGTCTACAGTGAAACAATACAGGAAGTTAAGGGTCTGCTTTGCATCAAATTTACCATCTGTGTGGAACTGTTAATAAAAAATACAAATTCTGCTACTTGAGTTTAGAAAGTTTCCACTTTTGTATTGCTCCTTCCACAAAAACCTGGGTAAGTCCCCATATATAAAAGGTGCTGCTGTCACCTAGTGAATCGACAGAGTGTTACATTGTATCCCAACGCAGGCTGATGAAAAGAGAAATGATTAAAGGCAGATATGGGGGATCTGAAGTTACAATCTAAAATCTGCATTTGCTGCACAATAAGGTATGCCTGAAGTCTGCCAAGTAAATGCGTAGGAGACATTTTGTTATTAAAGTGTGTGTGTGCATATATAAAGCAATACTGGATCATAGTCCATCATGTATGCTTCCCAGATGCCAGCACAAGCGATGGCAAAGTGTTCCGGTTTAAATTCTATGACTTAGAAACTGTATTTGCAGAGAGCATAGAGCTGAGCATAAATGTGGGTGTTGTCTCTGGTTCTTAAGAGTTAAAGCGATGTTATTTGAAGCTTGTGGTTGTTTAGGACTATGGCTACAGTTACCTATGGTTCTCAGTGCAGTACTGGAAGACAGGACAAATCTCAATAGCCAAACAGCCAGTGTCCAACTGCTTGTCTGCACAGTTTAGTCAAGTCAACAGTCAAGCTACCGGAGCCCTTTATATCCCAAACTAAAATTAAAAAGTCAAGCACCCGGTATGCTATAAATATGGTAGATGGACCCGAAATGTTTTTTAAAAAAACATTCTGTTGTCAATGGAAGCAGAAGTACCTAGGATTCTAAAAAAATGTCTACCTGTCCATGGTCAGACAGAGTCCTAAACGGCAACTTAATTTATCCAGTACAATCTCCATTAAACCCTTGCTTTGTAGCCCAGACTTGATAACTTTAAGTGAACCTGCATCAACCATAAACTTTTTCCTAAGTGTGCGCCGCCCTCAGTAATCCTTGGAGCCAGATTTTGTAGCATGTCCCCTGCCATTCTATAATGTACTGTGGGTTCAGTGATCAATAGAAAGGCAACCTTTTAGATTGTAAGCCCTCAGGGACAGGGCCCTTCTTACCATCTTGTCTTGAATTGTATTGTGATGTAATGTCTGCCCTATATTGTAAAGCGCTGCACAAACTGAAGGGGTCCATCAGCACATGCAAAATTCTTTACAGATTTAAAAGGAATGTAGGTATCTTGGGGTACCCACTCTCCTAATCTGCTTTTAGTTGGATAGGTTAGGGGATGGCAAAGGTTCACTTTAAAAGACAACTATGGCCAAACCTTTTTTTTTTGGCCAAAGTTCTCTATAGAGTTACAGGAGGACATTTACCAATGTCCTCCTGTGACCCAAAACTCATGCACTGCAGCTGGGATGGATCCCGACAATATTGCTGGGATTCACCCTGCTACGTGATTGACAGGTGGCTCTGCCCCTCCCCATCTGTCCTTCCAGTCAGCGCTGGAGGAACAGAGAGGGGAGGGGGGAATGCCTGCGGGGAGAAGACCGTGAACTGAGTGATCAGCGGTATGCGATTGCTCAGTTCTCGATCTATAGAGCTGACGTGCGACAGCTGCACTGTCACACGTTGGCACTATTGAGATGAGTGTATTCTACTCATCCCCTAATTCTCCTTTAAGCCACCATAAAGTAGTAGCAAAGTTTGACTGGCACATCATGAACATCATGTATCTTATAACACATATACCTAGTTCCATATGTCTCAAAAACATTGGTGTGAAGCTAATAAGGACTTGGAAGAATAATGTATACATATGTTTTCTATATCTTTTTTGATACTTTTATATACATTCCTTTTGATCAGAGCAGTAGCACCCAGTGTTCTAAAACCTGGTTTTACCATGGTGTGAAGGGTTCTGAGCAGAGCTTTGTCACAGAGGTGATTTAAGAATAAGAAAATTTTGATTGCACTAATTCTAAAAAGCAGTAATATAACATCAACACTGTGCATATTGCTGCTGATTTCATGTAGAGAAGCAAAGTGAAGCTGATATAAGCAGACACCTCCATCGTATAAGTGTTATTATCAATAGCATATATAGCAGCTTGCTCCGAGTAATTGCTACCATTCATAGAGCGCTTCCCTGCAGCATACTGACACAGATTAGAAAAATGAGATCTTTTCACATATTGTGTGCTCCCAACCTCCGAATAGCGGGCACAGAACATTTTTTGGCAGCCTTATTGTGCTTCTTACACGATTTCTGGCAGAAGAGTCTTCTTATTACTTAAACATATGTGGCTCAAACTGTCTTTAATAACAAGGAGAAGGCTTGTCTTTTTATTGAAATGTACTTTTTATAACTTTTGTTATGTTTGCACTCTTTTCTTCCTCTTGGCTTACATTTCATGCAAAAATATTCAGCATCCCCAGAACCCACAAGTCTTGTGACTCATTTCAAGTCTATTCACCGAGAACAGGGACATACTTTCACATAAATCGCATAGTTAGTGTGTATTGTTTTACAACACTACACGCCAAGTGCAAAACCACGTGGAATTGGTGGAGAAGGGGAGGGTGCCTCCATAGTTATGCCTTTGGCATGCTAAACAATAAGAAAGAGAATCTTTTTATTTCAGATTTTCAGAATACAGCAAAAACAAAAGAATGCAAGGCAGAAACCTTTGTTGTTGTAACAATGCCAGACCTTTCTGTTCCACGTCTTGGTTATTTGCGGAGTAGCAATACAGCAAATTATTTTATGTCTGGATAAAAAAAGAATTTTGGGCTAAGACTTTATAATGAATGGCTTGTGTACACCATGCTTTGCCTCTGGTATATACACCAAGTTCATTTGAAGCTCCATCGGCCTTGATATAGAGCTCCTTGACTTCTTGTTTTCAGCATTCAGTGTGTTTGAATATGTTATCCGGTATATGTTATGTTAGGTATAAGAATATGAAATGTTTGAACAAAGTTCAAAATTCATTGCTCAGGGGTGAGTTAATCCCACGGGCTTCTTTTCAGTTATCTATGATGAATCTGATTTTATGTGTAGAAGTCCTGAGTGGCAAATTATAATGTATTTTCACTAAGCACATATAAATTATTACCATATAAGCACACAAGTTATTATAGCCTTGAGCTAAAGTAACTTTGATTTGACTATTGCTTTCTTCGTACACTTGACGTTGCTCATTATTGTCTACATATACTGATTTATAGATTCTACCTCTAGTGGTTATCTGTAAAATTACTGAACTCGCTGAGCCTCTCAAAAGCAGCTATTAGGACAAAATATCAGCTACATGCAAAATGCAACGAGTTAAAGAGCATCTGCCCTTTGCCCATGTAGAACAAAGCAAAAGGTTTACTTGATTGCCCCATGCTGCTTATATTCACCTTCCTTACATTCCTACGCTCCCCGTTCACCAGCCAAAGAGAAGTAAAAAAAAGGTCCTAAAGCCCTGTGTAAATTCAAAGTCAATCTTGTTAGAGCTTAGTTAGGGATAAGGATCCTCTTCCTGCCCCCAGGTAAGAGCAATCAGGCCTGCATGCTAAGAGACCTTGCACTGTACTGTGGGAGAAGAAGACAGTTACATGTTCCCCCATTGGTGAAACTGCCCTGCATGAAGCAGAAGGGAACTTTTGTGACATCTGTGTCCGTTCAGTTTTTTTCCTCCATCTTGCAGTGGAGGAAAAACTGAGCTGTACGGACCCTTGTTCAGTCTATTGGCGATTCGATGTAAGCAGATCCATTGATATCTGCCCGTCCACACTGTAACATTGGGCTTCCGATCAGATCCACCTGAAAAACTGACAGGCGGACCTGATAGGATTAGCCGTGTGAAAGGGGCTTAAGTCTTGTGTTTCAACTTCCTTTAACAGACCAAATTTGCCAGCAAAAGAGGCAAATAGAGGGCTTAGAGAAACTATTTAAAGCTAAAAGGGGTGCTTACAGTGTAGAGCTGTTATTCATTTATATGAAACCTTTATCCCCAAAGCAAAAAAAACTGTTGCTCTAACTTCTTAAAATGCTTTAGCTGGAATTCAGATTTAATTTGTTAGACAAGTCTACTAATGGAGCTAACGCTACACTTTCCACAGGGTGACAATGTTGCTGTCCAAGGGTGACTTTGTGCTCCCGCATAGAGTGGAGCCACCTTAAAACTGGAAGTGTGTTACTAGCCGGATTACAAAGTGAAACTAAAGGGGGAAAGAACGAATGTAGCCGCCTCATTTAGGCTGAGTTCAAGCGACTGAGCTGGCGAGCGGTTTTCGTTTGCGCGACTGTTCCTTGAAAACCGCGCAATTATTGTGCGGTTTTCAAAGCATAGAGATGTCTATGGGACCCAAACCGCGTGACAACTGCCAGAAAATAGCTCCTGTATCATTTTGCGCGACAGGCGATTTTGTCCACGCGACAAACCGCAAAGATGTGAACAGCCTCTATTAACTTTAATGCAAATCTGTGTTTTGCACAATATCGCGTGACTCAAACTGCCCGATAAATTGCCTAGGTGTGCACCAGCCCTCAAGGATTGGTAGTCTTCAATGTATAACATTTTTGTTTTAGAGTTTAGATACGCTTTAATGGAGAACTATGAGGTGAGTGATTTTCACCTCATAGTTCTAGCCGACCTGTGACAATGAGACTGTCACAGGTCGGCTTAGTAGAACGGGAAGTGAGCGAACACATAGCAGGGTTCGCTCACTTCTCGATCCTGTCACAGCTATCTGCCGTGACAGGGGAGTGGCTGGATTCCCCGCTCCGATCCTCCAGCGCTGACTGGCGTAACGGACAGGGGAGGGGGCAGATAGGCAGAGCCAGCTGTCGCTCACGCAGCTGGGCGGATCCAGACATAATTGTCGGGATCCGCTTCAGCTGCGGTGTCTCAGTATAGCTGTAGCTTGCGGTATACTGAGCTTAGGGTGATGGGAGGATGCTAGTTTGTGCCCTCCCGTTACCCTAAGGAGAACTATGGGGAAAAGCCCTAACCCCATAGTTCTCCTTTAACTAGTTGATTAAAAATCCCCAAAGCTATATTTTTTTTAATCAGAAAATATTTAGATTTAACAAATTGTATTTTTGATTTTTATGTCCTTGAAAAATGTTTAACTGAATGCTACATTCAACAAGAAATAAAACAAAACCGTTACTGGCCTACACAAATAATATAATTTCCAAAATTCCTACCAAAGTAAAAAAAAATGAAACTGTTTCCAAGTAAAAAATAATAAATACAGCTATGTTACAGTATAGATAGAAAATAAATATGTGCACTCATTTTAGTTGCCTAAACGTATTAAATCTCTAATGTGTTAAGGTTAGTCTTCACAAAACTGATATTTTAGCCACAGAAGTCACCCTCTGGTTTCTTATATGTCTTGGATCCTCAAACAGAGAAATCATCTAATTTTCTCAATCTTAAAGTAGAATTTCAGCCAGCACTTTTCATAGATATGGACAGAGTGGGTAAAGGTCAAAACTCTGTCAGATTTGTATTGCCATCGTAGTACCTTTTGGGGAGAATTACCCTTACACCCTGTCCTGATGGCAGCTGTCAGCAGAAGAGAAAGTAAAGGAAAATTAAAAATCGAAGTTGACATGGATATAAAATCTTGTTAATATATACAGTATATATATAACATCTTCCAATTGAGACAACTGTCTCCTGTCAACACAGGCATTATCCTCTAACTGGGGGAAACTTGCAATCTCTTCTGTCCATGAAACATGAAAAGAATAAAATCTCCCCAATGAGAAAACAGACAAAAATAAAAACCTGACGGAGAAACTAACCCTTACCAATGCTGGCTAGAGTTCCACTTTACCTTTGTTCGGGCCCATTCACACTAGCCTGCCTGCTAATTTGCTCTGTTTTAGCCAATGGGCTACTGTGTTCTGACAGGTCAAGTGTTAGTCGCAATTTTTTGTTACACGATATCAGCGGAACTGTTCATCACACCCATTTCAGTAAAACATACATGCACATATATACAAGTTAATATTAGTGCACACAAACACAATATAATATTTTTGTTTGTAAAATATAAAATAAAAGGTTGCTTTTAAATAAATAGATACCAGACATGTCAAACCTCAAAACTTTGCACTACCCAAAATTGTACAAGGCTAACACTTTAAAGGTCTGCACAGGACATCAATTTAAAGTTAAGATTGAATTATGGTCATAGAATTTTTGCTACCTGTTAAAATTCACTACTTGGTTGCAAGGAGTCTAATATCTTAGACCTAATTGGCAGTTTTTTTCTCTACAACTACTTCTAGGGACTCCAAATGATTAGAGATGACATTATTGGTTTATAAAGGAAGCCTCCTTTGGATCACAGAACAGCAAGATGGCAACTGGGCCAGTCATGCTCCTCTATCTATAGGCAGTTTTTATGTTTACCACACTGTGATAGCCAAAGTTGGCCATATCACAGCGCTATAAATTAAATCTGGCTCTACCTCTTCAGAAGAAGAAAGGTTTTGTTTGCATTAAAACAATTAGGAATGTCCCGATACAGGGCATTTTCACGAGTACTTGTACTCATAAAAAATGCCCCTTTAAATTCTTCCATAGATTTGGCTGCCGGTGGTCCTGTACTTAACAAGGACCTCAGGCACCTGTCTTTGAAAGTGCCTGTTGGGTTGTACATTGTCCCCCTACTTCCCAGGGCCGGCATAGCAAAGGACAGCCCCATGCCCGCCAGTACAGCCCCGGAGCCGGCACGACCCCGATGCCCACCCGTTCAGCAGGACACACACTCGTTCAGCCCGGCAGCCACCTGCAAAGCCCAGCACGAGCCCTGGAGAGACCCAAACACAGTCCTGGTGACATCTGTACACAGCCCTGGTGATATTTGTACGTAGCCTTGGTGAGATCGTATGCAGCCTTAGTGAGACCTGTACGCAGCCATAGGGAAAACTGCCCTAAAATTATTAGTCTGTATTGTTTTAGAACAAAATGTCACATGTCCCTTTAAGAAAACGTATATGTAATTGGTATCGGTGAGTACTTGAGGGAAAGTACTTGTACTTGGTTTTGAAAAAGTGCTATCAGGACATCCCTAAAAACAAAGCTTTGGGTTCTAAACTGCTTAAGAAGCTACAAGTTCCAGCATCAAATGTCTATATGATTCATTTTCTTTCTTAACAGCTCCTTGCAAGAGGAGTATAAAACACATGTTAATTAATTTGCAAAGAGGCCACATTGCAGACAGAATGCTAGGTACTAATCTTTTGACACACTTTTTATCTCCAAAATTATGTCCTACAATGTGGATGTTAGATGAAGGTGCCAAACATGAAGGAAACTTAATCACTAATATCAGCATTTAAACACATTCTAACATGAACAGACATGAGCCAGACACAGAGCTAGCACTTTGTGTTGTAATCTTCTTATAGAAAGCAGCAGAGAAATGCAAAGTGACCGTGATTGATAAGTGTTTTCAAGAAGCCAAATGTGTTTTCCTGTTCCAAAAGAAAGTTAATGAAAATGACCTGTATGGAAAAGATTAGTAATATGAAGATCAGAAAGAAAATGTATAAAAATAAAGGCAAGAGGCTGAACACAAATTGCTTATGGTTAGCCCTTTTGTGAGCTTTGGAGACAAGGCAAGGTTATAATAAAGTTTAAATGTTGAGCAAGTAAAGCTGATGGTTTCCTGTTTATATATCATTCTTTTTAATCCTGAATTTGTGTGGTGCTTTAAGGGCGATACCCGTAAAAAATGAATGTAGGGAGAAGGAAAAGTAGTAAGACAAACAGGGTTGCTCACAACAGGGTGAAGAGTTTGGAGAAGGCAGGAGAAGTGAGCAATCTAAGACAACATAGCTGAACTGGACTGTGAGCTGAATTGGAGAATTTTTCCAGATCAGCTAATAAGCCAGATAGATTGTTCACTTCTCCTAACCCTTCACCCTTTTGTGAATATCCCTGAAAATGTAAAAGTGGGCTGAAACACACAGCACCTGTCACAAAATTTAGCGGTTAAGATGTAACAGGTCTTCTTTATTGGTGGATTTGAGTGGCTGGCTCCAGGAATCCATCACTTTGCGGCTGGTGACAAAGGACAAGGCAGGCAGCTAAAAGCAGAACACAGCAGGTGTTTAGCCAAAAAGGCCATGTGTGCGAAAAGCTCAAGGGCAGACTTTGTGCGTGGCCCTCTTCAGGAGCAATCTGTGGAAAGTTCCTAAGCAACATTCTAAGCTATGTGTGTTATCTCTGACTTATCAGCTGTAGTCTGATTTGTTTGTTCTTCTTTGTGGTTTATGGGTAAAATCTGTCAGGTACCCTGCAACTGGTGTCTGCTTTAAATACTTAGCTGAAATACATACTGTATAAACAAGTTTACTAGGTTGTATTGAGATTGTAGTCCCTCACGGGAGGGAGCTTGGAGTGGTGGCTACTTTACAACACACACAGGGACCATGGGGAACAAAAGTAGCCACCCTCCAGAAGGAAGCACAGCGTCAGCATGAATTCAGAGATGATTTGAGGATCTACAGCCGAGTGATGCACACATAAGAAACATTTTTGTTAATGGTTAAAGGTACTTGAATGCATTTTTAAGATTTGACACCTGAGTTTAATGTCACTTTCACAAACACCCCAGACACAATTTACAATATACAGCTAAAAGTTTTGAAAAGGAAACCATTATCACATATCCACTTTGTGCTTTTTGTACAAAACAAGAACATTTCTAGACACAGTAAAAAAGGCTGAGATTTAAGTTACTTCTGGGTTTCCAAGAAGAAAGCATTTTTGGCAACATTTCTAGGCCAATGCATCCAAATTCATGTTCTACAACTTTCCACACATGCAAATGATTATCGCTGTAAAATACACGTCTTTGTATAACAGTGAAGTGCTCTGTCTTTCACTGCATTTTCCCCTAACATTATAATCTCTCTAGAACTAAGACGGATTAAGCTGCACAGAGCACCCCACTAACAGTGTGCTGGGAGCAAATTAGAAAATAAGACGGTCTGTCAGGACAGCTGCACAAGTGCCATGAAGAGGATCATTTAGAAGAGATATTCTTTTATTATGTCCTGGCGGGAATAAATTGCCGGAGTGAGGTCAGTGGCCTACATCTGAATAATCTCAGCAGTGAATGAACCCGTGGAGGTCAGGAAGACACTGAGACCCATAATCCTCTGGGGCTAGCAGGGCATCTCCGGTCCTCACAGTTAGGATCAGGCCAGAGGTT
>NW_017306419.1:1476176-1477079 GCF_000935625.1 Nanorana parkeri
CCTCATCATTTACTTTGTTTACTGTTAAACGCACGAATTGTAGTTTTAGTCATAAATACTAATCAATGCAGTCATGTGTAATTATGGTGTGTATTTGTCATAATAAGCATGCTCACATAATGAAACAATCTATCCTGGGCTTAACTAATTAACAAATAAAGTTAATTTCCTCTCATATTTTCTTATTTCCTAATCAATAGTACGATGACTTGGAAATATGGTGAGTTATGTTTTGCAGTTTAAAAAAACTCATTTACGGGTGTCTGCAATAACACAGCGCAAAGAGAAATGATAAGAATATAAAGACAGCAATCATTCAGAAAGCATCTCTTCTTTGATCTGATACACTCCAATGTGAAAGGCTGTTATGGGTTTGCATTGCCCTACTGAATAAGCCCATTAAAGATGAATAAAGCCTATGTACCATGGAAAAAAACACTTTTCTTGCGCACTACATTGTACTTGTGCTGCTTATTACCCAAAAAAATCAATGATGCTAAATTGTCTATTTAAGAAAGTAAGAAAGTATTTTTAAAACAAATGTCTCAATTAAAGAGTACGTCAAGGGTTAGAACGCCTGTTGTCTATCCAGGGCTTCGTTAGATAGATTTCCCGTTACTTCTTGTCCTTCTGGAAATAGTTATAACAGACAGTAAGCGAAGGGAAACTTCACCAGGAACAGAGACAGAAATACAAATCAGGCATTGTAGGCTTCCCCTACTATACTAACAAATGAGTTTTTATTTCTATCTGTGTTGATGTAGAAGAGTTCCCCTGACTTTTTGCCTAGTAAAACATTGTCTGCAGAAAGTCAGAAGAAATCTCTCTAATAAAGCCTTGAAAAAAAGCCATCCAATACCAGTAAAAAAATAACAGGGATTCTAACCCTCCCCCCCCCCCCCC